>NC_090924.1:1181239037-1181548255 GCF_040938575.1 Ambystoma mexicanum
GTATTTTTCATTGATTTGAACGCCGATTCTTTTGGTTTTGGAGTCTGACAAACTCCATAGGCATCATCGTTTTACATTGTGTCACACAGCACCTTCAGTGCAGTGGCACAGGAAAGTCTTCCAGATTTCCCAAAGGTTTAAATAACTTCTCTTGGATAAACTACTGTTTACAAGAACAGTAAAGCGAAATTGACTTTACTTACATTTTGTAACTTTCTAGGCCCAGCACACACTATCTTACCATAGGGTGCAGGAGGGGTTACTTAGTATCCCCTTTGTCCAGTTTCTCACCTTTTTCTAGTTTCTCATGTAACATTTTCATGTTACTCTTTCTACAATTAATAGCTGGTGGCAGTGGTTTACTTTTTTTCTACCATTGAGTGTTCCTACCGCAGGCTGCAATTGCAGCTGCAGTAAAGCAGCCATGGGTGCCCATGTTGTCAAAATGGCCCTGTCTTCTTTTTTCATCATTTCTTGTTGGAAAGGTCCTTCTTGAGATTTACTCTGCGTTCCAAACCAGGTTTGGTCCCTTTGTTCATTCTGTCTTTGGCAGGATTCAATGTTGAAGCCGGCCTCTGGCTCCAGCGTGTCTGGCAGGGCTGGAAGTGAGGCAGGTGCCCAAAACGACCTGTGCTTAATCCAAGTCTGTGCTTACAGGAAGGCACCCAAAAGGTGATTGGCTGGCTGGCTTTCCTTGGAGAACAGCCACTCTGCTGCGTGAGTGACAGCTAGGCTGCAAATGAATGCGAGAAACCTGCATAAAAGGTGAGGCTTTTGGCTTGGAAGGCAGAGTCAACCACTGGATGAAGGAATTCAAAGAAGAACTTGGAAGAGGCGCTTGCTGCAACTCCTGGATCGTTAGTTTGCCCAGTGAAGTCTGCTGCATTGCTGAAGCTCAGAATTAACCTCGACTAGAGAAACCCTGCAATGGACGACTTCTCCCCTTGGGTTGGTGGGACCAATCAACCCCAAAGCGAACTCGTCTGGACATCCTCTCTGAGGTGGCTGTGCTTCCATTGCTGCTGCAGGAACCGATTGCCAGGGAGAGGAACACCAGAATCGAATGGCTTATTTTTTTTGAGCCACCTCAACAGAGTGCTGGAATGCTGGAACCCAGATGCAAGGAAAGTCCATAAAGGTATCCGAGAACAGCGACAGTGCAATTTGTGAGAGCCACGAGAAGCTGAAACTGCGAAGTGACGCTGATCTGAAGTTTGCCCATCGCCGCTGTCGACCTTCAATTCATAGTGCATGAGTCCCCAGACGTCCTCCCTCTTGTCCCCACGACTGAAGACCAGGAACAGGATCTGCAGACCTACACAGAAGCCGGCTGGAACCACTTTCTTCAGACCTAAGGTACTGCAAAACTAAGGAGACTTGCCTCTTGCTGTGTAGCCTTACTAGCTCTCAATTGAGACTTGTCTTGGTTAGTTTTGCAGAGTAGCTTGCAGCTTTGCCCCTCACAAGGCTCCCAGCTTGTCGCCCTACAGTGATTTAATTTTCTTCAAAGACCTCTAAAACATTGTGCTGCAAGAAGTGCTTCAGCTCACCCAGACTTTCGCTCAATTAACATTGGCTTCCTGGTTCCCTGAAAGACTCTTCTTACCTCTGACTTTGTGCTTTAACAGTTTCTGGGGAAAGGCTTAATTTTCCTTTGCATTGGAGGGTTCAAAAAGTACTTAACTGCTAAAGAATATGTGTTAACCATTGTTTTATTCCCTAAAACCGTTTCTTTGACACCAAACTCAGTATTGCTCTAAATGTGCCAGTGACATATCAACGTCCACAGTGTCCTAGTTATTTAAGTCACCTCAGGGTGTAGGCAGTATCTGTGGGCCATCCCAAATGTGAATCTACTGATTTAAAGAAACAGTGTGTGTATTTTGAAGTATATTATTGTGTTACATATCTTGCTCCCTTCTAAGGAAGGCTTATTGAACTGACTGTTAAATTAATACATAATTGTTTAATCAAGAAACATTGAGGCTAAGTGTTTATTTGGATACTTGTCACTGTGAATCTCTATGTTATAACCCTACAGCTCTCATTGAACCCTCTTGAGATAAGCCTGGCTGCTCAGTCACTCTACCAACTTGTGTAGTACATGCTTACACCAAAGGTTGGGTTAACTACTGCCAAGAGGACAAGGCTGGTGCAGTCTCCCACAGGGTACTGCATAAAATATTGCCTAACAGCTGTACTTTACGTTCTGTACTTACAGTTTTCATTGCATCCTTTGTGCTTCATTATCCCGAGTCAATTTCAGCTGTTCAAACACCCCCATCAGCTTGTAGTGTGCTTCTCATTGTCTGTAGTGTGTGCACTTCTACTGCCCATTGCACCCTTTGCTCATGGCACTGATCTGCACTTCACACCTGTTCACAGGTAGTCAATGCTCAAATCCAATCCTTGCTTACCAGCATCAACTTGTTCCTGCTCTCTGGCATCTGTTGTGCCCGGTTTACTGGCACTTGCATTTGTCTTTTCCAAGGGGAATACTTGTTCCCTGCTATTTCCCACTCCAGGGTGGATGGATGGTCTGCTGGGGGCAGTGGGTGTAGTTCAGGCTATCTCCCCACAGCAGCTGATCCCATTCTGTCGCCAATGTATGTTGTATTGAAAGATGCACACAGTGATGACTCACAGATGGTAACTTCAATGTAAGACTGTTTATTGGTTACAGCAAACACATATGTTGTCATTTTAACAAGTTTATATCAATAACCATTACTTGTCCATCCTTCCCTTATCACCTCTCTCAACTGCTTACGTGGACACTCATCCGGCCAGCAGATGGGAGTTATATGCTGTCATGAGCCTGCTTGCTCAAACAGGGAGGTGCAGAAAACAACAGAAACCCCTAAAAAAAACGGGATCCATCGATGGAGCTAAAAGTGAGTGCAGATTAATTTCAGCCGTGAGTGCTTAGCGCCTAAATACGGCAGGTGGTGCCAAAGAGGATCGGATAAAGAGAAATTCTGTACAGGCGGCAGTGTTGGAATTAAGAACCTTAAGATGAAAAGAAGAGGCAAAGGGTGAGAAATTAATGTGGGACTCCAGGGCAATATGGAAAATAAAGGATTTGAGCATGGCACAAGAAAGCTGGGCCATGCACATCAATTTTTAAGAGTGTTGAGTGAAGATATGGGCGTGCCAATGGGGACAGAGCAAGGGCGTCATTGAGTTACACGCAGCAGGTCTAATAAAGCGATATGAATATTATTTGGTTAGCTGCGCTAGTCACACTTGTCCTGTGCCAGGCAGGCAGGAAATGGGGACAGGACGGTGTAGTATTACAATTTCTTCATCATGGGCTATAAACTGAAATAATAAACAACTGACTTATTCCCTCCCCCTACCCTACATGTTCCCTGTTAACTCCTGTAATAGTAATTTATATAAAAATACAGGGTAACCAAATCCACTCTCACCTCCAAGTAATTGAGCCTCAAGTCTCCCGTGCCTTTAATATGTCGCTCCGTGTTCTAGCCTGTTCCCAATGATTTTATGTGAATGGCTCCCAAAAGAATATCTTTTTTCCATTTATGGTGCTCAAAATGTAACAAATTGTTCGGAATGCAGCCTATGTACTTTGCTTCCATACACATTTATCGCAGAATAAGATAGCACCGAGCATTGAAAGGTTGACTACAACTTGTATGCTTTTGTTCCATGTGCTGCCTAGAAGCTTTCCCAGAACCATGTCGGGGCTTGCAATTCCAAACATGAGCTTATTTTGTTTTTACTTGAAACTATTCTGCCAGCATGTATGCCTTCACTTTAAGCTCAATCGTACGTGGCACTGTTGTTTTAGAAGGCTATAATGAGCTCTTTGTAATATTTGTGTAAAGTTCGCTTCGTTACTCAATATTGCAACTCTTTAGCATCTTTCCTATTGATAAAAGTAGCAGACGCATGCGCCACTGCAATAACGCACTGGCTAGTAAAGATTTATTTGGTTTTATTTTTAAACCTTTTTAAGTACCTACTGAACAAATCGTATTAAGAAATAAAAACACTAATATTTCCCTGATATATATTGCATATTGGACAAAACACATACCACCGTGAAAAGTCTCCGCTGTAATGGTGGATAGGAGGTCACTTCCCTTAGAGTAAAGGCACAAGCCATGTTTGGTCTTTGTCCCAGACCGCTGCAAGGTGCATCAAGAAGAATTCTATCAAAGTATTCTGGCGGAAATGGTGGTCCCTCTGTGGATACATTAAAATTAAAGCGATTAAAAACGACTCATAATAACCAAAGTTCTCGCAATTCACTGTGTAACTATTTTGCTGACTTGTCAACGTTTAACAATATATCCTGCCGTCCTTAAAGTAGACAAAAAAGCAATAGAAGCATAGCGAGTGGGATATGCAACAGGTACCTCCAGGCATACAACTATACATTTCTAGACTGCACAGCCACAGTAACAAGTGTATGCATGGCTGAAGAAGTGCAAGCCCCAGAAGTGGTGGGGTAGCAGAATACAATGTGCAGGTGTGAATCAATGTTATGTCATTATGTTAAGACACGTTTTGTTTTCTCTGATAGGTTATAAACCACGTGGCTGCTGTACATGAAAACGACATTTGATCATATTGTTTTTCTCACTTGTACTGATTGTCTCATCAACAGTTACCAACACTATTTTGGCTATGAAATCTGCCCAAGATGTGTGTATAGAGCCGAATGAAGCCCGGCCTATTGGTTAATCACTATGGAACGCATTGAAAAAAAAAATTATAATTTGGCCGCAGAGAGCCATTACGTGTTGACATACACGTAGGTAACTCCCCGCTACAAGTTACTTACCTGTAACTGTTGTTCTCCAGCATGGGACTGGCATGCTCATGAATATTCCCCGTCGTCAGGCTGGGAATCCTCCGTAAAGAAAAAATCAGTATCAGTTTCGTTTTTGATCTGTCTTTCTTATTAGTAACCAATCACTAATGTCTGGGTCATACTGCCCCCAGCCAATGACTGCCCTCTCCCTAAGCCCCGCCTCTGGCAGCCATCCTCAGATTTGGTACCAGGCAAAGTGGCAGTATGACCAAGTAAAGAGCCACAGAGGGGTAGGAGGGAGGGTTCGCATGTGAATCCATGCCAGACCCATGCTGGAGAACAACAGTTACAGGTAAGTAACATTTCCTTCTCCAGCATGGGGTCTGGCATGGATTCACATGCTCATGAATAAAAGAATACATAGCAGTATACACATGCACAACCACGGGAGGTGGCAAAGGCTCAACGTTAAGCATCATATCCAAAACTCAACATTAATCAATTCTTACCTCCTCACCAGGCTCACCTTAGGCGAACAGGTTGTGCAGCACTGCTTGGCCGACCCAGGACTCCTCCCTGGAGTCCCGATCGACGCAGTAGAATCTTGTGAAGGTGTGCGTCGACCTCCACGTAGCAGCCCTGCAGATGTCCAGCAGGGGCACACCAGACAGGAACGCCGTGGTAGCAGCGATCGCTCTGGTCGAATGGGCTCTCGGACGGCCGGGCAGCGGTCGGTTTGCCAACCGGTGACAGTGCATGATGCAGCCGGAGAGCCATCTGGAAATGGAAGTCTTCGAGAGAACCTTCCCTTGATTCACAGACCCAAAGTTCACAAACAGTTGTGACGTCTTCCGAAAACTCTTTGAGCGGTCCACGTAGAACTTCAGCGCTCTTGCTACATCCAGCGAGTGCAAAGTCCTCACGGCCGGCGTCGAAGGGGACGGGAAGAAAACTGGTAACACCAAGGGCTCGTTGAGGTGGAAGTCCGATGGCACCTTGGGCATGAAGGAGGGGTGCGTCCTCAGCACCACCCTCGTGTCATGAAAAGTTAAGTATGGAGGCTTGCAAGATAGGGCCTGGATCTCTCCCACTCGTCGTGTGGAGGTGATGGCCACGAGGAACGCAGTCTTCCATGACAGGAACTTCAAAGGCACCGAATGCATAGGCTCGAATGGGGCCCCCATGAGCCTGGTCAGCACCACATTAAGCTCCGACGCCGGGGCAGGAGCCTTCACCGGCGGAAACAATCGAAATAGTCCCTTCATAAATTCCTTCACCAGGCGATGAGACCACAAGGACGCCCGTCCTGCAGTCCTGGTATATCGGGAGATGGCAGCCAGATGTATTTTGATGGAGGCTTGAGCCAGTCCAGCTTTGGCCAGCGACAGTAGGTACGGCAGTACTTGGGGGGCCGTAATCCGCAGACGGTTAATCTTCTGTGCACGGCACCAGACAGAGTTGAGGACGCCCTGGCTTTTGCAAGAACCTCTCTGCAGTCAGCCGGGATATCGTATCCTCCAAACTCTAGTGCTGCAGGAGCCAGGCCTGCAAGTTCAGCGACTATGGGTGGATGGAGAATGGCGCCTCCTTCTCTGGAGAGAAGATCCGCGTCCGCCGGCAGCTTGACTGGTGGGGACGTTGACAAGTCCAGAAGGTCCGGAACCAGAACTGCCTCGGCCACGTAGGTGCAACGGGGATCATTCTGCACCTGGACTTCTTGAGCTGGTTGATGAGGCTGAGCAGCAACGGCAACACGTATAGAAACAGGCCATCCCAGGGGAACAAGAAAGCATAGTCCATGCTCCTCGGTTGCGGGAACCTGCTGGCGAACCTCTGGCACTTGGAGTTCGTCGCCGTTGCGAAAAGGTCGATCCGGGGTTTACCCCATCCTCGAAAGAGCCGGTCCACCTGGTCCTGCCGTAGTTCCCACTCGTGGCACGAGCGCAGCTCCCTGCTGAGTGAGTCGGCGATGGTGTTTTTTTATTCATGCCAAGTGGAAGCGAACCAGAAACATCCCCTGGGGAACGGCCCAGTGCCACAGATCCTGGGCCTCCTTGGATAGGGCTGGGGATCTGGTGCCCCCCTGCTTCCGTATGTAGAACATCGTGGTGGTGTTGTCGGTGAAGGTCCTCACCACTTTGTCCTTGAGGGACGGAAGGAACGACTTTAGCGCCCGGAACACTGCTCAGAGCTCCAGAATGTTGATGTGGAGAGACCTCTCCTCCGGGAGCCAAAGGCCTCTTGCATGGAGGTCTCCGGTGTGGGCCCCCCCCAAACCCTCCAGAGAGGCGTCCGTCGTCAACGTCTACTGAAATGCCGGGGTTTGAAAGTCTGTGCCTGTAGTGAGGTGAGCACGGGTACCCCCCCCATCGGATCGCCCGACGGAACTCCTCATCGAGAGGGATCCTGTCCTCGAAGCAGCCCGTCGCCTGAAACCAGCGGGCGCGAGGAACGCCTGTAGCGGACGCATCCGAAGTCTGCAAAGGGGTACAAGATAGATGCATGAGGACATCATCCCGAGGAGGGACTTGATGGACCTCAACCTGGCCACGTCCGTGGCTAGCAGGTGCCGTACCTTGCCCAGGATGGTCTTCGTCCTCTCCTCCGACGGGGAGGCCAATTGCCCCACTGTATTGAGCTTCGCTCCCAGAAACAGCGCTACTTGCGATGGAACCAGGTGGGATTTGGGGTAGTTGATGGTGAAGGAACAAGTTACTTACCTGTAACTGTTGTTCTCCAGCATGGGTCTGGCATGGATTCACATGCTCATGAATATTCCCCGTCGTCAGGCTGGGAATCCTCGGTAAAGAAAAATCAGTATCAGTTTCGTTTCTGATCTGTCTTTCGTAGTAGTAACCAATCACTGATCTCTGCGTCATACTGACCACAGCCAATGACTGCCCTCTCCCTAAGCCCCGCCTCTGGCAGCCATCTTCAGATTTGGTAGCACGTGAAGTGGCAGTATGACCAAGTGAAGAGCCGCAGAGGGGTAGGCGGGAGGGTTTGCATGTGAATCCATGCCAGACCCATGCTGGAGAACAACAGTTACAGGTAAGTAACTTGTTCCTTCTCCAGCATGGGGTCTGGCATGGATTCACATGCTCATGAATAAAAGAATACATAGCAGTACACACATGCACAACCACGGGGGGTGGCAAAGGCTCAACATTAAGCATTACATCCAAAACTCAACATTAAGCAATTCTTACCTCCTCACCAGGCTCACCTTAGGCGAACAGGTTGCGCAGCACTGCTTGGCCGACCCTGGACTCCTCCCTGGAATCCCGATCGACGCAGTAGAATTTCGTGAAGGTGTGCGTCAACCTCCACGTAGCAGCCCTGCAGATGTCCAGCAAGGGCACACCAGATAGGAACACCGTGGTAGTTGCGATCGCTCTGGTGGAATGGGCTCTCGGACGGCCAGGCAGCGGTCGGTTTGCCAACCGATGACAGTACATGATACAGCCGGAGAGCCATCTGGAAATGGAAGCCTTCGAGAGAGCCTTCCCATGATTGACAGGTCCAAAGTTCACAAAAAGTTGTGACGTCTTCCGAAAACTCTTCGTGCGGTCTACGTAGAACTTCAGCGCTCTAGCCACATCCAGCGAGTGCAAAGTCCTTTCAGCCGGCGACGGGAAGAAAACAGGCAACACCAAGGGTTCGTTGAGGTGGAAGTCCGACGGCACCTTGGGCATGAAGGAGGGGTGCGTCCTGAGCACTACCCTCGTCTCGTGAAAAGTCAAGTAAGGGGGGCTTGCAGGAAAGGGCCTGGATCTCTCCCACCCGTCGTGCGGAGGCGATGGCCACAAGAAACGCAGTTTTCCACAACAAGAACTTCAACGGAGCTGAGTGCAGAGGCTCGAACGGAGGTCCCATGAGCTTGGGCAGCACCACGTTGAGCTCCCACACCGGGGCCGGGGCCTTCACCGGCGGGAACGATCTGAACAGTCCCTTCATGAATTCTTTCACCAGACGATGAGACCACAAAGACGTCCGTCCCGTGGTTCTGGTGTATCAGGAGATCGCAGCAAGATGAATCTTGATGGAAGCGTGCGCCAGTCCCGCCTTGGCCAGCGTCAGCAGGTACGGCAGAACTTGAGGAGCCGTAATCTGTAGAGGGTTAATCTTCTGTGTGTGGCACCAGACAGAGAACCTCTTCCATTTGTGTCCGTAGCATTTAAGAGTTCAGGACGCCCTGGCCTTTGCAAGAACCTCTCTGCAGTCGGCCGGTATGTCATAACCTCCAAACTCTAACGCTGCAGGAGCCAGGCCTGCAAGTTCAGCGACTTCGGGTCGTGATGGAGGATGGCGCCTCCTTCCCTGGAGAGAAGATCGGCGTCCACTGGCAGCTTGATTGACGGGGACGCTGACAAGTCCAGAAGGTCCGGGAACCATATCTGCCTCGGCCACACAGGTGCGACGAGGATCATCCTGCACCGTGACCTCTTGAGCTGGTTGATGAGCCGGATCAGCAGCGGCAATGGAGGGAACGCATATAGGAATAGGCCCTCCCAGGGGAACGAGAAAGCATCGCCCATGCTCCTCGGTTGGGGAAACCTGCTGGCGAACCTCTGGCACTTGGAGTTCGTCGCCGTCGCGAACAGATCGATCTGGGGTGTGCCCCACTGTCGGAAGAGGCGGTCCACTAGATCCTGTCGTAGTTCCCACTCGTGGCACGAGCGCAGCTCTCTGCTGAGCGAGTCGGCGATGGTGTTTTTTATCCCTGCCAGATGAAACGGCACCAGAAACACCCCTTGGGCGACGGCCCAATGCCACAGATCCTGAGCCTCCTTGGACAGGGCTGGGGATCTGGTACCGCCCTGCTTCCCGATGTAGAACATGGTGGTGGTGTTGTCGGAAGATCCTCACCACCTCGCCCTTGAGGGACGGAAGAAAGGACCTGAGGGCCCAAAACACTGCCCGGAGTTCCAGGACGTTGATATGGAGGGACTTCTCCGTCGGCAGCCAAAGGCCTCTCGCGTGCAGATTTTCGGTGTGCGCTCCCCACCCTTCCAGGGAGGCATCCGTGGTCAATGTCTTCTGGTGGCCCGGGGTCTGGAAGTCCATGCCCGCCGTCAGATGCGTGCGGGTGCCCCACCACCGGATCGCTCGTCGGAAGCTCTCGTCGAGTGTGATCCTGCCCTCGAAACTGCCCGTCGTCTGGATTCAGCGAGCGTCCAGGAACTCCTGCAACAGGCGCATCCGAAGCCTGCACAGGCGGATGAGATAAATGCAAGAAGACGACATTCCGAGGAGGGATTTGATGGACCTCACCCTGGCCGCGTCCGCAAACAGCATCCGCTGCACCTTACCCAAGATGGCCCTCGTCCTTTACTCCGACGGAGAGGCCAGAAGCGCCACTGTGTCGAGTTTCGCTCCCAGAAACAGTGCGTCTTGCGCGGGCACCAGGTAGGACTTGGCGTAGTTTATGGAGAATCCCAGGTCCGTGAGTAGTTGGACGGTCCTCGCCGTGTGCTCCGCGGCGAGCTCCTTTGTCTTTGCTCGGATGAGCCAGTCGTCCAGGTAGGGGTAGACGCGGATCCCCTCCAGGCGCAGCCGCGCCGCCACCGGTGCAAGGCACTTGGTGAACACCCTGGGTGCCGACCTCAATCCGAAGGGAAGGGCTCTGAACTGGTAGTGACGCCCTTGGACCACGAATCTGAGAAACTTTCGGTGTCCCTTTAGGATGGGGATATGGAAGTAGGCATCCTCCAAATCCAACAACGACAGGAAATCGCCCTCCTCCAGTTGACCCAGGACGTGCTGGAGGGTGACCATCCGGAACTTCTGTGCCTTGATGAATTTGTTCAGTCGTCGTAGGTCCAGGATGGGATGCCATCCTCCCGTCTTCTTCTTCACGAGGAAGTATCTTGAGTAAACTCCGGAGCCCCGAAGCCTCTTTGGGACGAGCTCGATGGTGCCTTTCTTGAGCATCGCCTTTACCTCCAAGAGAAGTTGAGGGACGTGATGTTCCTTCCTGGCCACGGAGGGGGACGCGCAGGCACTTCTTTAGAAACTCGAGCGCGTGACCCTGGGCCAGGGCGTCCAGCACCCAACGGTCGGTGGAGATGGACTCCCACACGCTGACGAAGTTCGCCAGCCGAACTCCCACCGGGGAGCGATGTCCGTCGATATCGTAATGGCGTGGTCCGACGCCACTTCTCCTTCCTGCAAGATCTCTAGGGCCTCCGCCCTCTTGTCGTCTGGTAAGAAGTCCAGCAGGGGGACCATTTTGTACCACAACTCCCTGTCGTAGCGGGCTACGATAGCCAAGCCGTTGGCAGCCTTAATCGTCGTCGCTGCCGATGAGATGACTCTGCGTCCCATCGTGTCCAATTTCTTTGCCTCGCGTCCGGCGGGGAGGTTGACGTAGAGGCCGAGCCCCCCCCCGCTTTCTTCCTGGCCGCCGCAGAGACAACCGAGTCCGATGTCGGCTGTGCCCGAAGGGACAAGGTTGCCGCGTCCGGGACCTGGTACTTCTTCTTGAGGAGGGCGAGACCCTCATCCCAGATATCGTCCAGTAGAGGTACAGCGAGGACCGTCTTCCTCTTGGTCTCGCGCCGTTGATAAAGGAAACCTTCCTTTTTCTCTTCCGGGCAGAGCTGGAAAAGCTCGGATGCCCTGGCGATCATGGCATGAAACGATCCAATCTCGTCGGGCGGGGAAGCCCGGGGAGGAAGTGACGACGGGAGATCCTCATCGTAAACCTCGTCGTCTGTGCCCGTCGCGGCCGTGTCAGTCCCCTTATCATCCCCACGGGTCGTGGACGGGGAGGAGGGCTGAGCAGGGCGCGATGGTTGAAAAGGAGGTGGAGGATGAATCCTCCTTCTCTTAGGAGGAGGGCCTGGCTCCGGGTCCCCCGTTGGGAGAGGTTCCTCCGTTGGTGGTAACGGCAATCTCGTCCTTATCTCCGAGCATAAGGACTGTATAGCCAACAAAATGGCCGCCGAGTTGTCTTGCGGCACTGTTTGAGAGGAGTCCAACGGGTGGTCAAGAGCCCCGTTGGCACCCTCGACGTTCTCGTCGTCTCCTACGGGCTGGTCTTCTTCCACGCCAACGCCGTGGCTTAAGACTTCGATCAGCTCCTCCTCAGAGGTTGAGGCCGAATCCACAACGACCTCCTGCCCCCCCTTTTTCTTCTCCGTCGGAGGTGTCATGGGAGTCCTGTCGATGGGCATGAAAGAGGACTCCCTCCGCGGTGGCAGGGAGACTCTGGGCCCCAAGGTCGCCACCACTGGTGTAGCCTCCACAGGCTGAGCCAGGGCCGCCGCGACTGTCTCGATAGAGGCCTTGGCCGGATGGATTAAGGCTTTCACCACCTTAGGTGCGCTCAACGCCTTCTCCTTAGGGGGAGGGTCACCGCCTCGCTCCCCCTCCGATGTGGCCTTCGAGCTCGACCGGGGTCTCTCCAGGAGCTTCGCCGGGTGCTCGGCCTTCCTCTTACCCGAGCCAGAGCGTTGGCTCGTGGTTGATGGCGCCGGGGAGGATGCGCCCTGCCTGGCGCCCGTAGAGCCCGACCGTTCGGCGCTCCCGACATATTGCCGCAAAACGCACAGTCCTTCTCCACGTGCGTCTTGTCCTCATGCAGGCAGTAGAGGCAGAGGGAGTGTTCGTCCTCCTTAAAGACATTCTGAAGCTGGCATCCAGGGCAGACCCTGAACAGCTTTCCGGGCGTCGAGCTTCCCTTCTCCTGGGCCATGATCGAGATGGGCCTGAAAAACTTCTGGAGTCCTCCAAAAGCGTGGTTTGACGAAATCTTCACCCGTGTGTTCGACGGCGAGTTCTCTTGTCCTTGCCCGGATTAGCCAGTCGTCCAGGTAGGGGTAGACGTGAATCCCCTGCAGGCGAAGCTGCGCCGCCGCTGGTGCCAGGCACTTGGTGAACACCCTTGGTGCCGACTTTAATCTGAATGGTAGGGCTCTGAATTGGTAGTGGCGTCCCTGAACCACAAACCTGAGAAACTTCCTGTGCCCTTTTAGGATGGGGATGTGGAAGTAAGCATCCTCCAGGTCCAACGACAGGAAGTCGCCCTCCTCCAGCTGTCCCAGCACGTGCTGGAGGGTGACTATCCTGAATTTCTGTGCCTTGATGTACCTGTTCAAACGACGCAGGTCCAGGATGGGGCGCCAACCGCCTGTCTTCTTTCTGACGAGGAAGTATCTTGAGTATAATCCAGAGCCTCTTGGGGACGAGCTCGATGGCACCCTTCTTGAGCATCGCCCTTACCTCCAACAGCAGTTGAGGGATGTGATTCTCCTTCCTGGCCACGAGAGGAATGCGAGGGCACTTCTTTTGGAATTCCAGCGAGTGCACGTTGGCCAGGGTGTCCAGCACCCAACGGTCGGTGGAGATGGACTCCCACACGCTGACGAACTTCGTCAGCCGGCCTCCCACCGGGGTGCTTCGGTGGGGGCCCGACGACACGGCCGGGTCTGTCTTGCTTGGAGGCAGCCTTGCCGCCTTGGCGACGACGGCGGGATCCCCCTTGCTTGCTGCGACCTCTGTAGGCTTTCTGGGAGGAGGAGCGAGCCACCTGGCGGTATGTGGAAGAGCCACCGCTGGATCCTTTGGAGGCACCCTGTCTGCCTCCGGAGCTCCGAAAGGGCCGTCGTCGTTGAAGTACCCCTAAGGCCCGGGCCGTCGCCGAGTCGGTCTTGATGGCCTGGAGAGACTCGTCCACCGCCTTACCAAAGGAGCTTGTTGCCGTCGAACGGCATATCCAACACTCTGGTCTGGACGTCCTGGCGAAAGTCTGTTGCCTTGAGCCATCCTCGTCGCCGGAGGCAAACTCTGTTGTGCAGTTGGTGAAATCCAGTATCAGCAATGTCCATTGCCACCGTTATGGCATGATCCGACACCACCTCGCCTTCCTGCAGAATTTGTAGGGCCTCCGCCCTCTTGTCGTCAGGTAGGAAGTCTAGCAAGGGAGCTATCTTGAACCAGAGCTCCCTGTCGTAGCGGGCCACGATCGCTAAGGCATTGGCCGCCTTAATCGTCCCATTGAGTCCAACTTCTTGCCCTCGCTGTCCGGCGGGGAAGTGGAAGTTGAGGCCGCCGTACCCGCTGCTTTCTTCTTAGCCGCTGCCGAGACGACAGAGTCCGGCATGGGCTGGGCCCTGAGGCACAAGAGGGCGGCATCGGGGACTCGGTACTTCTTCTCGTACCTGTCCCTCTTGGCGGGTGTCGGGGAAGGGTTCTTGAGGACAGCAAGACCCTCGTCCCAGACGTCATCGAGCAAAGGCACCGCGAGGACAGTCTTCCTCTTGGCCTCTCGTCGTTGGTAAAGGAACCCTTCCTTTTTTTGTTCTTCAGGGCAGAGCTGGAAGAGCTTGGATGCCCTGGTTATCATGGCGTGAAAGGAGCCAATTTCGTCGGCTGGAGAAGCCCGCGGGGGGTGGGGGGGGTGACGGGATGTCCAGTGCGTCATCGCCGCCGTCCTCGTCCGTCCCCGTCGCTGTATCCATCGCCGTATCATCTCTAGGGTCCGGCGAGGGGGATGAGGGGTCCACAGGCCTCGCGGGCACAAAGGGCGGAGAGGGGTGGACTCTCCTCCGCTTGTTCGGAGGGTTTCCCGACGGGCCTGGTTCTGGATCCTATCCTCCGTCGGGGTCCGTGGTAATCTCGTCCTTATCTCGGTACATAAGGACTGGATCGCCAACAAAATGGCCGCCGAGCTATCCTGGGGCTCGGGTAATGGCTGCGACAGACGGGATGGCCGCTCCACTGGGCCCTCTTCTTCGTCATCGTCGCTATCTTCGATCACGTCAGCGGGAAACGTCCCCTGGGATCGAACCTTCTCGAACCTCTCGTTGAGGTCTATGAACCTCTCATTGAGGCCCTTCTCGGTTTCCACCAGCTCCTCCTCAGAGGCTGATTCCGAGTCTGTATTGGCCACCGCCCCCCCTCCTCTTTTTCCGCCGGGGACTTCACGGGGGTCTTAACGATGGGCTGGAAAGAGGATACCCTCCGCGGAGGCAGGGATACTCTGGGCCCAGAGGCCGTTTCCACTGGCGTAGACTCAGCCGGATTCGCCAGGGTTGCAGCGACCAATTCGATAGAGGCCTTCACCTGCTGGATCAAAGCCCTCACCACCTCAGGTGCGTCCTGGGCTTTCGCCTTGGGGGGAGGGTCAGCGCCTCGCTCCCCCTTTGAGATCGACCGGGGCTGCTCCAGCAGCTTAGCCGGGTTCTCGGACTTCCTCTTCCCTGAACCAGAGCGCTGGCTCGTGGTTGAACGTGCCGGGGAAGTCGCGCCCTGCCTGGCAGCCGAAGAGCCCGACCTTTCGGCGCTCCCGGTGCCCGCGGACTCGCGGTGCTTGGCCGTCGCCGGGGTGCCCTCACAGGACTTAGAAGCCCGCTCAGACCTTTTCTTCGCCTTCTCACCTGCTGTACCCTTCTCCAGCCAGGCGGCGAGGCGGGAATGACGATCTTGTTTGGTCCGTTCCGAAAGGTTCTTGCAGAACGCACAGTCCTTCTCCACGTGCGTCTTGTCCTCATGAAGGCAGCACAGACATCGCAAATGCTCGTCCTCCTTGAAAACGCTTTGTAATCCGCATCCAGGGCAGCACCTGAACAGCTTGGATCCGGGCGTCGAGCTTCCCTTGTCCTGGGCCATGTCCGTTGAGGTAGGTCGCAGATCTTCCGTAATCTTCCGAGAAGCGTAAACTCGACGAAAACTTCACCCTTGAGGGGCGTAGAAGAATTCCAAAACGGGTCCCCGTTATCGGAAGTAGAAACGGTGGAGCTTGAGGCTCGATTAAACCGAAAAATGAGAAAATCTCCTGAAAAAGCACAAAAACTCAGCAAAAACTCGAGAGCTAAAGCACGAGGACTCCCAACACTTGAGCGTGCGGTAAAAATCTGAGGATGGCTGCCAGAGGCGGGGCTTAGGGAGAGGGCAGTCATTGGCTGGGGGCAGTATGACCCAGGGATCAGTGATTGGTTACTACTAAGAAAGACAGATCAGAAACGAAACCGATACTGATTTTTTCTTTACCGAGGATTCCCAGCCTGACGACAGGGAATATTCATGAGCATGTGAATCCATGCCAGACCCCATGCTGGAGAAATTTTGGTAGTTTGCACGGCGGAGTACAAAGGTGCAGGGCAATATCGGGCAGCGTTTAATTTTTCATTGTGTTGTGCGTGCATGGTAAGAAATGTTCACAAATAAAATATAACTTTTACAAGTTTAATTTTAATTGTATACGTTGCCTGCCATGCAGGTCCGCCTGCGTTATGCTGGTACATAAAACTGGCGGATCCCAAAGGGATCTCAAACATTTGTGCCGGTAAGACAATCCATGCAGGTGTAAACGCTGGAGCATTTGTATCACAGAGAGGCAGGGAAATGAAAACGGGGCATGTTAGGTATGTTTTTATAACATCCAGCTGGTTTGGGACTTCATAAGACTGATCTCTTGGTATTAGGGACCCAACTCTTAAAATAGGCCTGGACTACACAAGTCGGTAAGCGTGGCTGAGCAACCAGGCTTATTTCAGGAGGGAGTAATGTGAGATGTAAAGCAGTACGCTGAAATCAGTAATCACAGGGATCCAAGTAAGCATTTGCCCACTTAAAGATTTATTAAAATATATGCATTTACATATACACAAAGAACACACAAGCAAATCGAAAATGCAGCAACTAATAATAACATTCAATGTGAAATGGAAGGAAGTTATATAAGAAACAATAATGCAGGCAGGTAACTTTGTCTATGATTTACATATCCAGCACATAGAGTGACGCCAATTAAGGTCAGTATCAGCACTTCTATATATCACCTTTACAAAATTGAGATGGGAGGGCAAGTTTCAGAGTTAGGCAGAACACAATTTAGCAACTGTTCATAACAAGTATGCTCTCCCAGAGGGATATAGGCAGTCTGCGTCCTAGCAATAAAAGTGTTCACAATTGAAACCTATGGAGGAACCAGCACTGCCAAAACCAGTAGGATCAAGAATATGAAATGTGAAACCAGTACAGCCAAAGTGAAACAGACAGTACCAGTTCTGATGAAGATCTTCAGAGGAAATGTAATCATTCTTTAAGAAACACAGGAGCTCAAGGGGAGCCTTCCTGATAGTGCACAAACTGCAAGGCCACGAGGAAGGAGTTGAGGTCAACTCTCAATTGAAGACGACAGCAATTCCCAAGCTAGGAAGCACCGAAAATGGCATAAGGTAAATACAACCCAAGCACCACAGTACCTTGAAAGTGAAGAAGAAATGTTAGCTGGCTTCCTTCTAGGTGCAACATTGCAGAGCCTGATTACTGATCCTTGGTCGTAGTGACTATTAAGATGGATTTCTGAACTCTGTCCTGGAGGGGCAGAGGTTCAGAAGGCCAGCCTAGTTTCTTGGAACAGGGTAACCTCTGAACAAGCCAGACCAATCAAGGTAGTGATCGCGGCGGTCAAGACTAGGTCTCAAGAGGGGTGAGGGTGACTGAAAGCCCGTAAAGAGCACACAAAGGAAGGACACTTACAAA
This sequence comes from Ambystoma mexicanum, assembly GCF_040938575.1. Lineage (NCBI taxonomy): Eukaryota > Metazoa > Chordata > Amphibia > Caudata > Ambystomatidae > Ambystoma > Ambystoma mexicanum. The sequence continues at coordinate 1,181,256,313 of NC_090924.1, forward strand.
TTATTCCAAACAGGTGTTATAATAAAAATATAGACACATTTATTACAAGGCCTTTGTAATATTGACCATAGCAAGAAATCACAATAAAACTCAAGTAAACCAACACATCACAATCAAATACAATATATATACAATTACCGAAGGGTCTAAAGAGTTAGAAGCACGAACTATGCAGACCACCTAGATGGGGAGGAAAACAGTCAGTGCAAGTAATCGTTTAGACCCAGTTCGCCTTCAGAGGCCACCTAACTAGAAGGAAGTCCGAGCCCTAAGAAGAGTGGAGCCTTGTGCTCAAAAGTACCTGCACATGCTGGTGCCGATAGGCCAAGGGGAGTCTCTTCAGGGACGTCAGGCAGTTCAGAGTGGTGAACAAAGGAGGGCGAACAGATCTCTGCTACTCAAGCGCGGCCTACACTTGCAGGCAGAAGCAGAGCGCGAGTGCGAAAAAGGTGTGCTGTTTAACAGCGAGGAAAAGCTATGGGCTACTGCAGGAGGGCGACCAGTTCCTAGCGTTGCTACTCACCGGTCCCCGATGCAGGCAGACCCAGGTTTCTCCGCGTCAGTTTCAGTGCTGGCAGGTTCAGATACGAGCAGGGGACGTCTCGGCGTCGTGTAGATTCTGCAGCAGAAGTTAGAGTTGAGGATGTCCCAAACGCAGTGAACCCGCACAGATTGTTACCACAGCAGGGCAACGAAGCGGCCGTGTGTATTTCAGCCCAATGTACACTTCTCACTTCAGACCTGGGAATGCCAAGTGTACGAATCGTGTGAGAGTGTCAAGGACTAGTAATACAGCAGCAACCTGACGGCGGTCACAGAGCAAGACTCCTGGGTAGGCTGGTCAGTCCACTGGATGGCCCAGAGACACTTCCGAAGGCTTACATGCAGGAGATGGTGAAGATGCCGAGAATAGTTGTTCCCACTATTCCAAAGGGTCGAAGTACCAGTACAAGCCTTCTCGTTCGATCAGAGGTAGAAAGGGTTTCACAAAGCAACAGCCGTGCAGAGGATCAGTCCTTCAGCGGGTCAACAGAGATTCCTTGGTTCAGCCTCGTAGTTGCAGGATACTTGGCTCCTGTATCCCTTTGTTTGTGAGAACTCAGGAGATCGACATGGTAGTGGTGTTTCCAGCCTCCTCTTATCCACGGTTCCCTTCGCGCCAAAACGGAGGGGACCCAATGGGAGATCTGCTCACAAAACACTCACACCATACATGGACCTATCACGGACCATGGTGGTCCCAGGCATTCACGACACACTAGACTCTCTGGCACCCAGGATGTGTATTGGGACCAGACATCCCAGCCCACATCCTGGAGGCACACCAGGCCTGTAGAAGCCAGCGAAAGCATCTGTGTTTCGCGGGAAAGTACATGCCCAAATAAGGAAGGCCCCGGGTCGGCTCGACCTGGGCAAGGTGAAGGGGGCAAGACGGTCAGGACAAAGAGCCTCATGGCCTGGCCATTTTGGGAGCCAGGCCACCATTTTGGGCTAAGCGCGAGAAACGCGCTTAAACAGCCAAAAGGAGCTCAAAACAAAAAGAAACCATCGCTGCCACCAGTCCCGTCCGTGATTCACTTGCACCGTTTGTTAACAATCCAAAGAGAGTGTCTAGGGCCTGTAGAAGACTAGAGACCCAAGAGAGCAGTAACTTAGCTTACAGTGCCCTCTTGTGTCATGTTGCACGAAAGCTGCAACATGATAAAAGAACTACGGAAAACAACGTTTCCCGGTACTGACTGTCTTAAGGGCATGTCAGTTTCCCCGTAAGAATCGAGCGAAAGCCCAGAGGAGTGCGGCAGAAGGCTGCACTTCGCTGGCAAAGTCTAGATCACGGTGAAAACAACAGCAAGAAGTTTAGGGGTTGCCACATGGAAGGAAAATTACCCACAATTAAGAAATCTTTCCTAACACTGACAAAAGGGGGGGGGGGCTCTGGTAGGCTTCTGCGGCAGCATTTGGGAGAAGGGGTCGGCAGCAATGGATTCAGCTCACTCCAGCGGCTCTTTGTGGTTTTGGCACCTTTTTCTTAGCGCCAAGAAGAAAATAATCGTCAGTCAGATTCCCTTACATTTCTCAATGCAGAACTCTGATGAGGGGACATTTGGTGAAGAATTACTGCCTCTAAAGGTCCGCCCAGATGCCTGCAAAGTTTCAGCCAGATTTGGAAGACGATGCACTCAATAATGGTCCAGGTACCACAGGTATTGGGATTCTGCAGCTGAGGAAAGTCAGAGCAAGTCAGAGGATGGCCCAAAATAAAGAAGGTTTTGAGGCTAGTCAGTCGCACAAGCCTAAGGAAGGAAGTCGTCCTTGGCGGCTTTTCCCTGTCGATGTGAAAACTGTCAGCACAGCTGCAAGGCTTCACCAATGCTTTCGAGATCCTGGATTCCTTGTTCCAGTGGTCGACACTCTGTAGTCCAACAATCCTCTCCTTTTATGCGGGATCCCATTCATTCAGTGTCATGGAAATATCACCTGGGGGTTGGGGGTCCTGCAGGACACCCAGCCACCCAGTTAGATCTGGTTTCAGCCAGGCATACCTACAGACAAAGGACAGTGAAGTTGCAGGCTCCTCCCTCACTTCCTGCCTCCCCAGTTACACTGGAGCCTGGGGCGCTTCAGGGCTGAACCCACCAAAGGCAAAGCTCAAAAGGACACAAATTTGCTCTAAAGGACAGAGTATAAGCCCAGAAGGAAGTGACAAACTTAAAATGGTGAAAAAAGAAGACATGGCCAGTTTTGGGAAAATGGTCACCCATGGTGCTGTACTGCAGCTGAGAAATCAGCGTGCTAGTAGCCTGTACAAAAGGTAGTAAAAGTAACCACTGCCACCAGTCATTTAAGTTAGTCAGTGTAACAAAATGTTACATGAGAAGTGGGGATAAGGAGTTACCTATGAAACCCCCAAGCACCCCACATAAAGTGGTGTGTGGTGGACCCACAAAAGAAAAAGTGAGTAAGATGAAAGTTATTTTACTATTCTTGGTACAGCCACCCTGCTGTGTGATTGACAGCTAGGCTGGAATGAATGGGAGAAACCTGTATAAAAGGCGAGGAATTTTGGTTTGGAAGGCAGAGTGCACCACTGGATGAAGGAAACAGAGAAGAACTTGCCTAACACCAGGTTTGGTTTGACGGTCGAGGTTGAATGACGGACGAGCTGAGGACAGGATGCACAAGCAATTTGGTTTGATGCAGTGCTCGAAAGATGCAGTTCAAGCAGAACAGCAGGGTCTATACGGCCATCGACTGGATCAATGACAAAAGGGCTGGAGGTTCGAACAGTGGCTCGAGCAATGCAGGTGCAGTGATGCCTATTTGCTCGAGTCGAGGCAACAACACACTTCAGCTGGTGTGATGGCAAACTAGCTGGAACGGGCGGCACAACAGTTCGAACATTGGCGATTGTCAAAAGGCACCCCCTTTAGGGTCCATTTGGTTAGAACAGAGTCAAACAGGCTCAAATCACAGTTTACAGAGGATCGACGATAAAATGGCAGGAATCCTAGCTCTCTTGGCTGACAGCTGCTGTCATTCCCACTCCAGGCACTAAGGGGCAATAGCAGTCCTTTTCTCAGGCTCCCAAACATGGGGGAGACTGGAACACACCTGCAGGAGTCCTTCAGCACAGTGAGGTCCTGGGTACCAGCGTAGCTGGCAGACAGGCAGGTCTTGCTCCAGCAGCAGGTCACCCTGGGGATGATGGTTAAGGGGCAGCACTCGCCTCTGCCTTGGACAGTCTTCATCTCCAGCTGAGGGCTTTGAGAAGGACTGCATCCCCAACAGAGGTCCAATGAATTATTCTTGAAGTCCAGAGATGAATCATGAAGGAGTAGACCCCATCTTTTAAAGGCAAAAGCCGGTAGGTAATCTCACTAAATCTTTTAGGGGTGCAATCCCTGTTTTTAGAACAAGTGGACGTTGTCCTCTCTGACATCACAACCATAGTGCTTTGTTCTACATGACGTGGAGGGGACAGGAAAGAAAGATAGAGGCAGTTGTAAGGATCTCCCTCCGTCTACATTAACCCCACCCTTTCTACTCTCAATAGAATTAAAGTATTTTTTGTTATGCAGCAACCGGGTGTAGGGCTACTTCTTTTGTGAATGGGTGTGCCCTTTGATTCTTGTTTCATGGACAGCTTCCCATAGATTGGCTGTCTCTCTGGGAAGGATGTTATCTGCCCTCACAACAAAACAAATAGAGGCAACCCCCAGGGCTACAGTCTTGCTGGGAGTAGCAAGAACAGCTTGACTGGGGGTATACACCTAATCCTTCCACAGCTGACCTGGGGTTATGGGGCTGACAAATGCGTGATATGAAACTGACGTAGCGTGGATAATTGGGAGAGATGCTAATCACCACACCACAAACTCAGGTACGGCTTATAATTAAAGTTTAACGTGCCACCAGTATAGTATTCTCACAGTTATGTAGCTTTTAGAATGGCTGTATATATCTTAAATGCCCCTTGCGCTGCAGAGTCTTGGCTGTCACTGCAGCTGTTCAAATGGGAACCTGTGACCCCTGAACCTGCTCTGTACCATTGGATCGCAGGTGCTGTAGATCAGGATATTGTTCCATCAGGGAACAGATGTACACTGTGCTTTTTGCATGGAACATATAAAAGGGGAATTTGTTTAGCAGATTGCACTTCCTTAAATGGAATTACCCACATCCTTGTATTGATTAACTAGTGTAAACGCCTGTGCACACAGGTTAAAATGTGTAAAGGAAGACATTTTCAGAGTGTTATTATATTATGTGGTATAGTTTTATGTAATTTAGGTTGATAGAAAAACACTTTTTTATAGGATTTTGCTCCTGTTACGTGGAATAGTAACCTCAAACAAAATCTCTCAGAATCCGATGAAAGATCAACACAGAACATATGGTCAATTGTTGCATCTGCTCCACTTTGTCTTGGATTTCACTTACGGGTTTTGGGATCAAATATATAATGTTGAGGAATGTAAGATTAATACAATTCACGTGCAGCATGATTCTCTTCATTCAACTGAAGTATGCTGTTAAAGTGGCATCCCTGGGCCTTTCCTGCAGCTGATTGTATGTTATTATTGAAATGCACATTTTGTTCGGCTGGAAGATGAACTTGAAGTCTTATTATTGTATGCATGAGGCAACAGTTCCCTCTAGCGGTGATAATAGGCAAAGCGGGTAGTCTATAATGCGCATGACTGCATCAGACAAACATACATCTGGCCTTTTATTATATAAATCTAAATAAAAAAGCCAGGGCTTCTACACTCTTGCCAGATGGCAATTCCTCACAGACAATTCCTTGACTTTTCAACAATACAGTTGCCCTACATTACAGTGCTTCACTACTGAGAGGTCGAATCTACCTACCCCCCCCCCCCCCATACTCATCAGGGCTGACGGGCTTCTTGGGTAATTACGGATGCTCTCTGCCTCTTTTTTGCATACAAAGGTCCCCTGCTCCTTCCGCCGCATCGGACATTCTACCCTGCATTGCGCTCAGCATTTGGGCTGCTTCAAGCTGAGCAATCAAGCCACTTGCATTCCTGGTACTGTTATGTACAAAATAGATGTGACCAGTGCTCCAGATAAGATTTTGAGGTGGGAGTATTTTACGCATGATTTTTCAAATTAGTGCGTAAATGCAATTTCAAGAGAGTAAAAATGGGTTTTCTCCTCTGCAAGAGAGTAAAACTTATCCAACACATATGTTATGGGTATGAACACATTTTAAAAGGGTGCATGCTTTATTGTGTTGCTCGCTTAGCTGTCACAGATTTGGTCTTTCAGTTGGAAATTCACCATCATGCATAAGAAGGCTATGCTGCTGAGAAAATAAATGCTACAGTGCCATCTAGTGGTGGAAAGTATGTTTTTTTAATGAATAAACAAAGCGTACACGGTACGCAGTACAAAATTAAATGATCCGTATTTGCCATATTTACATGCGTAAAAGGGCAAGATATGCACGTTAACTGGTAGGCTGGGTGTGACTACCCTAGCAAGTCAATGTCTGAACTATGCCAGCGCACACTCTTCGCCACTAGCGTTGAAAGGTTTGCCATTATATGCCTAGGTACCCTAAAGGCATGTCAGAATCATCACTCCTTCAAAGTACAGAGTTACCACAGGGCTACAGTTCCTAGAAAGCACTCTGCTTTTTAAGTGCAACAGCTCAAACATGTACTACCGTACACGCTGCCTCATTATGTAGAAATGTCCAACTCTGAAAAATGGTACGGAGACCAAAACTTCTAAATACATCACTTCAAGCAATATGGAAGACAAGATATTATCTTCCAGATTGCACTTAGCCTCAGAACACTCGTGAACACAAACTTCAGTGCCAGAAAAGACAACGCCTCTTATTGTGCATATTACCACATTCAACTATGTATCCCAGAATGCACTATAGCTCACATGATAAACATGCCTTCCCACCTGTTACGGCTCCACTTAATACACTCCACCAAACACAAAGACCAGAAGCACCACAAAGCATAGGCCAACTTGCACAAACTGAGTGTCATCACAAAAACCAACACTGAATTCAAAGACATTAACCCACAGACCACTACACACAAGACCACACTCAAATGCACCACAACAGACATTGACAAAATATGCGTATCCACTTCTAAGTCACAGCCCAAGGAAGTATGCTCATAAAACACGTAGAAGCTTAGCCTACACAATGAGCCCAGTTGATTTAGATATTCTCCTACCAATCACACCCACCCACTTCCCAAATCACCAAGAAAATAACGTAACACTATACAGGTGGTTTAACAAGACTACGTGTCACAAGATGACATGCATTACTTACCGTAATAGCATTTCTGATTATTGTATTTGCTTAGATTCACATGCTGTGCATATAGTCTGACATCTAGTGGTAACCGCAGAGTATTACTTCTCGTCTTTCGACGATCGAAAGGAGACATCGACATGGGCGTTCCTGTAACACTATCCCTAACGTGACGTGTAGTGTACCCAAAATTCCTCACGCGTTGAGGTCCCTCCGATTGTATTTTTTCTGCTGTGAGGGAGCCTTATGACTATCGTGAGTGAGTACAGAAAAGAGAGAAGTAGTAAGATGTCTATGTTCCTTCCATCGAGTGGGGAGGAAGGCTGGGCGCATGTGACTAAGCAGATACAAACATCAGAAATTCTATCACGGTAACTAATGCATGTCTTCTGATGCTTGTTAATCTGCTTAGAATCACATGCTGTGCAAAGACTAGCGAGCTGTATCCGGAGTTGGAGGTGGTATGTGAGAAGGAACAGTAGTGAAAAGATGTCTTATTACTGCTTGTACCACCTGAGAATCAGACCTAGAGTGAGTATCTCGGCAATAGTGCTTTGTAAAGCTGTGTACAGAATGCCAGGTTGCCGCTTTGCAAATGGACTCTAGAGTCGCAATGAAAGCTATGGAAGCCCCCGTGCTCCGAGTAGTGTGCGCTCTAGGCTTTAAGGGCAGATCTCTCTTGGCAAGAGTGTAGCATAGTGTGATGCAATTGACAATCCACTTTGAGATGGCTGACTTAGAGAGACAGGATCCCCTTCTCTACCAGCTGCCACAGAAACGAAAAACTGGTTTGTCTTCCTTAGTGTTTTAGTTCTTTCCAGGTAGTACATGACTGCCCTGCGCACATCCAGTGTGTGTAGGCTTCTTTCCGCAATGTTAGTGGGATTCTGGAAGAAAGTTGGCAGTTCCATTGACTGGTTCACATGAAACTTAGTAATACATTTGGGTGCAAACCGAGGGCGAGCACGCATAAGCAAAAGGTTACTTACCTGTAGCTGTTGTTCTCCAGTATGGGTCTGGCATGGATTCACATGCTCATGAATATTTCCTGTCGTTAGGCTGGGAATCCTTGGTAAAGAAAAAATCAGTTTCAGTTTCGTTTCTGAACTGTCTTTCTACTATTAACTAATCACTGGTCTCTGGGTCATACTGCCCTCTACCTAAGCCCCTCCTCTGGCAGCCATCTTCAGATTTGGTTGCACGTAAAATTGCAGTAGGATCAAGACATGAGCTGCAGAGGGGTAGGCGGGAGGTTTCGTATTTGAATCCATGCCAGACCCATGCTGGAGAACAACAGTTACAGGTAAGTAACTTGTTCGTTCTCCAGCATGGGGTCTAGCATGGATTCACATGCTCATGAATACAAGAATACATAGCAGTACATACCTGCACAACCACAGGAGGTGGCAAGGCTCAACATGAAGAATTTCAGCAACTCAACATTAAGCATCTCTTACCTCCAGGCTCACCTTCAAGCGAACAGGTTGCACAGCACTGCCTGGCCGACTCTGGACTCCTCCCTGGAATCGCGGACGACCGAGTAGAATCTCGTGAAGGTGTGTGTCGACCTCCACGTAGCAGCCCTGCAGATGTCCAGCAGGGGCACACCAGACAGGAACTCCATAGCAGCAGCGATCGCTCTGGTTGAGTGTGCTCTCGGACTGCCGGGCAATGATCGGTTTGCCAACTGGTGACAGTGCATGATGCAGCTGGAGAGCCATCTGGAAATAGAAGCCTTCGAGAGGGACTTCCCTTGTTTCACAGGTCCAAAGTTCACAAACAGCTGTGATGTCTTCCGAAAACTTTTCGTGCAGTCCACGTACAACTTCAGCGCTCTACATCCAGCGAGTGCAAGGTCCTCTCAGCCGGCGACGAAGGCGACAGGAAGAAAACAGGTAACACCAAGGGCTCGTTGAGATGGAAGTCCGACGGCACCTTGGGCATGAAAGAGGAGTGCATCCTCAGCACTACCCTCATCTCGTGGAATGTCAGATATGGAGGCTTACTCGTCGTGTGGAGGTCATGGCCACAAGAAAAGCTGTCTTCCACGATAGGAACTTCAGCGGTGCCGAATGCAGGGGCTCGAATGGCGGACCCCTGAGCCTAGTCAGCACCACATTGAGCTCCCATGCCGGGGCCAGAGCCTTCACCGGCAGGAACGAGCAGAGCAGTCCTTTCATGAACTCCTTAACCAGGTGATGCGACCACAGCGACGACCACCCCGGAGTTCGGCTGTAGCAGGAGATAGCCGCCAGATGGATTTTGAAGGAGGCATGTGCTAGCCCCACCTTGGCCAGCGACAGCAAGTACGCCAGGGGGTTGATCTTCTGTGCATGCTACCAGACAGAGAACCTCTTCCACTTATGTCCATAGCACTTAAGGGTCGAGGATGCCCTGGCCTTTGCAAGAACTTCCTTGCAGTCCGCCGGGATCTCATAGCCTCTGAACGCTAGTGCTGCAAGAGCCAGGCCTGCAGGTTCATCGATCCCGGGTCGTGATGTAGGATGGCACCTCCTTCCCTTGTGAGACGATCCGCGTCCGTCAGCAGTTTGACTGGGGGGGGGGCGATGACGTGTCCAGAAGGTCCGGGAACCATATCTGCCTCGGCCACACTGGTGCAACAAGGATCATCCTGCACTGGGACCGTCTGAGTTGACTGATGAGTCACAGTAGCAACGGCAACGGTGGGAACGCATACAGGAACAGGCAGTCCCAGGGGAAAGAATGCATCGCCCATGCTCCCCGGCTCGGGAAACCTGCTGGCAAACCTCCGGCACTTGATGTTCGTCGCTGTCAAAAACAGATTGATCTGGGGAATTGCCCCACCGTCGGAATAGGCGATCCACTTGATCCTGCCGAAGTTCCCACTCGTGGCAAGAGCACAGCTCTCTGCTGAGTGAGTCGGCGACAGTGTTTTCACTCCTGCCAGATGAAAGGGTACCAGGAATATCCCATGGGCGACATCACAGTGCCACAGATCCTGCGCTTCCTTGGATAGGGCTGGGAATCTGGTACCCGCCTGCTTCCGGATGTAGAACATCGTGGTGGTGTTGTCGGTGAAGACCCGTCCCACCTTGCCCTTGAGGGATGGAAGGAAAGACGTGAGGGGCCAGAACACGGTCCAGAGCGCCAGGACGCTGATGTGCAGGGACCTCTCCTCTGGGAGCCAAAGGCCTCTTGCATGGAGATCTCCAGTGTGTGCTCCCGATCACTCCAGGGAGGTGTCCATCATCACCGTTTCCTGGTGCGCTGGGGTCTGGAAGTCCATGCCCGCCGTGAGATGCGTGCGGGTGCCACACCACTGGATCGCTTGACGGAAACTCTCGTTGAGTGGGATCTTGTCTTCGAAGCTTCCCGCCACATGCATCCAACGGGCGTCTAGGAACTCCTGCAGTGGCCGCATCCGCAAACTGCACAGACGCACGAGGTAGATGCACAATGACATGAGCAGGGACTTGATGGACCTCACCCTGGCCACTTCCATGGTCAACAGCCGTTGTACCTTGCCCAGGATGGCCTTCGTCCTTTCCTCCGACAGTGAGGCCAACCATGCCACTGTGTCGAGGCTGGCTCCCAGGAACAGGGCATCCTGCAAAGGTACCGCAAAGTTGATCGAGAATCCCAGTTCCGTGAGCTGGTGGACGATGTTCGCTGTGTGGTCGAAGGCGAGTTCTCTTGACTTTCCTCAGATGAGCCAATCGTCCAGGTAGGGGTATACGTGGATCCCCTGCAGGTGCTGCCGCGCCGCCACCGGTGGCAGGCACTTGGTAAAGATCCTTGGAGTCGACTTCAACCCGAATGGCAGGGCCTTGAATTGGTAGTGCTGCCCTTGGACCACGAAATGTAGGAACTTTCGATGTCCTTTGTATACAGGGATGTGGAAGTAGGCATCCTCAAAGTCCTGCGACGATAGGAAGTCGCCTTCCTCCAGCTGTCCCAGCACGTGATGAAGGGTATCCATCTGGAACTTCTGGGCTTTGATGTATTTGTTGAGGCGTCGAAGGTCCAGGATGGGCCGCCAGCCCCCGTCTTCTTTCGGATGAGGAAGTACCGCGAGTATACTCCGGAGCCCCGGAGCCTCCTTGGGACGAGTTCTATCGCGCCCTTTCTCAGCATGGCTTGTACCTCCAGAAGCAGCTGTGGAACGTGGTTTTCTTTCCTGGCCACAGGTGGGAAATGGGGGCAGTTCCTTTAGAACTCCAGAGTGTGCCCATGGGCCAGGGCATCCAGCACCCAACGGTCGGTGGAGATTGACTCCCACAAGTCGACAAAGTTCACCAGCTGTCATCCCACCGGGGTGCTTAGGTGGGGCCCTGACGTTACGGCCGGTTCAGTCCTGTTTCGGCAAGGTCTTGCCACCCTGGGCTCCTTGGCGACGACAACGGTATCCAACTGCCTTTCAGCGGCCTCTGTAAGCTTCCTGCGATGAGGAATGGGCAGCTTGGCAGTACAACGATGAACTGCCGCCGAATCCTTTGGAGGCACCTTGGGATTTGCTTCCGGAGGTCCGAAAGGACAGCCATCGATGAAGAGTGCCTAAGGCACGGGCCGTCTCGGTGTCCGCTTTGATGGACTGTAGCGACTCATCCACTGCTTTCCCGAACAGGTTGTTTCTGTCAAAGGGCATGTCCAGTACCCTGGCCTGCACATCCTGACGGAAGTCGGTGGCCCTGAGCCAATGGCGCTGGCATAAACAAACGCTGTTGCCCATCTGACGAAAACCGGTATCGCCAATGTTCGTAGCTACAGTGATGGCGTAATCCGACGCCACCTCGCCTTCTTGCAGGATTTCCTAGGGCCTCTGCCCTCTTGTCGTCCGGGAGGAAGTCCAGGATAGGGGCGATCTTGAACCACAGCTCCCTATCATAGCGGGCCACGAGGGAGTTGGCCGCCTTAATGGTCGTTGCTGCTGACGAGATGACTCAACGTCTGATGGCGTCTAGCTTCTTTTCCTCGCTGTCTGGCAGGGAAGTGGAGGATGACGCCGGCGCCCCTGAGGCACATAGGAGCGGAATCCGGGACCTGGTACTACTTCTTATACCGGTCTCTCTTCGCAGGGGCCGTGGAAGGGTTCTTCAGAAGGGACAGTCCTTCGTCCCATATGTGGTCCAACAGCAGGACCGAGAGTACGGTATTCCTTTGAGCTTCTCGTCGTGGTAAAGAAATCCCTCTTTCTTTGGTTCCTCGGGGCACAGCTGGAAAAGCTCTGATGCCCTGGTGATCACGGCGTGAAAGGAGCCAATTTCGTCAGGGTGCAGGGTGGGGGGGGGGCCCGGGCGGGGGTCGACGGAGATCCATTCTGTCGTCGCCACCGTCGTCAGTCCCTGTCGTCGCCGTCTTTGTCCCTGTCTGTCTCGTTCCTCAGAGGAGGGGATGGGGTGAAGGCCGGAAGGGAGGGGGGAGGATGGACTCGCCTCCGCTTGCTCGGTGGGCTCCCCGACGGTCCAGGTGCCACTGGATTGTCTGCTGGGGGTAAGGGCAACCTTATCCTTATCTCCGTACACAGGGTCTTCAAAGCCATCAAGATTGCTCCTGAATTGTCCTGGAGTGTAGGCATCGGTTGCGACGGGAGCGACGACTGGGGCGTGGGCTCCTCCATTTCCTACAAGGCTCCTCGTCTGCTCCACCGTTGCTCTCTACATCCACCTCGTCGGTATCCTTCCCATAGGTCCTGACCTCCTCAAACTTCTTGTCCAGGATAGCTTTGACACCAGCCAGCTCATCCTCGGAGGTGGTATCTGTGTCCGTTAGGGCTATCATGCCCCTCCTCTTTCTCGTCCCAGGGTTTCATGGGGGTCTTCTCGAGAGGCTGAAAGATGTTTCCCTCCAGGGTGGCAGGATAACTCTAGGCCCAGAAGTCGTCTCCACTGGGGTAGCCCCCGCAGGCTCTGCCAGGGCCGCCACGACTCCTTCAACCAAGGCCTTTGCCGGGTGAATCAGGGCCTTCACGACCTTGGGCGCATCTGAGGCCTTCACCTTATGGGGAGGGTCACCGCCTCACCCCCCACACCCCTTTGGCTATCTCAGTCAGGATCGACCGGGGCTTCTCGTGAAGCTTACCCAGGTTCTCAGACTTCCTTTTCACCGAGCCAGCCCGTTGGCTCGTGGATGATGGTGTCTGTGACATTGCGCCCGGCCTGGCAGCCGAGGAGCCCGAATCAACGGCGGTCCCGGTGCCCGCGGTGCTTTGCCTTTTGTTGGGCCCCTGTCACCAGAGCGCCCTCAAAGGTCTTAGAAGGCCGCTCAAACTACTACTTCTCACCTGCTGCTGGGCTCTTCACCTCCAGCCAGTCAGCAAGTCATTTACGACGGTCCTCCATGGTCCAGACGGACATATTCTTGCAGAACGCAGTCCTCCTCCATGTGCGACTTGTCGGCGTGTAGGCAGCAGAGGCACCGGGCGTGCTCGTTCTCCTTAAAGACGTTCTGCAGTCCACATCCAGTGCCGTTCCTAAACAGTTTGGATCCAGTAGGCATCGAATCTCCTTTGTCTTGGGCCATGTCCGATTTGGGGTAGGCCTCAAAGTTCTTCCGGAAGCCTTCAAGAAGTGTAATTCAACTAAGATCCGCCCTTGAGGGGCGTAGAAAAATTCCGAAACCGGTCCCAGTTGATCAGAAGAAGAATCGGTGGAGCTTGAGGCTCGAATTGACCGGAAAAATAAGAGTAAACTCTTTGAAAAAACGCAATACGCAGTAAAAGCTCAAGAGCTACAGCACGAGAACTCCCAACACTTGAACGTGCGTTAAAAATCCTAAAATGGCTGCCAGAGGAGGGGCTTAGGTAGAGGGCAGTCATTGGCTGGGGGCAGTATGACCCAGGGACCAGTGATTGGTTAATAGTAGAAAGACAGTTCAGAAATAAACTAATTTTTTCTTTACCGAGGATTCCCAGCCTGAAGACGGGGAATATTCATGAGCATGTGAATCCATGCCAGACCCCATGCTGGAGAAGTACTGTCTTTCCCTGCAACTGTGTCTGTAAGGCCTTCAGGGCCTTGAATACCACTAACAGCTCCAACAGGTTTACGTGGTTGGATGCTACTGCTGGGCACCAAATGCTGTGCGCCGTCTGTTGAAGGAGGTGAAACCCCCCCACCCTGTGAGAGATGAGTCTGTTGTGAGAGTGGATTCTACTGCGGGGTCGTGAGGGTTTTCCCTTCGAGGGGTTTTCCCTCCACCACCACTGCAGAGAGAGAACGAGGGCTGCCGAGACAACCACTAGATCGTCCCATTGTCCGCTGGCTTGACACCATTGGCTGTTCAACCACTCTCGCATGGGGCGCATGCAGGAACAAAGTAAATGCAGGATGCCATCATCCCTAACAGTCGCATGGCCTTGCCCACCGTCACCTGTCGACTGGCTACATACTGAGGGATCTGAAATAGCATGTTTTGAACCCTCTTGTTGAAGGGGAAGACGAGGCAGTCTTCTGTCTGAAATTAGAGCACCCAGAAACTGCTCGACTTGACTGGGGTCTAGGCTGGATTGCTTCTTGTTTATGGAGAATCCCAGGTTGAATAAGAGGTCTGTAGTCTTTTGAGCGTTCGACAGGCATGTTCCGTACGAGTCCCCTGTTATGAGCCAGTCGTTGATGGAAGGATAAACTAGGGTGGATTGCCTGCGCAGGTGTGCGGCTGCCACTTCCAGTACCTTTTTAAATACCATTGGGGCTGAAGCAATGCTAAAGGAGAGGACCCTGAACTGATAGTGTTTGTCCTTTCTCATGAACCTTACGTATTTCCTGTGTGCCGGCAACATTGAAATAAGAAAGTATGCATCTTTCATGTCCAATGTTGCCATGTAATCCCCCTACGTTAGTAGAGGAATTACTTCTTTCAATGTTACCATTCAAAACTTATGTGGTTTGACAAATTTGTACGCTGGGCGCAAGTCTAGTACAGGGCATATGACGAGATCCTTTTTGGGTACAAGGAAGTGTAAAGACTGGAGGGGGGGGGGTCTGTTCTTCTGCTCTCTATAGGGTAGAGGAGAGGCACAGAGGACCCCAGCAAAGATTCTCTATTATGGTAGCAATGGACGAGCAATCAAGGCCTAGGTTCTCAGGAGGTGATGCAGGCTGGTTCTTAAGTACAGTGTAGTCCTCAAGCCCCCACAAAGGAATCTCCACACACTATTAGTTAAAACACAGTCTTTATATAATTAATGTTCAAGGTTATGTACAATATCATGATAACTCACTTTGTACTCGGTTATCTACAATGGCAAATATAAAGTTCTACGTGGTACCACTATTCCTATTAGATCTCATTAAAGTGCATCAACTGTATGGTTAAATGTCTCAGTTCGTAAAGGAAACCAACAATAGATATAAGAAGAAAGCAGTTGGTTAGAACAATAGGCAGAATACTGGCCGCTACCACTAGATAGTTCTGTGTGGAGATCCCCCCCCCCCACCTGGGCAACCTGTAGAATAAAGATA
The DNA here is from genome assembly GCF_040938575.1 of Ambystoma mexicanum. Taxonomy (NCBI): domain Eukaryota; kingdom Metazoa; phylum Chordata; class Amphibia; order Caudata; family Ambystomatidae; genus Ambystoma; species Ambystoma mexicanum. The sequence goes on from NC_090924.1 coordinate 1,181,271,565, forward strand.
TATCACAAGCCCAGTCCATATATTGTTTACAAGAGTCTTTCCAATAGTTCAGCAACTCCAAAGTACCTGGTGTTGTCTAGTTTCTCGTCGGGAAATCGACAGCCCTTCTTGAGTGCACTCCCTTTAAGGCAGGAACCACGGGTTATCGAACGTCCGGCGAGAGGAAGGGTGAACTACGGCGGTGAAGTGGCAGCTTTGTTCCTGGAGGTGTCAAATGAGAAATAATATCGTGCCTCCTATTGCAATGAATATATGTATATTGGCCTACGCCAAGCTGATTGTAAGTCACTTGCAAAGAAATCGTGTTGCAAGGTCCTGACTTTAAAATCAATGTAAGCCGCCATTTTAGGTTCGCTTTGTAAAGTCATCCTGTGAGTTAAAATGGTGGACGATGTCATTCCGAAATACAACATGGCCGTCTTGACCTCTGTGTGTAATTAATATATAACTTGCCTGCAGGCCACTTGTTGAGGTCGTGAACTGAGACCTTGTCCTTCGTTGGCCTGTGTGTAAAGGATTACTCGTGCAATGAAACTAATCCGCAAGCATATGTTAAGAACAATGTATTCAAATACTGAACTAAGAACACTTGTTTAACTACATTGCATTAATGTTTGAGAAGACCTGTATGGGAAATCCCAAAACACACAGTTGCCGTGTAGGCTTGTTGACGTATGTATTAAAGGCAAACTAGCTACATGTGGATATGCGAACTCTGCATGAACCCTAGATCAGTGATGTATTAGAGGAATATTAACCCGAAGTAGGGTTGGACATCATGTTCGCAAATAGTATAAAAGAGCAATGAATTCTAATGTACAGCGTCTCTCACTGAAAACACCGAACCACGCTGTGTTGTATTGAGGGCCGATAGCTATCTGATTTTGTTTTGTTCTTTGTAACTGACTCAGTATAAATTCAAGATCTTTGTATGTTCCTTTGTAACCCGTGTTCAGTGTATTTCCTTTTGGGGTACTCGATATTTTGATTTCGGTTTTCACAGTTGGCGCCCGAACAGGGACCCTCAAGATTGATGCCAGATTATCGAAGGTTGACCCTCGCTATCAGACTGGGATCGGACGGTGTGACAAAAAGGGGCCCCACTGAACGAGACGCAACACCTCAGCAGCGCTACACGACCCGATCCCTGGACGATTAGCTTGTGGTCCGAGAATGGCATCTTGACGAGGGTCCACTTATCGAGGCGGGCAGATTTGCCGAAATCACTACACACGAGGTAAGATGAGTTAGGTAAGATTCTTTGAAATCCGATCGGACCTCCTTATGCTTGATCAGGTGAGTCGTGACCCGACTCTTAATATAATCCTGATAATTTGATTTTGGCGTATTGTATCTGCAGACACAATTATTGACCAGGTAACACCAATAATTTGATATGCCTGGGAAATTGTCTACGTGCTTCAGGGCGTTGGTCCGCAGCGATAGACAATCTTTGGAATTTAGCCGTCCAGCACCACAGGAGGGGTCCCCGGCGTGTACTATGTACTGTAAGCATGGCATTGGAAGTATAGTATTTAATGATATTTGGCACAGACAAACCAGACATGCCTCCGAACTTCAGTGGCCAATCAATGGTAGTTTTGAAATCCCTCGTATTGAGTATTTAGAGTCAATTCTATTAAAGAAAAGGCTCGACCTGCAGCATTTGATGTTTTGCAGAATTGGAAAAAAGAAGCGTTGCAGCAACTTAAAAGTAGAGAAAAACATGCGCACCGTCATAAGACGAATGCCGAAAAAGCATTATTGTATGACCAAAATAAACATTCTGAATCGACTAGGAATATGGATAGGGCTCTCTCACTTTGAATACAGAAAATCTATCCTTCTAAAGACCTTCGTGTTTCCGACGAATTCATAGACCAATTGTTAAATGAACGAAGGCCTGGTGCCTCTGCGCCACCTCCGTATGTTCCTCTTCCTGCTGCTTTGCCTCTTCCTGCTGCTATTCCTGCTCTACCTGCTGTTGTTCCTGCTCCTCCTAATGTTCCTCTTCCTCCAGTTACTGTTCCTCCACCCCTTCCTATTGCACAAGTAACAGTACCGCCGTTGAATTTGCCTGCTCCCTCTCTTCCAAGTGGCCATGTGCCGCTTGTAGTCGATCAAGGTGCGGGGTCGAAGGTTGTCACTCGCAATACTGTACCACCAGAGAAGAAACGTGATTTGATTGCATGGGCTAAGCATTGTATGGAGAGGGATGATCAGGCTAATGTTTTTGCCACACTTTATAATATGGATAATTTTCCTGAGAAAAATGTTATTGAAGGTTTAGGGATTCATTTATGTGATGTGGGGCAAATTAAAGAAAGCAGATCTCCCGGAAGGGTTAAGGGATCTAAACACTTAAGCGTTTTCAAGAGACTCTGTGGAGAAAGTAAATGAGCATGTTGAGAGTTTATTGGAGTATAGAAAGGAGTTGGAAAGGTTACAGAATGAGGATGACGAGGGGGAAGGTATGTATGTACAGAAACGGTTCCTTCCTTGTCGAAAATCGATATCTGAGGAAGTGTGAATTTGTACGAAGGACGCGCTTGGAGGGATTTCAGATATGTTGATAACTCCAGTTGAGGTATATGACACATATAGTCAGTATACGCCAGAAATGCAGAGGAAAGTGAGTACCTACAGGATGATTGTGTAAAAAGACAGATTATTTGTCCCACAGAGTTATTGAGTATGTATAAAGAGAGCTTTGTCACTTGACACTTCGACTGCTTTAGCGCTCGACTTAGCTCTGTTGCTTAGTAAGCATTCGGAGTCACCTACTTCTCAGTTGCCTATGGGAGAGGTTCCTCCGGCATTTGTCCCGAAGGTTGAGATTCCGGCCGATGCTGCACGAGGTATAGTCGCCGTGACATTCCTGCACATTATGTATCCCAGTTTGTCCATGTCCCGTTCTCAAGACAGGAAGTGAATACTATTAGACAATCTATTTCTGATATTAGGAAAAATCTGACAGGATTCTATAAAGAAATAGAGTCAGTCTTGCAGTCCTCAGTGTTCACCTTAGGCGATATTGATTTGTTATTTCCTGTACTCCTGCCCGTAGATTTGTGGAAATAAGTTAGGACTATAGACGATGTGCCAGGGTTAGGAGATACATGGACGAACATAACTAGATTTGATGGAGAAAGGCCAGCTGGTGAAAGACCGCCCCAGGTGATACTAACCTTGCCTGATAGAATCATTACAAAATTAAAAACCATAATCCCGGAGAAAATTATTTGGGACAAACTCACAGCCTGTGTCCAAGGGAAGTCTGAGGGTGCTACCGAGTTCTTTAATCGGTTCGAACAGGTATTCTCGGATTTCAGCGGACAAGACTTAGGCACTGAGTCTGGGAAAAGGTTATTTGTGGACAAATTTGTGCGTGGATTGCTGCCTGACATCCAGTCACAAATTATGTCTTCTGAGAGCGCTTGGCAGGCAACGTCCCAATCAGAAGTACTGCATATGGCTCTGTACTACGAGAACCGTGTCAATAATGAAAAAGATAGAGTCGAAAAACAAAAAGGTGATTTAAAGACTAAAGTACTATTACAGCAAATCGATAGAGGCTGTAATAGAGGCCACAGAGGGGGTAGTTTGCAGATTAGAGGTCAGTATGTTCCGCAAGGGAATGTGCCGTTGGGTCCTGTGAACATTAACCAGTGTGCCTATTGTCACACGACAAGAGGGTCATTGGCGTGCGCAATGCCCCGTCCTTCGACAGAGGTCGAATATCACATTTGGGAATATGGGTAGACGATCCAGAGGTCGCCCGGGGGTAGGGGGCCCTGGTAGAGATCAGTTTGCACAGGATCCTCAGCAACCTTTTTCACAGGATAATCAGACTTCGAGTGTGGATACTAGGAACATATTTGATCATCCTTCTGCTGCATATCTATCTAAAGAGCTTCCTTTTGATGATATTCTGTTTCGTTAGGATTGCCCGAAGCAGGGTTTGGAACCTACACCTATTCCCGTCAATCAGAAACCCTACGTTGAAATGGTGGTGGGAAAAAGGAAACATCAGTTTTTGATAGATACTGGAGCACAGAAGTGTTTCATTGATCATTCTCGGTTTCCAAACATTCCACTGTCAGGGCAAACCAATGTTTCTGTAGGGTTTTCTGGCACGCCAGTTGTTTGTCCAGTTTCTTCGCCGGTACCCATTTCTTTGGGTCCCTTTACAGAACACTGTCCATTTCTGTTGACTTCGAATTGTGGAGAGAATTTGCTGGGGTTGAACCTGTTAAAATAATTAAATGCAGTCATTTATTGTTCTTCCGATGGAGTGCGCTTGACTATTTCACCACAGCAATTTTCTGTCTCGCAATTCTTGACTAGACCTTTGCCGCCAGAATTCATTGATGTACCAGAGAGCTTATGGGCTGTTGACGACAACGATGTCAGTGTTTTACAGATTGAGCCTGTTAAGATAGTTTTGAAACGTGGAATTGAGCTGCCACACATTCCCCAGTATAGGATTTCAGTTGAGGGCTAGCAAGCTTTGAAATGCATTGTTTCCGATTTTGTGCATCGCGGGGTGATTGAAGAAATTTCAGGAAGTTTGTGCAATAGTCCGATTTTACCCATGTACAAGAAAGGCGATAATGCAATTCCATTCCGTTTCATAATTGATTTGCGTGCCATTAATAAAGTCATCGCTCTGCAATTTCCAATTGTGCCTGACAACAATATTAACCATGATTCCAGCTGCAGCTACTTACTTTAGTGTTGTTGATCTAAAGAATGCTTTCTTTAGTATTCCTATACACAAGGATAGTAGATATTTGTTCGCGTTCACCTTAGGGGGACGCTCGTTCACATTTACTCGTGCACCTCAAGGGTACACAGAGAGTCTTAGCATCTATAGTAGGGCTTTGAAAGAACAGCTTGATACCCTTGAATTGCCCTCTACTTGTACATTGCTTTAATATGTTGAAGAATTGCTTTTAGCTGCTGACTCCGAGAGCGCCTGTAAGGAGGGCACTGTGTTATTACTTATTCATCTAGCTAAGCATGGTCACAAAGCTTCGCTTAAAAAGTTTCAATATTGTTGCCAGCAGGTCGCCTATTTAGGCTATCTCCTGTCAAAGGAGGGAAGAAGATTGACACCTGAACGTATAAAACACATTTCTGGCAGGTCTGTCCCAAATACACAGAAGGAAGTTAGAGCCTTGATAGGTATGGCTTCTTACTGTAGGTTGTGGATCCCGAATTTCTCACTAGTGATCAAACCGATGTTGGCTTTGACAAAGAAGGGCATTTCTTCGCCATTGCCGTGGAACGCGGAACACCAGCAATCGTGTGACTTGCTCAAGACTGCATTATGCTCTGCACCAGTTATGGGCACACCAAACTATGAAAAGGCCTTTGTGTTTGTGCATGAATGTGATGGATGTGCTTTGGCTGTATTAACGCTGGAACATGGAGGGAAGAATAGCCTGTGCGGTTACTTTTCTTCCACCCTTGATCCTGTAGCATGCGCTTTGCCAATATGTTTGCGAGCTGTCGCTGCTGCGTCTGTAACACAGAGTGAGGGAATGGTCCTAGGCCATGATCTAACCCTGATGGTGCCTCACTCTGTAGATGTTCTACTGAACCGAACCCAAACGCAACACCTCACTTGCGCACGGTTGATGAGATATGAATTGATCTTGTTTGTTCCTCACATCCAAATTAAGAGGTGTTGTGTTCTTAATCCGGCTGAACTCCTACCTTTCCGGCAAGGTATTGCTTGCGGCAATGAAGACTCACATGACTGTCTGTATACTACCGAACAAGAGACAAAGGGTAGAATTGATTTGAAAGACACTCCTTTGGATAATCCGCAAGGAGAGCTGTTTTGTGATGGCTCTTGCTTCAAACTTCCGGATGGTACATCTACAGCTGCTTATGCAATCACCACATTAAGCACGGTTGTGGAAACCAAGAGAATCACACAACTCTGCGCAGGCCGCAGAGATTATAGCATTGACCCGAGCTTGTGAACTTTTTTTCGAAGGGCTGGCAGTAAACATGTATACTGATAGTCAGTATGCCTTTGGGGTGGTTCACAACTGGAGACTTTGGTCATAGAGGGTTCTTAACTTCGCATGGTACCAAAATCCAATATGGCTCCATAATAGTACAACTGCTCTCAGCGCTTGCGCTCCCTACTCAGTTAGCCGTTATGAAATGTGCAGCACATCGAAAGATTACAGATGACATAGGAAGAGGGAATGCTTTCGCTGATCAGATAGCTAGAAAAACTGCTACCGATCTCCATACGGAGTGGATGTTTCGAGGGAGACTGTAAATGCTTATGCAATGGATGAGGGTGTTGGGTCTGTACGGGATATCCAAGCTGATGCCACGTTAGAAGAATCCAAGAGGTGGGCTGAAGGCTTGGGGAAACTTGATGATGACGGGTGTTGGGTGGACAGAAATGGCTACTCCCTGACGCATATGTAATGATGATGGTCATCATGGCCCATGGTCCTACGCATGTATGTGCCCAGAAAGTAACAAAAATGTTAGAGAAAGTTTGGGCAAATGACAAGATTTCGAAAATTGCCCAGCGCTATGTCCAGGATTGCAAGATTTGCCTACAACACATTGTGGGAAAGGGGACAACAACTCCAAGGGGAAGTTTTGGGCCACCCTCTGTCCCTTTTGAAGTTATCCACTTTGATTTTATTGAAATGGAACGGTGCAATAATATGAAGCATGTACTAGTGGTCATCTGTGCTTTTAGTAAATGGGTTGAGGCTTTCCCTGTCAAAGATGCTACTGTGAAAACCATGTTAAAGGAGTACTTCCCACGGTTTGGGCTACCAAGAGTCATCTGGTCAGAGAATGGTCCACATTTTGTCGCTGCTGTAATTCTGCAGATATCTGCGGCATTACAGATCGACAAACGGTTCCATTCGGCCAGACACGCTTAGAGCGCCGGACTAGTAGAAAGACACAATGGGATCATCAAGAACAAGCTCGCTAAGCATGTGCCGGCACTAAATTAAAATGGCCGGACGCCTTACCGATCATGTTATTATCCATGCGTACAACCCCTCAAACTAAGACTGGGCTCTCTCCATTTGAGGTGGTTATAGGGAGACCTGCCAATATCTGGAACCTTCCTAAATATAGATCTTTGAGGGACGTTGAAAATGTATTACTTTCAGATTATTGCAGCCAGTTGACTAAAAACCTGTGTTTGATTTATCACCAGGTGCGAGAGGCTTTACGTGTGCGATACGAGGGCCCGGGCCACAGCATACGGCCTGGAAGCTGGGTGCTCATCAAAGCATTTGAGCGCTCTTCCTGCCTTGCACCTCGCTGGCGGTGCCCATTCCTGGTCCTGTTGGTCACGCAAACGGCGGTGCGGGTTTCTGGAAGAAAGAATTGGATCCATGCGTCGCACGTCAAGAAACTTCCTCACCCACACGATACAGAAGAAACAGAACCCCTCGCTAACGCTGCAACCAACGATCCCAAAGCAGTAAATGGCACCAAGTGTGTCGGAGAATCTTTCTGAGCCCGTGAGGCTTGGGGAAGCAGCCATTTTGTCTCCACACTCTCCAAAAGTTTTGCATCCGGAAATTGCTGTTTCAAATTCAGCATCTTCACTTGTCTGTGATACTTTGCTTCCAACGGGAAGTGACGACACATTGTTTCCGGATCAATCAGTACCGGGAAAAGCAAGGTACAATCTGCGTCCAAGAAAATAGACTTACGGCACGGTTTTGCTGTGCATTCAAAGAAGGAAAGGATCATCGAGGGCTTGTTTTTGCCCAAATTTGAGAAAGGGGATTCGGTTGGCTACGGTTGTGGAAGGACTAAGAAGTCGCGCGGCCGGGAGTTCACCAACAAAGAACATTGGGGGTTTCCGTTTGAAGACTACAATGCCTGCCACCGCTACCGCTCGTATGGGACTTGTAAATGATTGTGTGACCAACCAGGACAATGGACAATGCACCTGGGCCCCGAAAACGTATTGCTGTGTCTTTATAATGATACTTGCTTTTATAATAGTCACTGTCTTAGGTTTATGGTACCTCGAGGAAATGCATACTTTAGAATCTTCGTTACCGACTGAAAATGTACCTACTGTTCCTACTCCCTTTGTACATTTGCATACTCTGTCCCCTAGGGACTCCCAGCATAGACAAAGGTACCACAATAATACTCTGCTACTTATCATGAATGCTAGGCATGCCATTTTTAATAAGTATAACTGTTGGGTCTGCTCACATTTACCGCAACACAGGGATAAGGGGCTAGGTTGGTATATTCATCCTTTACCGTTGGCAACTGCTTGTTGCTTCTCTTAGAGCACTGTTCTTTGGCCGTTGGAACGATAGCATCTAAGGGAACTTTGATGGCACTAATTTGAATAGTTTTGAGAAATGTGTTTTGACTCCCCTGGTATGCTCGCTTTTCGCAAACAGGAGTAAACCTAACGTTGCTTCTATTAGGCCTTCCGACAGACTGTCCCGTCCTTTACAATCTTTGATTTCCTTTAAGATGGCTCTGATAGGCAATAAGGATGCCATGCCTCCTTACACTGTTAACCATAGCCCCGATTCAGTTTCTTTTTGCATACAGAGGAATGGTACTCAGTCAATGGGAGATTTTAAAGATTGTGCAAACGTTGCAAATTTGACTGGGGAAGACAGACCTTTGTATGTAGGCGAACCTGTCTACTTTGTTTGCAGTAATGTAGCATTTCCATGGTTGCCCAGGGATTGGCAGGGAACCTGTTATTTAGGGATCCTGTTACCTGGGGTGTTTATAGCTAGTACAATAGAAGTTTTAAAGGCTCGTCCACGGCAGGACGAGAACGGTGGAACTCCAGCACAAATCTTGGGAGATATAGCAAAATCAGTTGTGCCATTTTGGGGGCAAATAGCGAATTCCGAAGATATCAGAAGACTAGCGAGAGTACTGGAGAGAACCATCAACTGGACCACGGACATACTCTATAATATGACATTAGGGCAGAAAGCGGTAAGACTAGTAGCGCTTCAGAACCGGATGGCATTAGATGTCATTCTGGCAGAACGTGGTGGAGTGTGTAAATTGGTGAGGTCCGCTTGCCGCGTTTTCGTACCAGATTCCTCCCCAACTATCTTCAAGGCAATACAGAATCTACACGTCCTTAGTTCAGAAGTGCATGTTCCTGAGGGAAATTGGGATCTTAGCGCTTGGATCTGGGACTTCTTGCGATCTTGGGGTTGGAAGGTACTTTCGGTCTTACTGACCATTTTGGGAATTCTGTTGTCCCTTTGTTGTTGTATTCAGTGTCTACCTAGTATATGTTCGATGCTAGGGGGATGTTGCGCACAAGCGATAGGTACAATAGGACAAAGTGTATGCCCCAGATAAAACTTCCAAGGAATACTTGTTAAAGGAAATTTAGCGATTGAACTGATGGCAATAGATATTTCTGACAGCGATTCAGGGTGCATGGACGATGAAGCATGGAGTTATTTGCAAGGAGATCAGAAGTAGTTTAGCACTTGGCATAGGCCAAAAGAAGGGTTTGTCAAATGAGAAATTATATCAGGCCTCCTATTGCAATGAATATATGTATATTGGCCTACGCCAAGTTGCTTGTAAGTCACTTTCGAAGAAATCCGTGTTGCAAGGTCCTGACCTTAAAATCAATGTAAGCCATCATTTCAGGTCATTCCGCCATTTTAGGTTTGGTTTGTAAAGTCACGCTGTGAGTTAAAATGGTGGACGATGTCATTCTGAAATACAACATGGCCGTCTTGACCTGTGTGTGTAATTAATATATAACTTGCCTGCAGGCCACTTGTTGAGGTCGTGAACTGAGACCTTGTCCTTCATTGACCTGTGTGCAAAGGATTACATGTGCAATTAAACTAATCCGCGAGCATATGTTAAGAACAATGTATTCAAATACTGAACTAAGAACACTTAACTACGTTGTATTAATGTTTGAGAAGACCTGTATGGGAAATCCCAAAACACACAGTTGCTGTGTAGGCTTGTTGACGTATGTATTAAAGGCAAACTAGTTGCATGTGGATATGCGAACTCGGCATGAACCCTAGATCAGTGATGTATTAGAGGAATATTAACCCGAAGTAGGGTTGGACATCGTGTTCGCAAATAGTATAAAAGAGCAATTAATTCTAATGTTCAGCGTCTCTCACTGAATACACCGAACCACGCTGTAGTTCGCTGTGTTGTACTGAGGGCTGATAGCCCTCAGTACAACATTGTTTTGTTCTTTCTAACTGACTCAGTATAAATTAAAGATCTTTGTATGTTCCTTTGTAACCCGTGTTCGGTGTATTTCCTTTTGGGGTACTCAGCCTCGATATTTTGATTTTGTTTTCACAGAGATGCTCCTCGACGATGGAGCATAGGCATCCTGCAAAAGAACAGGTGTGCAGGGCACCTCAGTGACAATAGTTCTGGACCGCAAAGAGTTTGAAGAACTGTGGGCCAGCAAGAGTGTTGAGTCGTCAGCATCTCTGTGGTCCTCGGGTGGCGGGAAACCCACCGGTGGATGTTCCTTGACGTGTCGACGGCCTCAACTTTCTCTGGCGGGAAAAAGTGGTTGGCGGTGCGGACGAGAACGTCCTTGGATCAAATGAAGTTCTTAGACAACGGGAGCACGGCGGCTCCGGTCGGCAACGGCGGTTGTCGACAGTGGCGGACAACAGTCCGGGCGCTTCTCTTTGGGATTCCGTGGCAGTCCCCCTCTCCGGTTGGCAGCCTGTCGTAGGTCTGTCTACCAGGGAGCTTTGGCAAAGATCAGCTGGTGCACGATGGTCCCTCGTAGCTCAGGAAGAAGGCGCCTTACCAGGTCTGCTCCGGGTCAGTCCTTGGAGACACAGCAGCTTTCAGATTGATGAAGGGAAACAGCAATACTTCTCTTCCAGCAGGGCTTCGAGGTCAAGCTTCAGTTTCACGCAAGTTACTCCTCGTAGTTTGGACTCCAGCTTCTGAACACAAATTCTGGCAGTGAGAGGTCCCCAGATATACTAGTTGATCTCCCATTCATTCTGCTGGGTCACACTCAGGCAACCAATCAGTGAGAATGGCATTCATGCAGACAGGCAGCCAATCAGGTGCATAGTGCATAGTGCATTCAGGCCATTCACTTCTCTCCAGACACTCACAACAAGTTATGTGTATTGGGACAAGTACCCAGCCATTCAACACTCCACACTGCATTCATACCAGTTTCGGGCACGGCTGTCTCAGTCATTGTGTCAAACACCAGAAACCAGACATCCACAACAAGAAGTGCTTATTCGTCACACACTCCATTCATCCAGGTCCCACCCACAGGGCGTACCCACAACATACAGTCACTGGGAAGGCTCCAGCCAGTCTGGGCTGGACTTCACAACACCACCAAATATGGAACTTCCAGAGCATTGGCCATTCAACCAATCTCAATGGCTTTATCCTAACTGCCCTACAAAGTACAACATGGGGAAAATATGGTGGTTCTCTTTATGTTGCTTCAATTGATTTATCAAATGCATTTGACTTGCTGATTAGGTCGAGACTTTGGGAAAAATTATCAAAGTGGGGGATCCCGGCAGGTCTTCTCAATCTAATTATGGCAATGTATGAGAACTCGGGGGTCCATATTAGGATTGATGTAGATGGAACGCTCTCCATATGGCCAGCTGGCTTTAAAGCAGCTTTACCGCCGCAGGAACACAAGTGTTCAGGCACCTTACAATGTGCCTTACTAAACACTTGGTCCTTTGTGGCACATGCAATGGATTATAACAACCTTCTTGCTCATGAGGAGCTGGATCTCCTTTTCATTACTGAGACTTGGCTCAGAGAGACATCGGGCCCAGCCATTGTTCAAGCCCTCCCTGACGAGTATGCCATAACATACACTGACCGTGTGGCCCCCAATCCTGGGGGTGGGGTAGCTTTGATTTACAAAAGTAAATATAGAACCACCAGCTCAGTCCCTAAACACTCTTTGAAAATAGAAGGCATCCTCACCTGTAGCTGCATCCCCCCTACTCATACCCTTACAGTCTTATTGGTATATCGCCCTCCTGGGATTGACACTGCATTTTACACTGATTTCCCTGCATTTGTGCTGGAACTGCTTGTGCAGTACCCTGATCTAATTACTCTGGGGGACTTCAATCTACCCATGAATCAGGTATCAACGAAATCAGTCACTAAGTTTCTACCACTTCTGGCTGACCTAGGTCTCTCCCAAGGGGTCCTGACCTCTACTCATAACGGCGGCAATATATTGGATCTTATTTTTTCTCCTACTATGCTCACTAACATAGCTACCCCAGTCCCTATACTATGGACAACCACCTTATGGTTCCTTTCTCTGTTTCTGCAAAAAACCCTGCCATTGTACTTAGGAAACCCGCTATTTCAAAACAAAGCTGTACCGGGTTTGAAAAACCTGACCTAATTTGCTCACTGCAAACTCAGTTCAGCAGCAATGGAATCTGAACCCTATCCACATTGGAAGCAGCCTTCCTAACTACTGCCAACATCTTGACCCTGATTAAACTGCGCAAACACTGATCGTCCACCCGAACCATGGTTCTCCCAAGACTTAAAAGAAAGCAAGCTTTGCTGTAGGTAAGCTGGAAGGAAATGGTGCCAAACCTACCTACCTGAATGCGAGCTACTCTATCGTAATATGCATGCTGCATATCATATCGCTATAGTAAATGCAATGCAAACTTATTTTGGTCAGTCGGTAGAGAAGGCTATCAATAAACCCAAAGCCCTCTTCGACCTTGTCCAATCTCTGTCCACCCTTAAAGCTGGACACAATGCAACTCCACCTTCCCAGGAGCTATACAACTCTTTCTACCTTCTTCGTGGAAAAAATAGCTACCATCCGCGACAACATAAAAGCCTGTCGTACGACAGGATATTGGTCCACTTTCCCCCACTTCTCTAACTCGGATGTGCTGTCTGCTATTTTAAAACTTAAATCTGCTTCCCTGGATGATGCCATACCCCTGGCTTTTTTGCAGGAATCATCGCCTGATATAATCAATTCTATTACTTCTGCCGTCAACATCTCTTTTACGACAGGAGTGATACCAGGTCCCCTTAAACATGCTTTAGTTATTCTTTTGCTGAAAAAGCCTATACTTCACCCTGAGGTATTGATCAACTACCGCCCAATCTCTCTCCTTCCTTTCCTGATGAAGGTTCTGGAGGCGCTGGTGTCTCCCCTTCTTACGCCTTTCCTGGAATCCTCTCACTTTCTCGACCCCTTTCAATCAGGCATTCGGCATGGCAGAGGCACAGAGTCAGTACTCAACTCAGTTATGGACGATATGCTGTGCTTGGCTGACCAGGGCGGTGTCGGGGCAGTCCTGTTAGATCTCTCGGCTGCCTTCGACACCGACCATGCTCTCCTCATCTCCCGGCTCTCTGAGGCTGGGATTGATGGCCAAGTTCTAAAATGGTTTATCGCGTTCCTGGCGGATTGCTCGCAATCTGCGTCTCTTCCCCATTCTGTTCCGTCCCAGTTCACCTATACTGTGGCGTTCCTCAGGGATCAGCTCTATCCCCTATTCTATTCCATATCTATATAAGATACCTCCTGTTCCTCATCACCTCTCATGGATTCCGCTTTTATTCCTACGCGGATGATACCCAGATTCTGGTCCGTCTTCACATAACTAAAACCGAAACGGCATCTCGCCTTAGGCATTGTCTCGATGAATTAGGCATTTGGAGGTCACAAAATTGGTTGAAACTTAACGGTAGTAAAACCGAGGTTCTCGATGTAGGCACCTCCAATCCACAATCCTGTTGGACCACTGAGTTCTGGCCTCCCTCCCTCGGTCCGCTCCCTTTACTGTTTTCATCAGTACGTAACCTTGGCGTGCGGATCTCAGCAACACTGACAAAGGACGAACAAGTCAGTGCGGTATGCAAATCCGCCCATTTTAAACTTAGGATCCTACAAAAGGTTCTTCCTTTTATTCTGGCCGTCAACCAGGTTCCAGTAGTTGCGGCTTTAGTGCTGAGCGTGCTGGATTACTGCAACTCGCTCTATCTGGCGCAACCCGCCCATCTGACAGGATGGCTACAGCTCTTGCAGAACGCTGCTGCCGGATCCATTCTCCACCCCCCCCTTTGGCGCCCACATGACCCCTCTGCTGCGCCAGTTGCTCTCGCTGCCAGTTGCCCAGCAAATTATGTTTAAGTCGATGTGCATGGTGCACAGGGCCTTCTATGGTGTTGGAGCCGAATACCTGCAGGCTAAATTCCCTCGTTACCAACCCACTCATGCCCTCTGCTCTCAAGGGACCTGTCGACTGATGGTACTCTGCTTTAAATTTGCTCGTAAAGGTGGCCGCGCGTTCTCGGTAGCAGCTGCTAAGGAATGGAATAATCTGTCTCTCCCCCTGCGTGAGACTTTCGACCATCTTATCTTCCGGTGCAACCTGAAAACGCTACTGTTTTAAATAAGTTCTCTGCTTTGTGCTGGCTTTCCTTCTTTTCCGCCCCTCTCCTAGCGCCACAATACCTATGGGTGTGCATGCGCTTGATAAATTCCAATAACATAACAAAATGCAGTATTCGAAACTGATAATGAGAACCACCAACTGCGAACCTCAGGTACTTTCTGTGCTTGTGATGGATTGGCACATGAAAGTAAGCTTCCTGAAGGTCCAATGATATCATCCAGTACTGGAGCAGGAGGACCTGAAGGATCTGAGAAAGGGTAACCATCTTGTACTTGTCCTTCCTGAGGAACTGGTTCAAGTCTCTTAGGTCCAAAATGGGTCTCAATCATCCGTTCTCCTTGGGGATTAGGAAGTTAGGCGAGTACCAACCCTTGTTCTTATCCACCACAGGTACTGGTTCACTAGCAGGGTCACGATTTCCTGCATAAGGAGCAGATCTGGAACTTTGAAAGAGCTGTTAACCAGTGGATGACTCTCGGGGCTTCTTTAGAAAGGGAAGGCAGTAATCATGGGCAACTTTTCCAATGCTCGTGCACCTGAAGTAATAGCCCGCCATTCTTGCAGATGCTGCGAGAGTCTGCCTCCCACCGGAGTCTTGTGGACTAAGGCCTAAGAGAGGTTTTGAGGTGGCTGATGCAGCAGCTGATGGTAAATTAGCCACTGCCTGGACGGTCTTAGTACATGTTCCCCATCCACCACGGGGCATTCTTCTCTGACCGCTTTGATTCAACAGTCCTCTCCCTCTTCCAACTGAGGAGTAATAGCGAAAGAACCTGCCCCCCCAGGCTGATCCAGTGGGGCGAGGTTGCAGTTGTCTTATTGCAGCACCAAGCGATTTGCCGTCAAAGGGCATGTTAAGAAGTCTGGACTGCACATCAGGAGCAAAACCAGACTCTCTCAACCAGGCAAATCTGCGCATTACAGTACGAGCCGCACTAGCCCTGCTGATACTGTCAGCATAGTTGAGACCGGTCTGGAGGGATTCGCACATTGCATCTTTCCCATACTTTTTTTTAAAATGAAACATTTTTTTACTGTTTTATACAACAATCACAACAACAACAAAAAGAAAAAACAATTGAGGACCAGCATGTCCATTCATAAGTTACTATTAATACATGTATCAACAATCACCAAAACCATTTCCCATGACCATCCATGTATTTGTTCAGAGTCTCATCACCATTGTCCGTGGGCTCAAGGGCCCCTCCTCTTCCCACCTCCCCCATATTTTGGAGGCTTTGGTAGGACAGCCTCTTGCGTTGTATACTCTACGCTCTATCATAGCACATGTGTCATTGTCCATTACCCATTGTTCCAGCATCAGGGACTCTGGGGCTCCCCATTTTTGTGCAATGGTACACTTCATCAGACCCGCTGCTGTGTTCAATAGCAGCCTTTCCCACTTATTAAGATCACTCTCATCTGGTATGCCCAGTATTCGCACCTTTGGATCCAGTGGTATAGTGCGGGTGAGTATTCTAGTAAGTTCATTGCAGCATGCATTCCAAAAGGTACGGATCTGGGGGAATGACCGTAGGATATGAAAGAAAGTTCCCTCTTCCTCTCCACAATGGAGACAGTTCGGATTCAATGCCTCTTCCCTCCATGTAGCATCGTTCTGGGGTAATACACTCTATGCAAGATTTTTAGTTGCACCAGCCAGAGCCTAGAGGAGATAGCAACATCCCGTGGGTGCATTAGCACCTGAATCCAGTCTTCTGGGTCTATTTCTCCTACATCCACTTCCCATTTAGCTTTCAAACTCGTCAGTTCAGGAGTAGCGAAGGATGTGATAGCATTATATAGGATGGAGGTGCATTTTGTGGGGATGTATGCTGGTAGCATGTAACATTCTATCGGTGTGTAGTCCGGGACAGTGGCATCTGCAGGTATATAGGTTTTCAGGGCCTGGGCCAGTTGTATGTAGTGGTACCGTTCGGTACCCGGGAGTTGGAATTTTAATTGCATGTCTTCAAACGAGGTTAGTTTCCCTTCTTCAAGGATATCTTCAACTCTCAGAATCCCGGCCTCCACCCATCGAGGCCATGGCCTGAGTTTCCCCGATTCCCATTAAGTTGCTGTTTTGCCATCGGGGTTGTGCAGCGGTTATTTTATTTTTCCACCCTACAAACACGCTTGTTTGTCTCCAAACAGTAATAATGTGTGCTGCAGTTGTTGGCGGAGGGGGTCTCTGGGGAGTTTGATATAGTAAGTGCAGTGGGTCCGTGTCGTGCATGGCGGCAACTTCTGCCCTTATGTGGGGTAGTTCCCGTTCCCCGTGAAGCAGGTCGTTGACCACCGCAAGTTGTGAAGCCCAGTAATAAGTTTGGAGGCAGGGCACCCCTATCCCGCTCTCCTAGATCGATCTTTGGAGCGTGGTCAGTGCTATATGTGGTTGGCCTCCACCCCATATGAGTTCCCTGAGGAAGGTCTCTACCCGGTCAAATTCGGAGTCTGGGATCTTGAGTGGGGCATTCTGCAAGCCATAAAGGAATCTTGGAAGGGTCATCTTAAAGCGTGCAGCTCTACCCATGAGTGTCAGGGGGAGAACATCGCTGACGAAACCGTCCATGATCGGTTGGAAATTGTGCGTTACATAGTTAGTGAGGTCTACTGTTATCCAGATTCCCAAATACCGAAAGCTGTGTTGCTCCACTCGGTACAGGCAGTCCTGTGGGTTAACCAGCCATCCACCGGAAAGAAGACGGATTTCCCCCAGTTAATTTCTAGTCCGCTGAACTCGCCAAAGCGGATGAGCATCTGTGTTACTATAGGGCAAGTCCGGGCTGGATCCCCCAGGTATATCAGGAAATCGTCTGCATGTAGGGAAGTTTGATCCTCGTGCCCCTCAGGCCATCTAAATCCCGTTCTAAAGACCCCATGCATCTCATGATTTCCCAGAGGCTATCGAATCGAAGGCCTTTTCGAAATCAATTGCCAAAAGGGCAAGTGGTGTGTCTATGATGGGAGCGTGTTCTAATGCCAGGTGAAGCCGACGCAGATTCATTCGAGTTGACTTGTGTGGCATAAAGCCACATTGGTCCGGGTGGATCAGGGTGTGAGCAACCGATTGCAGTCGGTTAGCTAGGAGCTTGGCAAGGATCTTGGCTTCACCATTAATTAGCGAGATCGGCCTATAGGAAGTGCATCCCTCCGGGGTTTGTCAGGTTTAGGGATAACTACGATGGTAGCCTTGCACAGGTCTGGTGGGAAGGCGCCCTGTTCACGGGCGCCAAGCAGCATTTTGTGGAGGGGGGGAGCCATATTGTTCCCACCTAGTTTTTGCCAGATTCCGGATGGGAACCCGGTAGGGCCTGGTGTTTTCCCTGTCTGCAGTTGCGTTAGGGCTTCAACTATTTCTGCTTCAGAAAGATCAGAGTCTAATTGCGATCTCTTTGTTGTGCTGACAGAGATGGGAGTGTTATATCGTCTAACAGGGTTGGGTCCAGTGACAAGGTTGGAGCTTGATATAATTCGGCATAGAATAAGGCTTCCGCTATCTCGGCGTCCGACTGGCACCTCTCACCCCGGCGAGATGACAATCTCCCAGACACAGCGTTGTCCCTCATCCCTCTTTTCCAGTCAAGCTAACATTTTGCCCGCTTTGTCCCCAGGCTTGTATATTCTCGCTCTGGAATCCCAATGGGCTTGTTTGGCGTTATCCAGCAACAAGTTTCGGAGGTGCTCAGTGGCTCGTGTAAGAAAACCTCCCCGAGTCTGAGGGGTTGGATATACAATGTGTTTATTCTCCCACTGGATCATCTCCCTTTCTGCTTCTCATATCTTTTGGAGTCTTTCTTCCTTTTTGTTCGCTGTCCAGGAGATTATCTCTCCCTGCACCACCGTTTTATAGGCCTCCCATATTGTTACCAGGTTGTTCACTGCAGTTTCGTTGATCTCAAAATATTCGGTGGATACTTCGGTAAGGCGATCAACCAGTTCGGGGAACCCGAGATGATAATTATTCAATCTCCACGTTCTAGGGGGGGTTATGCCGTGCATCCAGAATTCAACCATCAGAGGCGAGTGGTCCGAGATTCCACGGGGAAACAAGTCTGCGGACATTACCCTGTGTAGGTGTATGTTCGGGAGGAAGAGGTAATCCAGTCTGGAGAGGGAGCCATGGGCTCCTGAGTGGAACGAGTAACCCCTAGTCCCCGGGTGTAGTTCCCGCCACACGTCGCAAAGATCTAAGGCGGATACAAAATTAGACAGCTTCGTGGGGGTATTGGGGTTACGCTGTCTGAGATGGGTGCGATCTATGGCATTGCACATGACGTTGTTGAAGCCTGCCTCCAGAATTCACCTATCGGGTTGATGTTTGCCCATGAGAGTGGTCAGTTCATCTAACAGTTCCTGCCCCAGTCCGGGTGGGGAGTAGATCGACACAATGGCCAGTTTCTCACCCGAAAGCGTTCCTAGGATTAACACAGAGACCGCGAGGGTCCTGTTCTATGATCTACGAGGCAAATGGGACACGTTTATGTATGAGAATGAGGGTGCCCCTGGATCCCATTGTGTATCCCGCATGGAATGAGGTTCGGTAATTAGTTCTCTGGAAGAGTGCAGTGTGATCCCGCTAGATGTGTTTCGGTTAACAGGGCCACAACGGGGGAGTGTCTGCTCAGCAGTTGCTTAATCAGGCATCTCTTGATCCCGGAGCCCACCCCGTTCACGTTCCAGGTGAACAATTTGAGACACTTGGGGCGCTCAGCCGATAACGAATGGGATTGTGCTGGTGCCATCTAGAGCACATATTGGAGAGTCCGCCTGATGTCTTGGTCGGGGGGGTGGGGGTGAGCCGCCCATTAGTATGCGTTGCGGGGGTAGGGTGCCCTTGTATGGAGATGTGAGGTAGCTTATGCAAAGGGTTGTGATTGGATTGCTGCCTGAACATGCTATAGCCCCAAACTAACAAAGAGCCACAGAAACCCATGGAACATACATGGGAGGTGATTGCATCAAGGCTTTCCTGTAGACTTCTAAACAGTCCTAACAATAATTAACAGTCCCTTGCACCCCCTCCCCAAACCCCCCCAACTCGAAGTATCTGTCGCCCAAACATTGCCAGCGTTCAAAAGAAAACTAATCCACCAGCTCAAAAAAACCTACTAACTTGAACTGAGAACTTACTATACGTATTAAAGGTCCAAGTTATTGGGTGGTGGCCTCGGGCTGCCGCCGCCACTATGGTGGTTTTGTGGTAGCATATGTAGGACAGGATGAAGATGTGTCCTGGGCGATGCCCCAGTCGTACTGCCGATATCTTGGTTCTGTCTGCATTGCAAGAAAAGGGGGGGGGCGGGGAACCAGGAAATCAGTGTGTGTGGCGGCCCACAGCATCTACAGCGTCACTTGTCTGCTTCATCCCGGTTGCTGCCCAATCCAGGGCCACTGCTTCCGGGTATGCCGGGGGCCTCCCGGGGGTGGGGGGGGCATGGTCCGGACGAGGCCAGGGTCTTCTCTCCTGTCCCATCGGTCGTGCCGTCCAGTCACCTTCGATATGGGTCCCGCCCATCTCCAGGCCTCCTGTGGATTAGTAAAGTGTATTGTGGTCCCTTTATGATAGATCTTAAGCTGAGCTGGAAATAACAGTCCGAATTTCACATTCATAAAGGATAGCTGCCTCTTCAGCGGTTCAAAGAATTGTCTTGCGCATTGTACCTATCTTGTATAATCAGGAAAGAAGGCTATCCGGGAGTCGTTGTGAGTGACTGTTCCTTTCGTACGGGTCATCTGGAGTAGTGTGCCCCTGTCTCGATATTTGAGGAGTTTAGCGATTACTGTTCTGGGCGGCGCTCCTGGGATGGGTTTGCCAGATGATATCCTGTGGGCACGTTCCACCGAGAAAAACCTGGAGAAAGAGTGTGGTGCAAGGGTGTCCGCCAGCCACTGTTCAAGAAAGAGTTCCGTGCTCTGTCCCTCTGCTCCCTTTGGGAGTCCAAAGATGCGCACGTTATTGCGGCGCGATCTGCCCTCCACCTCGTCCAGTCTGGCCTCCAGGGTCTTCAAGCGATTCAGTGTCTGCGATAGTTGTTGATTGATGTTACCAATGTTATCCTCCGCCCCGAAGATGCGTTGTTCCGCCTCTTTCATGCGAGAGGTGAGCTTTTGTAAGTCGTAGCGGAGAAAGGACAATCCGCCGCAATGCTTTCTATTTTCATCCCCATGGACGACCGGGAACCGGCTATGGCCCCATCACATCTTTTTGTGAGAGAGCATCTTCCGCGTCGGGGGAGTTTGGTAGTGGCGCCTGATCCACCGGCTGAGAGACAGTAGCGAACGCATATTGGCCCATCCTACTCTGTGTGGTCGGTTTCCGCTGCTTGTCTTTCCTCATTCTATGAGGTGGGAGGTGGCGGTATGGTATGCGGGAATTTGATATATTGTGCCCCTTTATCAGGTCTGTCGGATGGCACTCGGGCCTGTATATGCCGGACCAGCTGCAATGTATTGTGTGGTGCCCAAACAGCAGACTTCCCGTGAACCTGCCTCAGGCAGTATATAGCAGGATAGTTCTAGGCCACAGTGCTTCTCCTCAGGCTAAGCCGGTCTGAGCGCCGTGTGTTTTCCTTCTCTGATGCCGTCGTCTGGCAGTTGACACCTCGGTGCAGCGGGCGGTGTTACCCACACTGTCCCTGTGTTCCGGCCGTATTGGCTGGGGCAGAGTGGGGTCTGTGCTGAGTGCCTCCTGCTGTGGTTCAGTGGCTGTATCGCCTCCTGATATCCACTGGGCCAGGTGCGCTATCCCGGTTCACCAGGAGTGTATGTGGGAGGTGAGGGCCATAATCAGCTGGAGTGCTGGTCAGCCGGGGGGCCCCTGGCCTGCGGGAGGTATGTACTGTACGCGGTGTTCTAATTGACCAGGGTGCCTCAGTTGGGCATCCTCCAGGTTGGTGCCTTTGCCCCATTGCCAGTTCCGTGGTCTGCGCACTGTTGGTGTAGCGCGATGCACTCTGTTGCGCAGGTATAGACGGCCTGTTTGTGGGGACTGCGCTGTCACCCCCAAGGTGGCCGTGGGCTGAGTCGGCCGCAGCCAGTAAGAGGCAGTCTGGAGTGGTGTTATCACCCTTTATTACAGTGTATGCAGAGAGGGAGCAGGTTTTACCCAGTTGTTCCAAGGTGGCCCAGCCTTCTCCCACTGCCCCTCGACAATGCAGCTGAAGGGGTCCAGTCACACCGGAGCCCGCAGCCTCGGCACGACCCTCCCACCAAGTGTGTAGCCAGCCTTGAAGCGGACAGTCAATTCTTTAGGGGGGGGAACGCTGCCGGGTGTCTCAGTCCGGGGCAAATATGTGCACTGACAGGCCGGTGCCGTTACTCCGTGCATTACGGGAAGCCGATCTGTCCCATCCGGACACAGCAATTGTCCATACCTTCAGGAGGCTCTGTCCGCAGTTCACTGTACCTCCCCTATCCCTCGCAGGGGCACCCCAGCGGGAGTTTGGGGCCAAGGAGCGCACCAAGAGGCGATTCCCAAATATCGTTTCGAGTTTTCCAGGGGATCAGTGGTCTGGGCTGTGGAGCTGTGCGCCCCTAGCCTCGCATTCACCAGCAGGTGCCAAGGTCTCCGCGCCACCACTCTTCCAGTGTTCTTCGGGCCGGTCTTGTCACTGGTTGCATCCGCCTGCGCCGACAGCCATAGTGGTGCCGTCAATGTGTCTCCCCTTGCGGTGCACTGCAGCTCTGCTCGAGTCCACCTACCTTGTTTCACCGGTTCGTCACTGGGGTTCCGATCACGCCGCTGGTGGCCCGCTCACCGTCCCTGCAACGGTCGGTCGATGCTAGGACACGGTTACGGCTCCAGTCGTATGATAGCGCTGTAGCCCCTCTCTTCAGCCCAGGCTGACTTTGGTGGCCATCTTGATGTTGCACTTCTCATGCCAGACAGAAATGCAAGCGATTCCAAATAACTCGGTCAGGATTCGGTTTTCAGAGTTCCCACTCCGCCGGCCCGTGCAGCACCAGTTTATCCCTCCGTGGGTGTTTTCCCTGCAAAATGCATCCCGCCGAACAGGATATTTCTTCAGGATATTGTCGGCGGCCGCAGGCGCTCCAAGGACTCACGTCCTGACCGCTCGAATGCTGGCCACGCCCCCATCTTCCCCATACTTGACAACGTTTACAAATCCGTCTCTTTCTTCCCCTTCAGGGATAGTTTCAGTTGCCATTGCTATGCAATCCCATAGGGTGAAAGTGAAATTAGCCAGTGCACATATGGCATTTGCAGAATTAAGGCCCATACTCCCCGCAGAGAAAACCTTTTTAGCCAAAGCGTCATAAAGCTTGTCATCTCTGTCCAGGGGAATAGTTGGGTATGCATTTTGTTTGGATATAGAATTGGCAGCCTGAACTACCATACCTTCGTGAATTGGATGCTTTGTCAGATAACAGGGGTCACTGCTCGACACTCTCTACTTACTTGTCAATTTTGTATTCACTGCCTTTGTAGGGCTACATGAAAAGGAAGAATAGGATCCTTCTCTGGTCACTTATCTAGAATATCTGTGAGGTTGTCCTGTTCAAACAGAGGTGCAGGCCTACTTCAACCCAGATATACTACAACCCTGGACATCAGTTGTCTGTAGGATCCATCCGCATGGTCAGAGTGATCAGGTCTTCCAAACTCAATTTCTGGGGAAGTGTCCAACCCACTTGCAGCCTGTAGGGTTTCTTGAAGATTGGTATTCTTGATTCCTCAGAAATCAAGGCTGCTGGGACCCCTGCTGCCCCATACTGCAACCCAAATGGATGTGATTCATCCGAAGATGCTCAACATCCTCATAAATTGAGGAAAGTGAATCAAAAAAGTCTTTCCTTGGTAATGGGTTGTACATTTTCACGACAGGACTTTGATGGCTGTGGAGTTTGAGGACTTTTTAGGCACAGACGTAGAATCTTTCGTCACAGATGGCATAGATTACTTTATTTTCAAAGGAGTCTTTTCTCTACTCAAGGGAACCTCCCGAGGAGTTTTGCTGGACACCCAGGCCCGAGAGTGCACAGGTTTTGTCCTTTGCCTTCTTTTTGTCATGCTTGTCAACATGGGCATCACTCATCTTTCTTCGAGGGGGTCGTGGCCGCATTCTGGAATACTTGTGGGGCTGATTTGGTCGGG
Organism: Ambystoma mexicanum; assembly: GCF_040938575.1. Taxonomy (NCBI): domain Eukaryota; kingdom Metazoa; phylum Chordata; class Amphibia; order Caudata; family Ambystomatidae; genus Ambystoma; species Ambystoma mexicanum. The sequence goes on from NC_090924.1 coordinate 1,181,295,145, forward strand.
CAAGTGACCCGTTCCGGGGAGGAACTAGACGTTGAAGATGGCGATCTGTGGCGCCTTTTTTTTTTCCAAACACCATGAGGATAAGGACGAGAATTGTGAACCACTGCGTGACCGGAAACTTTTCTCAACTCAGAGAATCGCTTTTTTCGACAGAGTCGTCGAAGGAGATTTATGAGACCTACCTGCAGCTAACTTCCCTCTATGCTCTTGCAGGGCTTTCACTGTCATCGATGAGCAGAACTCTCACTCTGATTTTAAATGAGTGGATCCTAGGCACCACAGACATACCTGATGGGGGTCCATAGGGACATTTTCGCCCCACAGTCATGACACCTTTTGGACATTTTCACCCTGCAGGCGTGACAATTTTGAACACCGATCTAGGAGTTGATGACGCCGACGACAATGTCATTCTTTATCACTGAACTCAAAGGTTTCTAGCCAAGGAACCAAAGCGATAGCTCTCGCGGAAAAATGGAACGGAAGCCAACAGTCACTGTGCGTGCTATATACCATCAATGACGCCGACATCGAAATGGAGATCTTCAAGGGACATTGAGTCGACAGGCAAGATGCACAGCAACCCCTGCTGGAAAAATCTTTCGAAGTGTTACGCTCACCTGGTTCCCACGAGGGCGTCGACCGGAACTGGGCCGCTGTTATTTCCACCAGCGTGACGTGTAGCGCCGAGATGACTGACTGGACTGGCCCGCTCAGCCTAGTTTGTCTGGCTCGCAAGAATATTCTTCTGCAAAGGAGAAGAGGAATTAACCACCCGTGGAATTGAGTGTCAACCCACCTTCCCCACTCCCGTTGTCTTCCCACTGATCACTCTTGATGTCCCCTCCTTAGTCTCACCTGATGGTTTGGAAGGATGAGCTCTCCATCCTGCGTCGACCGCAGGGGCGCGTTGATGACCAGTTACTTCACTGGCGTAGAGGAATTGGTGAGTTCCAGTATTGACTCTAAAGTCCAATTGTTCATAAGAGTTCAATGTCTGCTCTTCACTCTTTCCGATTCCTGGCAGGTTGCCGATTAATCCACTCGAAGATTTCCAAATGTCACTCGGTAAGATTCAGGTAAGTCTATTGTGTTTTTCCCCTTAGGGGCCGGGGTACAGCGATGAAGCAGAGTTGACTGCGCCGACCCGAGATGAGGTGAGACCTCCGCGGATCAGGTAAGTTTTGTGGGGTGGGGGGTAACTGGTATTGTCATTGCTTTCTCCCCTTAAGGGCCGGGGTACAGCGATGAAGCAGAGTTGACTGCGCCGACCCGAAATGAGGTGAGTACCTCCCGTGGTAATCAGGTAAGTCCTTGGGGGTAGCTTGTATGGCCTTAGAGAGTCCCCTTGCTCACCTTGCTGTCTTTGTCTCCTTAGGTGTCGGAGGGCGGCCGCGAGATGGAGAGCGCGTGATGGAATGCTGAAGTACCACCAAGCAGGTGAGTTCAGCGCGGCGCCGTAGAAATGCGAAGCAATGCTTCAAAGACTTCTGTCTTTCAGTTCCATGGCGAAATGGATCAGGATTCAGGTAAGGATTAAAGTTAAAACTCCTGTTCTAACCTTTATCCTTTTGTCTTCTTGTTTCAGGAGTCCCTGGACTGAAGCGGGCGTGGCTGAAGACTGGAGCTGCTGAAAACACGGTGAGCGTTACGCTGCAGCAAGCAGATTAACGCGAAGCACGTGTGGCTGTCCGGGCGTGGTTTAAATAGCCTTGGAAGAAGATCCAGGTAAGTATTCTTCCACAGCCCCACCCAAGTAACAAAATAGTCCCTTCAGTAAAATAGTCCCTCCTAAGCCTCATTTGGCTTGAGTCTTCATGCAGCATGGTCTGCCTCAGGTGAGTATGCAGCATGGTCTGCTTCAGGTAAGTTATCAATAATGAGCCTGGCGCCCATGGCGCCAGGACTGTACCCAAACAGCCCCTAACTGGGGCTTTTGGGCATGCTCCAAGTGGCATGATGCCTGCTTCCGGGGCTGCTGAGCCTGGTCTGGTCTTCCGGGGGCAGGCATCATGACACGAAGCTGCTAAAACTGGATTTGGAGATATCATAAAATGAGGAATATGTGGGAGGATACAATCCATTCAAAGCAAGTGTTACAACTCTTGGTTTCCCCAATATTCCCCTCTTGCCTTAAACAATGTTTGTGATATTGCTGAGATATTAAACACTTTTAGCCTGGGTATTGCTTGTAGGGTTTGTTGTTTAAGAAAGCTTTGCCATAGGACTTTTGGGTTTCCTACAAACTCACACGTTGACTTGCATCGTCATTTTGAGTCAACAAATGTAACTTCAGTTGGTTTTGGATAGTTCGTATTCCGAAACATATCTACTGCTTCTTACACTCACACGCGTGAATCTGCCTGCTATAAACATGCCGACAGAGTCGCTCCACCCAGTATTTGCAGGTCTTCTGGGATTGTGGCTTCCCGCAATCGTGCAGACAGCCTCCTCTAGCCTCTCTGCTCGCCCCACTCGAATTGGAGCACCTTCTGCTCCCAAAAGGTTCAGGTTCAACCAGGCCACTTGAAACCTACACCTGAGGGAGAATGGGAGGCTTGCTCTAGAGAGGGCATACTTCCCTCGTTGCTTCAGCTTCCCGCTGCGCAACCTCTGCACAACAAGCCTTTAATTGGCAAGTGTCCTTTTCTTACGCTTCCGGCTGTGCGACCTCTGCAAAAGGGACAACGTAAGGCAAAGGCCATCTCAGGACCCATCACCGCAGTTGGCTTCTAAGGGGTCTCAGTTTCTTCTCTCGCCTCCAACTTCACCTTCTGCACTACTTTCTCTGCTCCTGCTGCTTTATTCATGCACCTGAGGGGGCTTTTTAAGCCTCCCAATCTCCCTCAGGTGTAGGTGATTTACACCAATTAGCTCCGCTCATACTGCAGTATTTCTCTGCATCCCTGTTCCTCATCTCAGTAGTGGGGGGGGGGGGGGGCGTGACGTCCCTGTCAACAAAGTTTGTTTTTCTAGAGTTTTCTACTTTGCTGATTTGATATCAGCTCTCTCCACTATTTCTTGAAGGAGTACCACACAAATTATTCATCAATTGTGTTTGGAAAGAGTAATGAGGCTTTCTAAACTTTTGGTGGTTATTATTCACAAACTTCCTTTCATTTCACCTTTGTAAATTAGGGGTTTGAGAAGGGGGTTTATTCCTTTTTATACCACAGGAGTTCTGGCTGATGCTACCCCACTTAAGGTGTTCAATATGCGGAACTAGGTTATGATGGCAACAAGCAAGTATATACTTTGGTATGTGTGATATGTCTTCCTTAGTGGAAGTTAAATACTGTGTTTCATCGAACGGGTTCCTCTCACTTCCCTGGTCCTTTTCTCCTCCCAGGTGTGTGTGGTTTTTTTCTCAAGCCATTGACTAGTATTGGCATCATAGAAAATCTACATCATATGCAGTAAATCAGATTGAAGATTCTAATTCACAGGATAATCAAACATATTTATGACGGTGTCTACTCTAAGAGTGTATATCAAATGCAAACCTTGGTGGGTTACACAAGGAATCTATAGGCCTGTGTTTAGGGAGCTGTGCTTTGATTCCAGAGAGCAACATTTATTGGTGCAATAAAAACATAAATAATCACACAAACATTCAAATATATTTTGCTGAATGGATAGAAACTAAACTCCCAGCCCCAACCTTACTTGGCATTAGACATCTAATTAATGCAGAGCCATTCCTTTTCAGTCTAAACATTTCCATGGCCATTTACATTGCCCACTTCCATCCCAAAGAAAATGATGCCAAACTAATCTTCCTCTCATTCTAAAATAATGGTGACTCTGTACTCAAGTCTTTTTTATGTAAATTTGGTTTCCACAGGCCAAGAGTAGAATACTCCTCTGTAAACTGTGAAATGTTGTACACCAGTCTACAGTTCCAATCTTAAAATACACTTTTGAAAACAAGGGGTTTGATTTACTTGGCTAATATCAGGGTGACAACCTGCATTTCTTGCTGCAAATGCTAAGGCAGTTTATTTGAAATGACTTCTCCCGGTGGCTTTCGCTATTGTCAGAAATCAGTATACATTTTGTGCTGAAAATGTAATGGCATTCTATTATAAATCACTTCCCAAGATGGCTTCCTTCACAGCCCAACTAATTCAGTGGCATAGCTGGTAAAGAATTCCTGAGGACACATCACTTTACTGTGGTTTTTATACTCACTTATGGGTTGTCTTCTAAGGCAAAGAACCGGTATTTTTTTTATTTTTTTTTATAGTGTTACAGTTCAAAAGAACTTTTCACAAATATACATATAAAAGAAATAAAACCAGCATATTAATTTAACAGCACTTAAAATTGACTATTAGATACATAGGGAAAAAGAGAAAAAGGTTAGACAAATTGCACAGCAAATACAAATATAGAAGATTAGCCATCAACATTCTCTAAGCAATTTGACATCTTCAAATTTACATAAACGTTCTTTGGCCACTTTCCATATCTGAGTGATGGCAATGATCAGATAATTACTCCTGCCAGAAAGACAGCGCAACCAAAAGTTTTCACTCTCAATAATTTCCCTATCTAATTTGGCAAAATATTTGTTATAGATAGAACTCATCGAATAGCAGCAGGTTAGGACATGTCTAATAGTTTCCACCCTATCAATCATAGCACAGAGTCTACAAATCCTTTGATCCTTCGGTAGGCCTCTCCACGATCCACGAACCCCCAGGACATCAAGGCGATTAAGTCTAATGTCCATGAAGATTCTACGATTTACCTGTGATGGCATGAGGAGGAGGTATCTTTGAGGTTCTTTGAAGCTGAAGGGCATCAGTGCGAAGGTATGCAGAGATCTCATAGCAGAAACCTTCTCATGGCTAGATACCCAATCCCACTTCTCAATAACATCTTTTAGGGATTTTAACACCGCACCTTCGCCGTGTTCCCATCTAGGTTTCCAACAAATTTTTCTAACATTTTCAGATTAAGACTTTTGAATTTATTAAGAGCCTCCATCTTGCCCTCCTCCAAGCCTTCCTTTACGATATAGAGAAGAGTACCAGGCCGTGCGAATTTAATTTTTATATACAATTTGGCCCTATTATGTTCAATTTGAGTGGCCAAAGAAATGAGCCCTACTTCCAAACGAACTGCCTGTATAGGTGTATAGTTATTCAGACCCAGTAGTCTGTGCCATATGATTCCTTCAGTGATATTAGCCCAATCTGAACAGTCCGAAAAAGAGGTCTCTAATGCATATAGAAACATAGCCACAAGTTTTTGTTTATATATATTGATGATACCCAGCAAGCTGTATCCAGCTGTCTTTTTAGAAAAGGACATAACAGCAATAAGAGTGGCCATAGCTTTGGCTCTTTTATTCTGTTGAACCAGCTTATTAAGAGTCCCTCTATCCATACAGAGCTCATAGCCCAGATATTTGTAAGAGTTAACTTTCCTAATCACACCCAAAGAGCAGGGAATCATCTGCTTATTTCAGCTATTCCGACCTACAGCCATGAACTGTGTTTTACCCAGATTAATAGTGAGCCCATCAGCATAATCACAAACAGCACTTGCACTATTGCAAATGCCACTATAAGTGTTATCAAAGATGACGATATCATCGGCATAACATATCCAGCCAATTTTATGGGAGCCCATTCTGGGGAAGGCATTCATCTTGGTTTTAAATATTCTGCCAAAATCCTCCTTAAATAGATTATAGAGAGTGGGTGCTAAGGTGCAGCCCTGTCTGACCCCTTTTGTGATCACAACTGGTTCAGACATAGAGCCTTCATTATCAATACGGATCCTGGCCTTACTATCATCATATATCATTTTACAGACATATAACAAATGAGATGGCATACCAAGCAACTCAAGTTCAGACCACAGTCTTGCCCTCTCAACAGAATCAAAAGCTGAAGAAAAATCAACAAAAAGCATGTAGAGCGGTAGTCTATTTTTACCCTTAGCCTGTTCAATGAGCGTATTAACTATAAAAATATTGTCCCGAGTAGAACAACCTTTACGGAAGACAGTTTGGGCCTTATCAAGAACACCGTCTCTGTCAATCCATTTCATTATTTCACGTAGAACTATCGTACAAAAAGTTTTACTAGACACATCGGTAAGAGCAAGAAGTCTATAATTCTCAGGAGAACTCCGAGAGCCGGACTTGAACACAGGAATGATATGAGACAACTTCCAAGAGATAGGCATAACACCAGTGTCAATAACTTTCTGAAAAATGATACCCAAAATATTGGTATTTAACTTTAGCCAGACCTCTGGGTTGTCCTTAATAATAACATTACAGAGGCCGTCAGGCCCAGGTGCTCTGGATGTTTTGAGTCCCTTAATTACCACAAGGATATCTTCCCTTACTATAGAAAGAGTATCAATGGGTCTTTTGGCCAAAGTAATTGCATCTCCCTTGAATTTGTTGGAAAGAAACTTAGCCCATGTATAACTGTTAATGGGAATAGCCTGGTCAGAAGTCCCATTTTTACCCAGGGATCTGAAACTAGCCCAAAAGGTCCTAGTGTTTCCATTCATAAGTAGACGGACCATATATTGCCAGTTAATGTTATTCATAGAGGACACGTATATTCTTAACTCATTCCGATATTTGTTTTTGATCTTTCTCTTCTCATTGCAGAGGAGTATGGGATCATAGATACTAATATCACACAGACAGAGCTTTCTACGCTTCTCCCTTTTCATGTCTCTAATTACCCTATCGTAGGCTCTAATTCGGTCAGGGTTATCTTTAAAAGGACTAAGCTTTTCACGAGTGGGCATAATATGGAGTAGATGTTCAGATAACCATGTACATATGTCATCAGCTGTGCGATAAAGAAGATGGTCAAGATTAATGTCAAGGCACCATTTTTTTGCTTTAGCAAGATTAGTGTCTGACCAACATATCCTATTACCACGGTTAGAGATGTTAATCCCTTTGGTTTGATCAACTGCAACAATCCTATTTTTGGCGTGTTACAGTACACAGTACAGCAATACTGCACAAGTAGCACAAAATTTTTGCAGCACCACCACCACAAGGGTGCGGTGCATTGCTATATGGGTTAGCAGATTAACAAGGAAAGACAGGCTATTCAGTCAAAAACGATTTTAACATATAAGATGCAAAGCTATTTTTACAGTTAAAAGCACACGTGTTCATTTAAAAATGCACACTATTTTTCACCTGAAATGCCTATATTGCTAGAGACACATTTGAAAATTAACAGCTAACCTATTAACCATTAACCTGACTAATAAAACCTTATTTTAATATAACCCACTAATAAAATGTGTTCTCTACTGCAGAATTAGGCATACTCTGAAAACCATTTGAATGAGTGTGCAGATTTTTTTTTCTTCTCTTCTCTGCCTGATTATCCGTGTTGTTGTGCACAGTAACGGCAGGAAGGAGGAAGTCAGATTTGCAACAATTGCAAATGTATAAGCGAAGCTATTGTTGAAGAGTAGGAGGATGAGAGATGATGGATTTCATTGGGACACGTCATAAAGAGGGCTGAGAGGAAAGTTTTAGTGGGCAGTAGCAGGGAAAAAGACAGGCAGACATCTTTCTGCACTACTGGGGAGAAGACCTGGCTGTGGGGTCCTGACTGAATGCAAATTCCGGTGTCCTGCTGCAGTCGAGACTGGGGAAAGCTGAAAGAAAAACCTGTCCACTGGCTGAGGCAGTCCTATCTGAAAAAGCTGAGAATTCCAGGCAATGACCCCGGTTTGAGAAGGCAAGCGTTCCTTTTTGCTGGAGTTAATCCAAGAGAGCCACATTCACAGAGAGAAGCCTCTGAACAGATAAGGTAATTACCTAACTGGGGGAGCTGTGTGTGTGCACGGAAATATGCAGTCAGTGTAGAAAAATGAAAGTCCCGTGCGTGTCTTAATCAAGTGCTAATGTTGCAATTTAAGTTCTGTTCTCCGCCACTATAATTGCAGTGTGTCATAGAAAATGCTTTTACTGTACCATTTTATTTATTTCTGTAAAGAATGAGATCATGTCTAAATGCAACTTTTATAATACAGAAAATATTTGAAAACAGACGGGTGGTTTATTTTCTATTTACCATTACAATGCCAATGATGTGGGGAGATTTTTAAACAGTGCAATGGTCATTTTAAGACAGATGTGTGCATGTCAGAATCAGTATGAATAATTGTGAGTGACTGTAGTATAACTTGTTGGAGGTACATGAGCCAACGGGAAGAGAGACTCTCTGAACATAGCTCCCTACCGTATATAAGGTAGTGGAAATTACCACAAGACTACCACATATAGCTCTCTGTCGTAAATAAGTCAGTGAGTTTGCCCATGGTGGCGCACCAACACTATCACTGGAAATTGTGGTATCCCTAGAATGCAGGTCTGAGGTCTCTCTAGTGATCACACGAAAAATCTAAGCGAAGATAAGGGGTTCTGGACATTGGGGCCACGAATAAAACAAGGGAATTATGCTCACCAAAATACCACCAACCACGTATACCAAATATGCAGGTCTGGGTGCTGAAATAATGCATGTCCATTGTATTATTGTTGCACATGGCCAAATCTGAATACAAAGAGTGATTATTGCTAAGTTATTTTTCGGCGGTAATAAAATACCGTCAGGCCCCAAATCTCCACAAAATACCCTACATATTTATGGTGCGTTGCAGGCCGGGAAAGTGATCACAGAGTACCTACTGGGCGTGGCAAGCGTGTCTCACACTGCCATTTGCACATTAAAGGGAACCCATTTTATAATAGCAGTGTGCCACTAAAAACGAATTTCAGAATGTCACAAAGGGAAACCACATTCTCAGATCTAGTGCAATATTTAGAGGCAAAGTTATTTGCACATGGGAATTGGTCTGCGAACAGTACCTTAGAATGGAGTAACCGCATTCAGGGTGAGGTGCAGAAAGAAAAACTAGACAATATTTTTGCAGAAGGCAGCATAATTCAGGTCTGCCTTACAAGATTATTGAATGCAGCCGATAAAAGTGCAGAGAAAGACTGTTTAATACGGCTATGCGGCAAAATATGGTTTATTTTAAACAAGTCCCTGCGAATGCAAGAGAATGATACTCAGCTAATTAACAGGTTAAAGACTGAATTAGATGGGGCAAGTAAAAATCAGGAAATGTTGAGAGCAGAATTGGATGTATGCCAAAAAGACATGCAATTAAAATGCAGAGACTTTGATACTCAGTTATCCAAAAGCAAGAAACAATTTGAAGATAGTGAGCAAGAATTGACACACTTAAAAGCCTTAGTGGATCACATTAGGCAGGATAAAGATGAGGTTGTTTCAGAAATGCAGATTTTACAAAAAGAACATTGCGAAAAAGAAGGTGATCTCCAGAGTGCGGAACAAGAAATGATTAAAATGATCCAAGAAAGAGACAAGAGAAATAAAGAGTTCAATGAATGCCAAATGCAAATGTGCGATATGCAGGAGGCAATTAATAAAATGAGTGATGAAAATAATTATTTGCATGATGAAGCCAACAGACTCCTTAAAAAGTGTAAGGACTTAGAACAGCAAATGTGCATTCCCAGGTCCCAGGAGAGGCGGCAGGGTACCACATTCAATGGAGTGGAGGTGAATTCTAGCTCTGCCCAAAGAGCTAGTGCCCCAGTGACTGGGCCGGTGACTGAACTTGGTTGCAGCGCCCTTGGGGGATTTGATACTCCCTTTGGGGGCAGCCACCAATCTCATACACCTGAAAACAGGATTGAATCACAAAATAGTGCAATTCCATGCATTGCAACAAGTAGCCCCATAAAAATAATGAAATCCATTAAAGCCCTGATCAAACCATTTAAAAAGGGAGGTGAATGCTGCATTGAGGATCACTTAGAAGCGGTGCATGACATTTTTAAAGCGCTCCAGATACCTAAGGAACAGTACAGACAATATTTTCATTTAACTTTAGATGCCCCGACGGCCAGCATCATAAGGGGATTAAATGAACAGCAGAATATGACATGGCTGGAGTTTGAAAAAGAAATTAGGCGTCATTTTTCTCCTTTTCAGTCATTGCAGGAGGCAAAGAAAGTCGCGTACACTATTACTGCTGGACCTAATACATCACCTCGCCAATTTTTACAAGACTTAAAAAGAGCATTCTCTCGCTTTGATGTATCTTTTGACTCAAATTCCAATGAGTTTAAAACCGCATACTTCTATGGGCTACAGAAAGACATCATATCCCAATTGGTCCGTGAATTTGACCGTGACAAGTCCCTTGAATGGATTGTACATCAAAGCACCAAGCTATATGAGGTACTCTATTGTCAGGGTAGAGAAAGTGATAAAATGAAAGATACTAGGCCTAAATCTAAAGAACCCTCAGCCACAGTAATGGAAATCAGGTCAGCCAAAATGTCCCTTGAGTCTGCTCAAAGCCAAGGTAAAAATAATGTGACACCTGAACAAAGGGGTAATCAACAAAGATCGCCATTTCCTGTACCAATGTTCCAATCACATGATCCTAGTAATAGAGAGAGCTACATCAGCCCTAGATATTTAGGGGATAGACCCCGGGTAAGATATCGGCCTGATATGGCAGGTATGAACAATAACCAGAGACAAAATCAAGATCAAAGAAATGATGGTCCCTACCAGTCATTGGGGACACAGAGTAGGTTTGATCCCAACACCATGATATATGGTAATCAGGATAGGCCCCGATATGTGGATCGATTTACTGATAACGGAAATCAACATAGGGGCCAGTACCCACAATCTGAGAGACAGGACATGAGGCAAAACGTGAACTACAGTCCACGCCAGTACAATGATTCCCCACCAGGGGACTATAATCAAAGGATGGGTGCAACCCGCTCCCCTCCACAAATGAATCAAGAGTTCAGAAACCATCCCAACCGGTATCAATCACCTGAGAGGTATCAGAATAGATCCAGTCAGGGGGAAAACAACCAATATCGACCTAGGCCACAGAAAGAGGATCCTAGAGAGATGGAAAGGTTCCAGTGCCTTGAGGCCCAAGTGAAAATGTTAGCTGAGCAAATAGGAAAGCTCTATACAGCGCAAAGACAACCTTCCAAAGAGGGGGCTGATGGCTGTAGCAATGACCGGGGGGCTTCCGAAAAGTGACTAAGTACTCATGATAATCGCAGTGCCAAAATGACAGATTGCTCTGATATAATTTTGCATGACAACTCTGAGGTGACTAATGGATTAAAAATGAAAGTACCAGTAAATGAAATTGTGATAGAAAGTGCAAATACTTTTAAAAAAGAGGTACGGTTTAACTTAGAGCTAAATAAAACAGTAAAGATTTGCACAAATGAAAAAGAAACATTAGGAATTCCAAAAGAACAAAGGGACAGATTTAAGAAAAATGACTCATGCATGGGGAATACCAGTGAACAGGGAGTAAGTGGGGATGCCATAGCTCCTTCCCTGGGCAAGCAAAACAATGACCAAACACAGACAGAAAAAGGAAATACTCACAAGGAGGGTACAAGTCAATCACCTGAAAAATTCTTTGAGCCACATATTTTTGAAGAGGCTGAAAGGGCTGGTATTACACTAAATGATCACAAATGCACAGAATTAAAAAATGACAAATTGCTGAATGATGTTGTTACACATGTTCAGTTGGGAGGTTGTAATGTGGTCTCTGATGTTACCCAGATGGATGGGCGAACAGTGGCCACACTCCAAAAAACCTCTGAACATGGAGAAATGAATAAAATATCTCGCACAGAAATGGGTAAAAAGGAGGGAAAAATGTCTTTTCATTTACCAATGTGCTTAGCCAAAAGTGAAAAAGACCTGAGAAAGGTGAGCCCTGAAATCAGTAAGAATTCACATTTCTTATGTGTATTAGAGGAAGTTGAGGACAGATATTATGCACCCATCACTGTAGAAGAAAAATGCCACACCTTTGCTATGATTGACACTGGCGCACAGGCCACAATTATGTCCAAGGAGCTGGTAAAGAGTATCAATGAAGGGAGGCCTCCACAGAGTCAGATCACAGTGAAGGCAAATCAAGGCCCAGTGCATAACTTTAATGGGGAGGAGGTGCCCATCATAGGTGTAACTGAGGTTGACATAAAAATAGGAAAGCACAGAATGAAACAAGAGGTATTGATCACATCTATTTGTGAAATTCCATTTCTGATGGGGACAGATTGCCTGAAAAGATTGTCTCCTCTCATAGATGGGGTGAATGGAGTGCTGTGGTCCTTAACCAAAAAACCATTGAGGCCTAAGAAACTAAAATCACAAAACAGCAATATAAAAGAATGTCACACCGTTGCCAAAACAAATGATACTGTGGAGGTATATCTCCAGAATAGCTGCATACCTAGTGTCACTGTTATATTAATGTGTCAAAACAAAGATCAGAGCGACAATGAAAAACTACCTGTACAAATATACTTGGACCCAAGGAAAGATTGGCAGACTGCTATAGATGAGCACACATTACGTTTTTACTTAAAAGAGAATACATGCAAACAGAATATTGTTCCTAAAACAGATTCAGAAAAACACATTACCACTCTGGCAGAGATACACATAGAAGATGAGCAACCATGGGTTCACGTTGGTATAAATGATTATCTTAAAACAGTAAAAGCCACTTTAGCGCTTGAACATGAAAGGAGTTTCATTAATGAGAAATTGTTGCAAAAAATTATGGAGAGGGAAGAAATCCCGAAATTTAGGATTAAAAACCAATATGTTTCTGGGTTGGACAGTCCAGACTTTGAAAACCGAATTACAGGCAGATGCATGCTTAAAATTAGCATTGGGCAGAAAACAATTTACCATAATGTATGGATAGTGAGTGGAGCACAAAATGAATTTTACAAGGGCAATGACATCATGCACAGAATGTGTATGGTGTTAGATTTCCTTAATCAAAAAATATGGTCACGCCTAGGTGGGCCGGCACCTGAATTTGAAGACAAAAGAAGGGCTTATCATTGTGCACAACTGGTTCCTTATGCCATCGAATTACAAATAAGGAAAGATACTATTATTCCTGCATTTACAAAACAGTTTGCAATACCACTGAAATGCAAAAATGGGCAGCAGATGAAAGGCTCTGATGCATTTGTATGCCTGAATGAATCCATAAAACAGCAAGGCCTGGATTATGAATACATTCCATTGGTAGACATTGGTGAAGGATCTGTAAAAATCATGGTAAATAATAAAGGTTGTCAGGACATTCATTTAGAGGAAAACTCCCCATTAGGAATGGCCATACAAAAATCACATTATACGGCAGATTTAAATAACATGGTGATTGGGAATATTCCTGAAAAATATGTAGATGCCAAGGGCGAGTTGCCAGAACACCTGGACTCTCAGCCCAAAGGAATATTTAAAATTCATTCTGTGTATCCTTATGATTCAAATGAGACAGTGTGCTGCCATCAAGAGGATTGCATAATATTTAATTTAAATGAAAATGAAACAGGAAATCAGCCCATTGAAGTGGAAGCTGATCTGCCAAAATATTTGAAAGTGGCAGCTCTACAAAAAGACACAGCCACACAGTTAGAGGAAAGCGCTGAGATTCCTTTACCAGAAGAGTTTCCAGAATTTTCCAGAATGGTAGAAGAGCAGATCTCCTTAGCGGATGCATGTGACAGCGATGAGGATCGACGCAATCTGAGGGAAATATTTATGGAGTTTAAGGATGTATTTGCAAAAGATGCTTATGATTGTGGTTTAACTGATTTACATGTGGCCACACTACCAGAAGGTTGTAGCAGAAATCCAGTGTTTGTACGCCAGTATAGACTACCGCTGGCATGTTTAGAATCATTGGCAGAGATTATTAAAAATTTGGAATCACGGGGAATAATTAGGCCCATTCATAGCACATCCAATACGCCTATTTTAGGTGTGTTAAAGCCAAATGGTCAATGGCGGCTGTGTGCAGACTTAAGAGAGTTAAATAAAAGAGTACCAGTATCTAGATGGCCACTACCATTCATTGATCAGGGCCTAGCTCAGATACATGGTTCAAATGTATTTACCACGTTAGATCTCACATCTGGATATTGGTGTGTGCCATTGGCAGAGGAGATACAACACCTATTTTCCTTTACATTTGACAGGACTCAATATGCCTGGCTTAGAGCTCCGTTCGGGTACATCAATAGTGGGAGTGAATTTGGCATATTTTTGAGAAAGGCCATGCCAGATGCAGCGGAAAGAGGAACAATAGTTTATGTAGATGATGTCTTGATAAAAAATGAAAACCTTAAAAGCCATTTTGATGAAATAAGACATGTGCTTGGCCAATTGCAGAAAGCAGGCGCCAAAGTATCTTTGCAAAAAGCACAATGGTGCAAGAAAAAAGTGAACTTTCTAGGGCATGAAGTGACTGAACATGGGCTAAATCCACAAAGGAAGAAAATAGAGGCCATACAAAGATTAAAAGATCCTAAAAATGAGAAAGGAGTAAAAAGTTTATTAGGGATGACAGGCTATAACAGAAAGTTCATTGAGAATTATGCAGAAATCACTCAACCATTGACTAAACTGCTTAAACTAAACACTCCCTGGAGATGGGAAAGAGAGCAGTCTGATGCAGTGGCTAGATTGAAGGAATGTCTTGTAAAGGCACCATGTTTAGCATACCCCATAAAGGACAGGGATTTCTTTATAGAAATAGGCTTTTCTGAACATTGTATGTCAGCAGTGTTATCACAAAAACACGATTTGAATCACAAAACCATTGCATATGCAAGTAAGGCATTTTCCCAAGTTGAAATGAAATTTAATGAATGCGAAAAGGCCCTATTAACCACTGTGTGGGCGCTACAACATTTCCGCCCCATTGTTCAGGGAGAAAAGGTGATTATTGAAACAAATCATCAACCTTTGCAATTTTTAGAGAGTAAAAGAATTAGATCAGGCAATCTAGCGCAATCCAGAATCACTTCATGGACACTGGCATTACAAGGTTTTCCCGTAGAAGTAAGATATGGACAAAATAAAAAGAGCCCAATTGCTCAAGGGTTAGCTGACTTACATGACTGTGCAGCTGAACAAATAACAAATGAAAGGGATGTGGAAGCTAGTTTACAGGAATTTGAACAATCACCACACAAAGCTTTTGATGAAAAAACATGCAAGGATTTGCCAACTGTATATGTGGATGGTTGTGCTTTTCACATTGAAAATGACAGTAATAAACAATTAGTGGCAGGAATAGGAAATGTCTGGTTGAAATGTGAAGGCGTTCCTAGTATAGGGATGAGGATTGGAGATAGGAGCAGTCAGGTGGCGGAATTGGCAGCCATCTATAAAGCAATTGCTACTGCAGTTGATAAAAAGTTCAGTGAAATTGTCCTGGTGACTGATTCTGACTATGCACGGAATAGCTTTGTGGAGTATTTGCCTGGTTGGAAAGCAAGAGGCATGGTTACATACAACAAAAAGCCACTTAAACATGGAAAAATGATACAAGCCATAGACAAATTGGTGTCAGAAAATAATTTAACAATATACTGGAGAAAAATTCGTGGGCATTTAAAAACACCAGGAGAGGATAAGGAGGGAAATGATAAGGCAGACCATCTGGCTAAGATTGGGGCTGTGATGGGAGAATTGCTACCTATTGATTATTTAATGGGTGAAATACAAATTGATGCAGTCACACGTTCTAAAGCACCAAAGGAGGTAGATCAACCGGTGGTGCAGTGGAGTCATGACACGCCAGACCAAGATTTGATTGAGGCACAAAAGAATGATCAAATTTTGGGAATCTATTATAATCATTTGATAGATCCTGAACAAAATCCTTTAACAGAAAATGATTGCATGGGAAAAGAAGAATTGAGGGTGTTATTAAAGAACAAAACACGAATTAGATTACAGGATGGGCTCATGATTAGAGAGTCCATAACAGGGCAAATACAGTGGGTAGTACCCCTTTCATTCAGAGGACTAATGCTACACCATGCACACGATGCCATAACTGCAGGCCATAGAGGTTCACAAAAAACATTAGAAATACTAAAAGATTATGCTTACTGGCCTCATATGTCCCAAGATGTGGAATTATATACTAGAGGATGTCTAGTATGCGCCCAATTTAAACCTGCTTCACCAATGCATAGAGCACCATTGATGAAAAGAGGCCTAACTCTCCCATGGTCAGATTTGCAAATAGACTATGTAGGTCCTTTAAAAAGGTCGAGCAGGGGACACCGCTATATTTTGAGTGTGGTATGTTTGATGTCAAAGTGGATTGAGTGCATTCCCGCACCAGATTGTAGTGCGCAAACAGCAGCCACATTGCTGGTGAACCATGTGTTCTCAAGGTTTGGGTTGCCACAAAGAATTGAGTCAGACAGAGGAAGTCATTTCACAAGTACTCTAATGAGTAAGGTATGGCAAATACTAGGTGTGAAAAGGAAACTACATATCGCATATCGGGCGGCGTCTTCAGGTACAGTTGAAAGAAGCAATAGGTCTGTTGTGGACATTTTAAAGAAATTTGTGGCAGAAGCAGGTTCCAGCTGGGATTTGCGTTTACCATTGGTTTTGATGGCAATCAGGTCGACTCCTGCCAAAGCAACAGGTGTTAGCCCCCATGAGGTCGTAACAGGTAGGAAAATGGTGTTACCACAACACCTACTATACAGAACACATGAGCAAACTCTAGTGAGTGCATCCACAGTTCATGAATATATTGATGAACTGAGGAGGCATTTGCAACATGCATTTGCTTTTGTGCAGAGAAATCTGGAAAGAGCTGCTGACAGTGCTAAGTCATATTATGACAAAAAGACATCAGTAAAGGAATACAATGTAGGGGATCAGGTGTACAAGTTTCATTTTGGAAAAAGTAAACAGAAAAATTCTAAATTTCTGGCAGCCTGGCAGGGGCCATTTCGAATTATAGATAAAGTCTCTCCTGTAGTGTATAAAATTTTGAAAAATGAAGGCGAAACAGCAATAGAGCAGTTTGTCCATGTAAATCAAATCAAACCATGCCATCCCAGACATGAGATCAGGCAGCTTGAGCATGTGGAAACGGATAGAGTCTCTTGAGAAAATAAATGGGTGTGATCAGGAGGCAGTGACAAAGAAGTTAAAAAAAAGTTGATTGTTATGATGGCACATAAACACTGTAATATATGTAAAAATATATAATATAAATAAATAAATAAATAAATAAATGCACATATAACGGAAGCTCGTGGTTGGTGTGCAGAGAGAAAGTGTATTAAATATTGAATGCTGTTTTATATGTGTTTGTTTTCTTTTAACTTGTGTTTAATTTCAGAAAAAAGAAAAAAAAACGAAGTATTTTTACCAAGCATGTTTTATTTTTGGCAAAAGGATGAAGTTAGTATTGTGCTATGTACTTAATCTGTTTATTTTCTATTTTGATTTAGACAATTAACATTATTTGATCGGAGGTTCCGGGATCAGAGGCCACGGGAGACGATGGAGTCCTGGAGTCCCCTGGATGAAGACCAAAAGATGCCTGCCTCCAGGTGGAGGTGAAGACAAAATAACCGGAATGCCAAAAGAGATGAATACTGTGGATTCAAGATTGCCAAGATGAAAGAGTACTCGGATGAACCGAATAACATCGCTGGTCGGGACATACCAAAAGAGACAAAGCGAAAGTTCCGGCATATGAAGTTCCACGTATTTATTATTTTAATTATTTATTTTAGCTTGTTATATTACTTATTTGTTTTAGTTAGTTGTTTTATTTCATTGTTTTTTAATTGACTTGGAAAATTTAAACTTAAAGTAATGCCACTTCCACTGAGAAGGCAAATGTGGAACATTTTATGAACTGATGGACTCAGATGAAATGTTGATTGCAAATTTTCATTGATGCACATGAATATTCATTTTGTTGGATTGCTATATTGTAAAAAAAAAAAATAGAACAAGTTGTTTTTAGGAATTGGCTTGGATTATAGCCAAGTTCTAAAAACAAAAGGAGGGTATATGTAAGGATATTTGGCGTGTTACAGTACACAGTACAGCAATACTGCACAAGTAGCACAAAATTTTTGCAGCACCACCACCACAAGGGTGCGGTGCATTGCTATATGGGTTAGCAGATTAACAAGGAAAGACAGGCTATTCAGTCAAAAACGATTTTAACATATAAGATGCAAAGCTATTTTTACAGTTAAAAGCACACGTGTTCATTTAAAAATGCACACTATTTTTCACCTGAAATGCCTATATTGCTAGAGACACATTTGAAAATTAACAGCTAACCTATTAACCATTAACCTGACTAATAAAACCTTATTTTAATATAACCCACTAATAAAATGTGTTCTCTACTGCAGAATTAGGCATACTCTGAAAACCATTTGAATGAGTGTGCAGATTTTTTTTTCTTCTCTTCTCTGCCTGATTATCCGTGTTGTTGTGCACAGTAACGGCAGGAAGGAGGAAGTCAGATTTGCAACAATTGCAAATGTATAAGCGAAGCTATTGTTGAAGAGTAGGAGGATGAGAGATGATGGATTTCATTGGGACACGTCATAAAGAGGGCTGAGAGGAAAGTTTTAGTGGGCAGTAGCAGGGAAAAAGACAGGCAGACATCTTTCTGCACTACTGGGGAGAAGACCTGGCTGTGGGGTCCTGACTGAATGCAAATTCCGGTGTCCTGCTGCAGTCGAGACTGGGGAAAGCTGAAAGAAAAACCTGTCCACTGGCTGAGGCAGTCCTATCTGAAAAAGCTGAGAATTCCAGGCAATGACCCCGGTTTGAGAAGGCAAGCGTTCCTTTTTGCTGGAGTTAATCCAAGAGAGCCACATTCACAGAGAGAAGCCTCTGAACAGATAAGGTAATTACCTAACTGGGGGAGCTGTGTGTGTGCACGGAAATATGCAGTCAGTGTAGAAAAATGAAAGTCCCGTGCGTGTCTTAATCAAGTGCTAATGTTGCAATTTAAGTTCTGTTCTCCGCCACTATAATTGCAGTGTGTCATAGAAAATGCTTTTACTGTACCATTTTATTTATTTCTGTAAAGAATGAGATCATGTCTAAATGCAACTTTTATAATACAGAAAATATTTGAAAACAGACGGGTGGTTTATTTTCTATTTACCATTACAATGCCAATGATGTGGGGAGATTTTTAAACAGTGCAATGGTCATTTTAAGACAGATGTGTGCATGTCAGAATCAGTATGAATAATTGTGAGTGACTGTAGTATAACTTGTTGGAGGTACATGAGCCAACGGGAAGAGAGACTCTCTGAACATAGCTCCCTACCGTATATAAGGTAGTGGAAATTACCACAAGACTACCACATATAGCTCTCTGTCGTAAATAAGTCAGTGAGTTTGCCCATGGTGGCGCACCAACACTATCACTGGAAATTGTGGTATCCCTAGAATGCAGGTCTGAGGTCTCTCTAGTGATCACACGAAAAATCTAAGCGAAGATAAGGGGTTCTGGACATTGGGGCCACGAATAAAACAAGGGAATTATGCTCACCAAAATACCACCAACCACGTATACCAAATATGCAGGTCTGGGTGCTGAAATAATGCATGTCCATTGTATTATTGTTGCACATGGCCAAATCTGAATACAAAGAGTGATTATTGCTAAGTTATTTTTCGGCGGTAATAAAATACCGTCAGGCCCCAAATCTCCACAAAATACCCTACACTGACCAACATATCCTATTACCACGGTTAGAGATGTTAATCCCTTTGGTTTGATCAACTGCAACAATCCTATTCCCCCATCCAGCCGTACATTGTACAAGGGAATGATCACTAAATTCATTTGGCATAATATGAAAACCGGTGATGTTGTCAAAAAGCTTATCACTCATACATATAAAATCAAGCATGGAGGATTGACATCCTTTAGACCAAGTCGAAATAGTGTTTTTTTGATCATAACAACTTCCATTCAGCACCACTAACTCCATCTCCTCAATGAAAGTAGACCATTTTTCTGCCTTAGTCATATCTCCCAGGTTATAGCACAGGATGTTTGAGTTCAGATCACCACCAAGAACTATATTGGTCAGCCCATCGGGCAAGCATTTATCAAGAATACATTCATATATATACTCTGTTGAATGGTGTCAGTAAATGCATTGCCCGGAGGGTCAAATATTAATCAAAAGCATACGTACCCCATACTTCATGTACAGCTCAACAATCAATACATTGGGGTTAGCAGGGACCAATACACATTTGGAGGCAGACAGTTGATTAGATATCAGTGTAAGCAATCCCCCAAAAGGCCTACCCTTATCTCCTTTTCTTGCAAGGTTATAATATGCCGTGAAGCCATCAAACACTGCTTCTTGCATTAACCAAGTTTCCTGTAATAAAACAATGTGCGAATTGGATATGAGATCAAAAGAGCCCAATTCTGAGAAAAGATGACCATGACCTCTCGTCTTCCAAGAAATAAGAGGGATTGTCTCAATTTCTATTTTGACCCATAGGCAAAAAGGTACATAGCCATTCCCAATGTGATTTAAGCATATCATTAT
The DNA here is from genome assembly GCF_040938575.1 of Ambystoma mexicanum. NCBI lineage: Eukaryota > Metazoa > Chordata > Amphibia > Caudata > Ambystomatidae > Ambystoma > Ambystoma mexicanum. The sequence goes on from NC_090924.1 coordinate 1,181,315,648, forward strand.
CAATCACTTTGCCATTGAATTGCTTAGAATTGTTTGTACATTTCTGACTTGGCTTAATGGATATATTATCAGACCTCTCTTCACTAACATCCAACAAGTATCCACATTCTTTAAGCTCATTTTTATGTTCCCTCATAAGATTGACAACAGCTTCAGAGTAGCAGTGTACACGAGTCAGCAGCCCCTGACATTGCTCCACAAACTTGAAATCCCCACTTTTAAGTATTCTTAAGGGAAGTTGTGTATGGATGATCTCAAGAAATTTACCTCTATGGATCGCTTTTTTTGTTTTCTTAGTGCTACCTATTATAGAAAATTGTTTATTAGGTAGGTATATCGACTTTGTGTGTGAAAAAGATGAAACGGATGGTAATTTCCTAGTTATATCAGATACTTCCTGAGGACGTTTGTTAATCATCTCAGAGAATGTAACTTTAGATTTTTATTAATCACATCGTACACAACAGATTCATCCAGAATCATCAGAACTGTCATCTGTAGAGTCAGTCATATCAGATGTGCTATCATCCGGTATACTAACTGACCCCACTGTAGGCAGTTTATCAGGTAAATTAGGGGCAGTAGCTTTGGGCTTCTTGGAATCAATAAGCCAAGAGGTAAGATTTCCATTATTTATAGCACGTTTTTTGGCTTTCCTTGCAGCTCGCTTTCTGCCCCTTTTAGTCTTAGATTTTGTCCCTTCTGTGACTTGTTCAAGGGCACTTGCAGATACTTTAATAGGCTTATCTGTTTTTTTTGCCATATTAAGCCTCCTTCTCCTTTCTCTCTTGGACAAATGGCACCCTTCGAAACTCTCACAGTCACTACCCGCAATCATTTTAACTAATGTGGATTCCAGATTTTCAATTACAGGTACAGGTATAACCTCATTCACTGGCAAAGTTTCCGCCATGTTCTGACCCGACAACACAGAACTAGGTATAGACTTTGCCAAGTCTTTCAGGGCATCTGAGTTATTTCTAACCTGAGAGACAATAGTATAACATAATCGTAAAATAATTTTCAAAGCAAAACTAGAGGTAGTATTATGAGTCTCCAAGTCCTTAAGTTTAGCTTCAACATTGCATTTCATACATTCAGAATGTGGTACCAGTGAGACATTTTCTTGGGTTCCAAGTTCAGCCAGACTGTCCACTAATCCCGTAGGTTTAGGAGAACAGGAAAGTCTGTCATTGGTAGTAACGGGAGGTGTATAAATTACAAGAACCGGTATGATACAGCACAGCTCCAGGCAGCTTCATCCAGTTGGCAATGTCTCCTGACTTCTGCTTTCAGCTTTTAAAATAATTCACAGAGAATCTGTTTCTATTTAGGGAAAAGTCCTGCATTAAGTTTCCCCTGAACACAGTAATCTCAGGGAGTACTCCCATTATCTCCAAGGTTTTAGCCAACTTCAGAACTTCCTCTCGGGTAGGGTTCCCCTGTCTGCAGAACCGTCATAATCACAGAGCTCGCCCTACTTCCTGTATGTTTGGGTTTGTATAGATGCAAAATATTCCCATGAAGTGTCATTAGACAAGCAATTTTTAATTAGTTATGTTTTCTCATTAGCACCATTCATATGTCGACACACCCAGTGATACACCCCCTTATTAGGATAGCTCTAAACTGGTTGTTTTGCACATAGCGCTCCATTCAAACTTAATTATGAACTAGTGCAGGGATGGCTTATGTCTCTTGGGATCAAAGCCATATATTAGACCTGGACAAACGGTCCTTTATTTGTGTTCTAAAGGTCAAAATCTGTTTGAAGCCTCTCACCTTTCATCCATTGTGTTGTGAAAAACACAGGCCTTTCCGCATGTGACCGATTGTATGTGGTAACATGAAAGGAAACAGTGATCATGTTTTTTTCAGAGTATATCCACTTCAGTTTGCCCTCTTATTTCTCGAAGATGGGACTGCATTCCTGTAGCTATAGATCAGGCTAATGGATTTATTTTTTAACAGATTTCTGAGATGTCTGGTTTCAGCAGATAGTTCACCCGAGTTGACCAATGACATCTTTGCTAAGAAAACTTAGGCTTCAAAAGCCATTGTTGTCCCACTTTATTCTGAACCCTATTATCTATGTATCCTCTTAAAGTAATATGCATAGGACAACCCCAGGCAAACAAGTATTCTCTGTACTATTTTGCAATCTATCATGCAAGTTAATCCAGTATGCATATAATTCCTCTCTAAATAGGTTACCATTCTATCTGTTCAGGAATTAGAAAGCACGCAGATTGTACTTCCCAGGTGCATGAAACCATTTCTACGAGACAGTATTTATATAGAAAAATGGCAGTCCTGGAATTACCAGCGTGATACCGGGGGACTTGTAATCAGACCTCTGCACTCTACATAAGGTGGAGTGTGCTCTTCTCACAAAATAAAACACACGAGGGACAAAATGGGGTCTCCCTGCCCTGGTAAAAGCAGTAAACCCAGGTGAAATAAAGAGTGAAGCTCAAGGAGCTTCCAGTAATACTGCACAGAAAGTGAAGTAACAGTAAAATGTAAAGGTCAGAAAAGATTGGGAAGAGCATCACTCCATTAAAAAGTACCAAAAAAAGAAAAAAAGTGACCCCAAGTACAGAGTAAAAGAATGAGTGAGTGCGGAAAAAGGTTCCCACTCACGCAGGAGAATCAGTCCAAAAATCCAAAAGTCCAGAAAAATGCAGGGGGAAGTGTGATGCTGGAAATGCCTCGGAGGGACAGGGCCTCCGTATCCTTGTCCTTCACTGCTTTTTATCGTGTGTTCTGTGTTTTCCGTGCAGGAGTTCATGTGGGACTCCTAGCGGTGCAGCTCTCTCTCCTTTGGTTTGGTGAACGGACCCGTGGTATACCCTTATGGCACCCACGGGTAGGGGTACAACCCTGTGCCCCTAGTGTATGTTTTTGGGCACCTGTGTGTGACCCATAAAGCAGGGTATGGGCTGGTGGCAGCTGAAATGACTGGTGCCCTGAGCTGCGGTCTAGTATCTGGTGGTTGACACAATGGTTGAGACAGCCCTGCCCGAAACCGGTATGAATGCAGCTTGGAGTGTTGAATGGCTCGGTACTTGTCCCAATACACATAACTTGTTGTGAGTGTCTGGAGAGAAGTGAATGTCCTGAATACCTTGTGTGCCTGATTGGTTACCTGCCTGCATGAATGCCCGTAGTTGTGATTGGATGCTTGAGTGCGACCTAGCGGAATGAATTGGAGATCAACAGTATATCTGGGGACCTCTCATTGCTAGGAATCGTGTTCGGAAGGTGAGGTCCACTACGAGTAACTGGAGTGAAGCTTAACCTTGAGCCCTCATGGACGAGAAGAATTGCTGTTGCTCTCCTTCGCAATCTGAAAGCTGCTGTGCTTCAAGGACTGACCCAGAGAGGAACTGAGTAGGCGCCCTCTTCCCGAGCTAGGAGGGACCATCGTGCACCAGCTGATCTTTGCCTATGCTCCCTGGTAGACAGACCTTCGACAGGCTGCCGATCCGATACGGGGACTGCTGCGGAACTCCAAGGAGAAGCGCCCAGACTGTTGTCCACCACTGTCACTGACTGGAGCCGCCCTGCTCCCGTTGCCTAAGAACTTCATTTATCCAAGGACACTCTTGTCCGCATTGTCGCCGCTGTATCCTGCTGGAGAAGGCCTGATCGTCGACGAGCATCCACCGGTGGGTTTCCCGCCACCCAAAGACCACAGAGACACCGACGGCTCGACGCCCTTGCTGGGCCACAGTTCTTCAACTCTTTGCGGTCCAGAACTATCGACACCGAGGTGCCCCGCACGCCTCTTCCTGGCAGGACGTTTACGCTTCCCCGTTAACGAACACCGCAAGGAACGACGTGGCCACTTCACCGTCCTAGCTCGACCTGTTCTTCGTCGGACGTGCGATGACCCGTGACTGACACTCAAGAAGGGTTGTCGATTTCCCTGACGCGGAACGCTACAACACCAAGGTACTTTGGGGTTGCCGAACTATCGGGAAGTCTAAGGGTTAACAATATATGGACTGGGGTTGTATGTTTCTTCTACAGGTTGCCCAGGTGGGGGGGGGATCTCCACACAGAACTGTGTTTAACGGTAGTTACCAGTATTCTGCCCATTGCTCAACCACCCTGCTTTCCTTCCTCTCTCTACTGCTGGTTTTCCTCTTTATTTTGATCTGTCTCATCCTGACCGTATGCACTTTAATAAGATTGAGTAACGTTAGTGGTACCACTTTAGAATTGTACATATTTACCATTGTTGATTTTCAGAGTACGAAGTGAGTTATCGTGATCGTGTATATGCCTTTGAATATTAATTATTTAAAGACTGTGTTGTAACCGATACAGTGTGTGGACATTCCTTCGTGGGTGCTCGGGGACTGTACTGTACTTAAGAACCAGCTCGCATCACCTCCCGAGAAGCTAGGCCTTGATTGCTCGACTACGTTACCAAAATTGAGAATCTTGGCAGGGGTCTCTGTGCCTCCCCTCTACCAAATAGAGAGCGGAAGTGCAGGCCCCCCGCCCCCCTCCGGTCTTGACAGGAAGCACAAAGTGGGAAGAATTACACTCAAAAAGGAAATTCTACCTATCAGAGTCCAACAGCAGCATATGGTTCTCTTGAAGCAATGTAGAGTGGTCCCTACTAATCATGACTCCTAAATACCCCACAGTATGTGGTTCCCATCTACACCATATTCACCACAATCCATGAGTGCACCAGTGGCTAGCGTGATCAGCATCAAAATGGATTTGGACCTGATAATTTGTAGTCTGGAGTTATGGCCAAATTCTGGTATTTACCGTGTGAGGGGAGACAAGTTATGGTCAGGGTTTTTATATAGAACAGGATATCATCAGCATTGAGGGAGATTATCTCCCTCTGGCTCCACAGCTCCATCTCTCTATGGTATGCAAGTTTTCCAGATCCTAATGGCAAGAGGTTCCATGGCAATAGCAGACAGAAGGGGTAAAAGATGCATCCCTGCCTGGTGCCTCTACTGAGGGGAAATTACTGAATAAAGGACCTTTAAGCAGATTTTAGCCAAAGGTACAGAGTATAACAAGCAAATGCAATGCATTAGATACCCTGGCAGCACCATCTTCTGAAGGACTGCAAACAGAAAATCCCAGTAGAGTGTATCGAAGGCCTTTTCGGCATTGAGGAAGGCCAAAACTGCATTAATGGACGGGTCAATTTGTGCCATGACTGCAAATAGTCGGCATACATTTCATGCCATAGAATGACTCGGAAGAAAGCCTGATTGATCCCTATGTACGAGAGGTATATGTGCTTAAGCAGCCTGCTCGCTACAATCTTAGCAAAGATTTCGGTATGTAAGTTCAGTAGAGAGATGGGTGTTAGGGAGAATTCTCAGACATTTGCTCAATACCTTCTACCTTAGAGACCCCCAGCTACTTTGCTGGACTTTAGGACTTATTTTTTATGTTGGAGAGAGCGAGACCTTTTTCCCACTCTCTCATGCATTTTTATTTGATTGTAACACGGATTCTCTTTTAGTTTGGAGTCTGACAAACTCAATAGGCATTATCTTTTACATTGTGACACACAGCACCTTCAGTGCAGTGGCACAGGGAAGTCCTTTAGAGTTCCCAAAGGTTTAAATACCTTCTCTTGGATAAACTACTGTTTCCAAGAGCAGTAAAGTGAAATTGACCTTACTTACCTTTTGTAACTTTGTAGACCCAGCATCCATAGGGCTCTGGAGGGGTTACTCTTTCTCTTTCTCATGTAACATTTATGTGACCCTTTCTACAATTAATGGCTGGTGGCAGTGGTTTACTTTTTCCTACCACTGTGTGTGCCCATTTTGTCAAAATGGCCCGGTCTTCTTTTTTTTTTCACCATTTCTTGTTGTAAAGGTCCTTCTTGAGATTTACTCTGCGCCAAACCAAGTTTGGTCTCTTTGTTCGTTTTGTCTTTGGCGGGGTTCACTGGTGATGCCCGCCTCTGGTTCCAGCGTGTCTTTCTGGGCAGGAAGCAAGGGAAGTGTCCGAAACTCCCTGTGCTTAGTCTCCTCGGTTACATGCATGCACCCAAAGGTGATTGGCTGGCTGGTTGTCCTTGGGGGACAGCCACCCTGCTGTGCGAGTGACAGCTAGGCTGCAAATGAATGGGAGAGACTTGTATAAAAGGCGAGGTCTTTTGCAAGGAAGGCAGAGTCAAACACTGGACGAAGGAATCTGAAGAAGAACTTGGAAGAGAAGCTTGCTGCAACTCCTGGACCGTTGGTTTGCCTGGTGAAACCCTGTTGCAGTGCCAGAGCTCCGAAATCGCCTCGACTAGAGAAGCCCTGCAAAGGACGACTTCTCCCTTTGGGTTGGTGGGACTAATCGACCCCAAAATAAACTCGACTGGAAACCCTCTCTCTGCTGACTGTACTTTAATTGCTGCTGCAGGAACCGAGGGCCAAGGGACAAGAACACCAGAATCAAGTGCATTGTTTTTAAGCCGGACCCGAGCTCCAGGAAGATCCTCCGGACTCCCTTGAAGCAGGGCTGACCAAGACTGAGGCACCGCAACAGTTTGCTGGACCCCAGAAGCAAGGAAAGTCCAAAAGGTGTCCAAGAACTGCGGTGGTGCTATTCGCGAGAAGCTGAAACCGCGAAGTGCTGCTGAGCTGAACTTTGTCCATTGCTTCCGCCGACCTTCGAATCGTAGTGCAGGAGTCCCCAAACATCCTCCCTCTTGTCCCCACGACTGAGAGCCAGGAACAATAGGACCTGCCATACTACAAAAGGAACGGAAGCCAATTGGAACCAATTTCTTCAGACCTAAGCTACTGTGAACTAAGGGGTACTTACCTATTGTTATGTACTTGCTTGCTTTCAATTGAGACTTGCATTTGCTGCCTTTTGCAGAGTTGCTTGCAGCTTTGCCCATCAGACTCCTCCCTGGTGGTGGCCCAACAGTGATTTATTTTCCTACAAAACTCTCTGTAACATTGTGAAAGACTTTTTACTTACCTTCAAGAAGTGACTCAGCTCCCCTAGACTTTGCTCAATTGACATTGGCTGTCCTGGCTCGCTGAATACTCTTCTAACCTCCGACTATGTGCTTGATCTGTTCCTCCAAAAAGTCATACATTCTTTACTTGTATAGCTGTGGTTAATCTACATTGCATTCGGGGGTTCAAAAGTGCTCACCTGTTTGAGAAACTTGTTAACAGTTGTTTCCTTCCCTAACCTTTTCCTTTTTGATACCAAACTCAGTATTGTTCTAAATGTACCAGTGATGTATCAATGTCGACAGTGATCTAGTTATGGAAGTCACCTCAGGGTGTAGGAAGTGTGTGTGCCATCCCAAAAGGCCATCTACTGATTTATTGAAACTGAGAGTGTGTACTTTGAAGTATATTTAAGTGTTCCATATTTGCTTCCTTCTAAAGAAGGCTTATTTTAAAACTGACGGTTAAATTAATAAATAATTATTTAATCAAGAAACCTGAAGTATAAGTGTTATTTGTATACTTGTCAGTGTGAAGCTATGTTTCAACCCTACAGCTCACATTTACCCCTCTTGAGATTAGCCTGGCTGCTCAGTTACTCTCCCAACTTGTGTAGTACAGACTTATACCAAAGGATGGGTTACCTATTGCCAAAGGACAAGGCTGGTGCAGTCTCCCACAGGGTTACCACATTCAATGTTGCCTAACAATGGGATTGTAGGACCCACATAATTCTGTGTCCTTACCAGGCGTCAGGATCACCGTTATAAAGGCTTCATTCAATGAAGCGGGCAGTGCACCCTTGTCCAATGCCTCCTCCCGCACCTGGGCTAAATTAGAACCATATTGCTCGTCATATTCTGTACTTAAGCCATCAGATCTTGGAGCTTTTGATGAAGGCAGCAACAAGATTGTGTTCATGATCTCCTCACTGGAAATCGAGCAGGTGATTTCTTCCAATAAACTCTGTGGGACCATAGGGTCCGCTATCTCATCTAGATACTGGAGGATCTCATGAAGAGTTGAGGTGGTTTCTGAGCAGTAAAGATGTACAAAATATTGGAGTGCATTCATCAGTCCTACCATATTTCGACTGCAGGTCACCCTGCCGATCTCTTAAAGCCGTTATGTCAGTGTTGCCCCTTTCCTGTCTGATCATTCAAGCCAGAAATAGCCATGGAAAAATTCCCTCACCATATCTGTGCTACTGCCCTGGGCTACCTAGAAACAACGTCTTGTCGGCCTTCTGTGCTTGATCATTCTCTAGGTCCCCGATTTCCTCCTCTATGGATGCAAGTTCTCTTCGTTTCACCCTATGATGTATACCTTTAGTGTGTTAACTATTTCAATCAGGCGATACACCCTGGTCTCAGCCTAGTAGGCAGCGCACAGCTGAAATGCGTATTTTATTATGTCTGTAGGTTCAATATTCTGAGTGATATACCACTCATATCACACTCCTTCTCAAATACCCCAGGTCACAATGGACCAGGAATCAGGCTGGTTGGTAAAGATAATATATATTTATTTATTTAAAATTATTTAAAATTCAAATCAAACATACTTTTAATAGGGAGCAGCAATCACCAATGTGGTGACAATAACAGATAAAAGGGTATGTAATGCTCTTAAATTCACTCTTTAGCAACACAGAAGGAAAACACCAGAGAAAAGAACACTTTTGGCTTCTTTGGAAAGATAGCACTTAAGGATTTCCCCCTGCAATATTCCTCAACCCACAAACAAACAATTCTAACTAGATATAAGGAAGCAGCAGGTAATCAGGAATAAGGAATAATAAACAGAATTCGAATACAACCTTCCCTCCCCAAACAAGAGAGAAAAACAGAATTGAAATCTTACACTTTCAAAATGACATTTCGGAAATGGCTGTGTAAGACAATGAATGTGTGCAAAAATCCTGAAATCAGTACAAGATACTAACAATCATGAGCTATATTTTGAGCAAACGTAAACACTTTGAATCGGAATGCGAGGTTGAAAATAATTTAGGACAAAAATCACACATGTAAAACTTTGCAAAAAATGCGGATGATTCCCGCATAAAATTAACCAAACGTTTTCTAAAGATTTGGAGTGGGGTTATTAGGTTGGGGTGTCGCTATAGGTCTTAGGCACACTCTGGAGTTGAAATGAAGGCTCTAGCTATTAAACTGATGAAGATATGCAAGGTTGAAAGAGTTGTTTTTAGAAAAATCGGGTAGTGAAAACAGAAAAGAAACTCAGTTTAGACAAGAAAATATTTACCCTAGTTTTACTCTATGACTAGAGCATTCTGGCTGGAACACCAAGAAGGGAGAGCAAGATGGCCGCGATCGGGTGAGGACGTCGCGTCCAGGGCTCCCGACCTGCTAGCTCTTGCTGCACCGCCCAGCCTTAGCTACAGCCCTCCCGGGCACCTTAATCAGGCGGTGAGGGGCCATTGGAGCGGGGAGTGACGACTGGGCCCTGGCGGCGGCCCCCTGAGAGCGGCTCTGCCAGCGACATGGGAGCTGCGACGGCTCCACCTCGGACGGCTGAGGCCTCATCCAGGCTTCGCTGAAGCGGGGCTCGGGGGGCGCTTCCTGAGATCGGCGCACGACCAAGAGGTACTCAGGCGCCAAAAGTAAAGCAGCAGCCTCCGGACTTGGGAAAACTGCTTTGCCAGCGGGCCCCCGCTGCCCAACAAGGAGAGGCGCAGCCCGCCCTTGCCCACCTTGCGGTGGAGGCACACGTTCGAGACTGCAGGAGGACTCGGTGGGGGCAGAGGGGAGGCGCGCCACACCGGGCTTCTCCCCGCCTCCCGGGGGTCCTGGCCCCAGAGGGGAGGGGTCCCTCGACCCACAGAGCCACTTTTACAGCAGCCCAGGCCCCAGCGGCTGAGTGAGAGCGGTGCGGGCCCTGAGGTGGGCGAATCGGCCCGGGGGAGGTGCGCCACTCCCGAGGGAGTGGGGTTTGGCCATCCTCCCCGGGGCAGGTATTGGGAAGGCCTGGGCAGCCCCTTACTCCGGCGGTGTCCCCCAGGGCACATCTGGTCAAGGAGGGGGTGCCGCAGATCGCCAGCTTCGTAGGAGAGCACCTGCCACGTCTCCTGGGGGCCAGGGGGCAGGAGGTGCCTCGGAGACACTATAAAGCTGAATAGCTGAATTTGAATTTGGCCCACGGCAATTAAGCACGCCCACAAGAGGGCAGCAATCCAGCTCTTGCATCACAATCACCAGAGTGGAAGTGGGGACCATTAAGAGAGCGCCTGGGCGCCCCGAGAAGTATTTAGTCGGCGCCCGTGGTCCCCCGAGGACCCCCCCTGTCGCAGAGGGTTGGCTCCCTCTCCTCCCTGGAATTCGCTTCCCCAGTCAACTCACCACCCTACAACCCAGCTGGTACCACCCCCACGCTTTCCGCGCAGAGATGTTCAGAAATAAGGGTAAATAGACTCTAGCTCCAGGGAAAGGCCCCAGAAAAGGGACAGACGGCCCCCTCACGAAGTTCTGGCCAAAGGACTGAGACGCCAGAGATCCAAGGGAGGGGCCAATGCATGGAGGATAAAGAGGCATCCATCTCCCAGGATGAACAGGATAGGCCGAACACCCAGGCTATGTTGTCGCAGTTCCTGGGAGAACTGGTAGCGAAGATCACAGGATCAGGGCAGAAACAGATGGACAAGCTGCGAGAAGATCTGGCGGAGGGTTTAAGGGAAATCAAAAGGGACATCAACAAAGTGGAAGAGCGAGTGGACATTAATGAGCGGGCCATCCAAGATTTGACTGAGGACGCAAGGAAAGTCGACAACCTGCTGGAAACTCTGGCGTTTCAACCTACACAAAACCTGGAGTTACAGGCTGAAGACTTGGAGAACAGGTCAAGAAGGTCAAATATTAGAGTTAAATCCTTACCTGAGGACATTCCAGATCACGAGCTGTCGCAAACTTTAAAAGCGATATTTGCAGATCTACTAAATTCAGAGTCGGACCCAGACATGCAATTCGACAGAGTTCACAGGGGGGGTCCGCGAAGGCCGGAGCCAGGTTCAAGGCCGCGGGACGTGTTGGTGGCCTTCCTTAACTACGCAGTAAAGGAGAAGGTTTTGGAGAAGGCGAGAAGTGCCACGCACATTACCTACAATGGCCACAAAATCTTTCTATACCAGATCCTGGCGCAGATTACACTAATCAAGAGGTGGCGGATGGGCCCAGTACTGTCCTTTCTACGGCCTCAGCAAATCCGATATAGATGGTCCCACCCGTTCGGTCTGACCTTCGTATGGCAGGGCTTCCGCCACAAGATCACAACCTGCGACCAGGGGCTGGCCCTGCTGGGTCTGGAGGAGCAGGCCTCAGCTCCCCCGGCGGCGGCAGTGGCTCAGCCTATAGGACGCAAACCATGGGAATGGTCAACCGTCAGGCCCAAGGGAGTGAGGAAGGGCGTGTTGGGCCCAGCGCCCAGGAAATCTATCAACAATACTGTCAGGGAATGCCCTGTGGGGGCGGGTAGCCTCCACCAACGGATCATGAAGGTTTGAAAAGTTGCTTGTGGCCCAAAACCGAGCCCGGGGAGGGCACCAGCCAATGTTGAATTGTAATTGCATGCGGGCAGTTTATTAGAGGTTGTTGTGGGCAGCAGGTGGGGGGGGTCGAGGTCTTGGAATATGATTGGGAGATCCTGCGTGGGGTGTTTCTGGGTTAGTTATTGAGTCCGCCTTTCGTATGGGTATCGCGAGGGGGGCTTGGCGCCAGCTGGATTCTCCTGGAAGGTGGGGTGAGGCGGTTGGGGGGGGGGGGAGAGGAGGAGGGAAGATCCAAGGTCCAAGAATCGAGGACCCAACCAGCAGGCCACGGAATGAGGGCTCATTTCATGGGGCAAATGATGTGGCGGCCATAGTGTCCTATTGGGTCAAAAGGGAGTCTCACAAATTCTTCTTATTGCTAGCCTGGATGTGTTGAAGTTGCTTTCATTAAATGTGAACGGGCTCAATTCACAGGTTAAGAGGAAGAAGGTGGAGAGATTTCTCAGGAGGGAACAACCCCATGTAGTAACTCTGCAGGAGAACCATGTGCATTCTAGGGACACCCATAGGATAAAATTCCAGGGATACTCGCGAGTGCTTCAGGCCATACAAGCAAGCAAAAAAGGGAGGTGTCTTGGTCGCGTTGAATGACGGGCTAGACCTGACCATCACAGACATGCAGAAGGATAACCAGGGAAGGTACCTAGCGGTGATCCTCGAGGGGAAGCCCGAGTCCTTCACGGTAGCAACCCTGTATGCACCCAATCAGGCTCAGGACTCCTTTATACAAAACATTCTCATTCTCTCATATATTTTTTAAAAATGTATTTATTTAATTTTTTTTTCTCTCTCTCTCAAATTTGCTAAGGCTAATATCCTGCTAACGGGTGACTTTAACCTAGCCTGGGACCCATCAAATGATAGGAGTTCTACCTCATCGGGGGGAACATCCGGGGACCTGGTGAGGAAGATGCAGGATCTGGCCTTGGTTGATGCATGTCGGGAACTCCATGGTGATGTTGAGGGATACACTTTTTTTATTCACACAGGTCACACTCACGTATTGACTACGTCTGGCTTTTAAAACCTCTGGTGGGAAGAGCCATGGCCTTGGAGGTAGGGGCTATTACCCTTGCAGACCACGCTCCACTAACCCTTTCAATTGCTAGACCAAAGGGACCCCCAGGGATTTGGAAATGGAGGTACCCAGCCTCGCTGTTCAAAGATCCAATCCTGGTTAAGGAGATAGAGGGGGAAGTAGTGGAGTACACCAACCACAATCATTGGTATGACACGGGTCCTCAGCTTTGGTGGGATGCCCTCAAGGCCATGATCAGAGGGAGGATCATAGTAATCAAGGCCAGAAAAGAACTGGAGTTGAGATTGGAGGAGCAACAACTAGAAGCCAGGCTCAAAGATGTCATGGCTTGTATGGGCAGTAAACTGTCAGCAGCCACTAAAAGGGAATACAGGAACGGATTCCCCGTTGAAACCTGGCAAAAGCTAGGGGCAGACAAAATGGCGGCCCCCCTGCACAGAATGTTTCTTGCTGCCCGGGAACAAGGGACTCTCCCACCAGACCTGTGTAAGGCGACCATCGTGGTCATACCCAAACCTGACAAACCTCCACACAAATGTGCTTCCTATAGACCTATATCACTGATTAACGGGGAGGCCAAGGTCCTCGCAAAGCTCCTAGCGAACCGATTACAACTGGTTGCATCCACCCTGATTCACCCGGACCAATGTGGATTTTTGACCCACAAATCAACCCGGATGAATCTACGCCGTCTCCATCTGGCAATGGAGAGATCTCCGATTATACTCGGACCTTTGGCCCTGCTGGCAATCGATTTCGAAAAGGCATTTGATTCAATTTGATGGGACAGCCTTTGGGAGATCATGCGCCGTATGGGATTCAGAGAAGCCTTTCTGGGATGGGTACAATTACTCTATACTAACATCCAGGCAGAGGTAAAGGTAAATGGATGGTCCTCTCGATCCTTCCCTTTGGGCCGAGGTACGCGGCAGGGATGCCCGCTCTCCCCCTTCCATTTGCCCTTGCAATCGAACCACTTGCTATTTGGCTTTGCCAAAATACTGCCTGGACGGGGTTTAGATGACCAGAGGGCTATGATGATCGTACATCTCTCTACGCAGACGATCTCCTTATATACCTGGGAGACCCGCCTCGATCCTGCCCCATCGTAACGCAGCTGCTCGCCCGCTTTGGTAAATTTTGCGGATTCAGAATCAACTGGGATAAATCAGTTTTCTTTCCTGTAAAGGGCGGAGAGCAGGCCATCCCGCAGGAGTGCCCATACCGTGTTGAACGACAGGGCTTTCGATACCTGGGAATCTGTATATCTGGGGACTTGACAAGTTATGTAGAACACGATCACAGACCGGTTCATTATCGATGTCCAACACTGGAAACTTCTCCCCCTGACTCTTATGGGTAGAGCGGCACTCTTTAAAATGATGACCCTTCCCAGATTCCTTTACATCCTTCAGAATGCCCCACACAGAATCCCAGATTCAGAGTTTCATCTAGTAGAGACACTTCTTAGAGACCTTATATGGGGGGGAGGTCAACCACGAATAGCGCTAACCACACTCCAGAGATCGATCTGGGAGGGAGGAGTGGGAGTCCCCCGTCTCCAAACTTACTATTGGGCATCACAACTGGCTGTGGTTAATGATCTTCTCCACGGAAATCGAGACCTACCTCATATACACGCTGAGATAGCTACTATACAAAATGCAGATCCACTGACCCTCCTTTATCAACCCCTTCCGAGAACTCCCCCACCCACAACCAAAACACACCTCACTATGGTCTGGAGACAAGCACACCGGTTCATTGGGTGGGACAATAAAGTTACCATCGCACAACCTCTCTGGCAAAATAATAACCTAGCTGCATCCCGGGAACTTGAACCATGGCCCAACTGGGTGAAAGCAGGGGTCACGAGAGTGGGGTATATGCTCACAGATGGGAAACTGACCTCATTTGAAGATTTGCAGTCACAATTCCAGATCCCGAATACGGAACGGTATCATTACATACAACTGGCCCACGCCTTAAGAACCCACTTAACAGCAGACACAAGGGTACCGGACTATACCCCCATAGAACGTAACATCCTACCAGCATATATTCCCACCAAATGCACTTCCATCTTATACAATGCCATATCCTCCTTTGCTACCCCCGAACTGAACGAGCTGAAGGCGAAATGGGAAGCGGATGTGGGGGAAATAGATCCAGAGGACTGGATACAAGTCCTCATGCATCCCCGAGAAATTGCTATCTCCTCTAGGCTCCGACTGGTGCAGCTGAAAATACTGCACCGGGTATAGTACCCTAGGACGCGCCTATACGGCTGGAAACGGGCCCCAAACCCAAACTGTCTCCGATGCGGGGAGGAGGAGGGAACCTTCTTTCACATCTTGTGGGCATGTCACAGGATACAAACCTTTTGGAATGCATGCTGTGGGGAGCTCTCCAGAGTTCTGGCCCGGACCATACCACTGGACCCAAAGACCCTACTCCTGGGAATACCTAATGAAATCGAGGCTAACAAGTGGGAGAGATTGCTCCTACACACAGCAACAGGACTGATTAAGCGTAATATAGCGCAGAAATGGGGAGCCCCTGACTCCCCGCCAATGGATCAATGGAAACTGGATATGGACGTGTGCGCCATGATGGAGCATAGGATCTACTCAGCAAGGGGCTGTCCCAACAAAGCCTTGAAAATTTGGGATAGATGGGAAGAAGAAGCGATCTAAGACTCCCTCCTACATGCTGGGGAGCGTGCAATGGGTACTATGTACTACACGCCAATATATGTACTAAGGAAGACTTTTGACCACTGCTAATATGTGTATTGCCTTTGTTGATTAAGAATGACCATGATAGTCCTTATGTTGATTTGTTTTTGTTCTTTGTGATTGTTATAATACAATAATAAAAATACTTTATAAAAAAAGAAAAAAGGGAATATAGGGCAGTGAGAGGACAGTTGAACCGTATACAAACAAGGGCCGCCGAGCGGATTCTCCTCTGGCTGCGTCAAAGGTACTATTTTAAAGGTAATAAGTCGGACCGCCTCGACAATCTTAAAAATAAAGGGGGAGGGAGGGGCTCTCTACACCAAGAATCCGGCTATAGAGGGAGAATTTTGCAAATTTTATACAGACCTCTATAGGTCAGGCGAACCCACACTCGCGGATCAGGAGGCCTATCTACATGAAACAGGCTGTCGACACATTTTGCAGGACGAAAGGAAGGGGCTGGAAGCCGAGATAACTTCCGACGAGGTTAGAAGGGTAATTCATCTACCGTCCAGCAAAGCCCCAGGCCCGGATGGGTTTGTATGTGAATTTTACAAGATACATAAAGAAGTTTTAATCCCCATTCTTACCAAATTGTTCAATTATATAGGGTCCACAGGGGTTCTCCCCAACTCTATGAACAGAGCCAAAGTCATTCTGATTCACAAGAAGGGCAAGGACCCGACCGAGTGTGGATCCTACCGTCCAATACCTTTAATAAGGAACAAGTTACTTACCTGTAACTGTTGTTCTCCAGCATGGGTCTGGCATGGATTCACATGCTCATGAATATTCCCCATCGTCAGGCTGGGAATCCTCGGTAAAGAAAAATCAGTATCAGTTTCGTTTCTGATCTGTCTTTCGTAGTAGTAACCAATCACTGATCTCTGTGTCATACTGACCACAGCCAATGACTGCCCTCTCCCTAAGCCCCGCCTCTGGCAGCCATCCTCAGATTTGGTAGCAAGTAAAGTGGCAGTATGACCAGGTGAAGAGCCGCAGAGGGGTAGGCGGGAGGGTTTGCATGTGAATTCATGCCAGACCCATGCTGGAGAACAACAGTTACAGGTAAGTAACTTGTTCCTTCTCCAGCATGGGGTCTGGCATGGATTCACATGCTCATGAATATAAGAATACATAGCAGTACACACATGCACAACCACGGGAGGTGGCAAAAGGCTCAACATTAAGCGTCTCTTACCTCCTCACCAGGCTCACCTTAAGCGAACAGGTTGCGCAGCACTGCTTGGCCGACCCTGGACTCCTCCCTGGAATCCCGATCGACGCAGTAGAATCTCGTCAAGGTGTGCGTCGACCTCCACATAGCAGCCCTGCAGATGTCCAGCAGGGGTACACCAGATAGGAACGCCGTAGTAGCAGCAATCGCTCTGGTCGAATGGGCTCTCGGACGGCCTGGCAGCGGTCGGTTAGCCAACCGGTGGCAGTGCATGATGCAGCCGGAAAGCCACCTGGAAATAGAAGACTTCGAGAGAGCCTTCCCTTGATTCACAGGTCCGAAGTTCACAAACAGCTGTGATGTCCTCCGAAAGCTCTTTGTGCGGTCCACGTAGAACTTCAGCGCTCTAGCCACATCCAGCGAGTGCAAAGTCCTCTCGGCCGGCAACAAAGGAGACGGGAAGAAAACTGGTAACACCAGGGGCTCGTTAAGATGGAAGTCCGACGGCACCTTGGGCATAAAGGAGGGGTGCGTCCTAAGCACCACCCTCGAGGCATGGAAAGTCAAGTACGGTGCTTTGCACGATAGGGCCTGGATCTCTCCCACTCGTCTGTCATGATGCCTACCTCCAAGGAGCCAGGTCCGACCCATCAACCCCATAGGCAGGCATCATTTTCCCCAGGGGAGTGCCAGCGGGCCCAAGCTGGGGCCCTTTGGACGCAGTCCTGGCGACTTAGGCGCCAGGCTCATGTTGGACCTCTGTCCTGGCGCCTTAGGCACCAGGCTCATAAAGCTAGACATGTGTTCAAGTGTTTTAATGTGCACTTACCTGATGCAGACCATGCTGCCACATCCAGGCCCTCTTGAGGCCTGAATGGAACTACTTTACCTGTGGGACTACTTTCCACCCGGGTGTGGTCGGGGAAGGATACATACCTGATCGGTGGAAGGATACACACTTGGAACTTCTTCCAAAGCTATTTAAACCACACCCGATCAGCAACTCACGCTTCGCGTTGTTCTGCTCCTCGCAGCTGGACTCTCACCATGTCGGCTCTTGCATCTAGACCTCAGCCACGCCTGTCAGTATCCTGGGTCACCTGCAAAGGGAGACAAAAGACCTTACCTGCTAAATCAGCACCACGGAGACATCACACCGACGATCCTGAAAAGGAAGACATCATTTTTAAAAGCATTTCGCTACGATCGCTGCAGCGCTGCATTTCACTCACCTATCCTGGACGCCACCATCTTCAGCAACAATCATCTGGATCCACAGCCAGAGCCTAGAGAGAAAAAGACGAGAACAAGGTGAGAGAAGGAAGGGAATAGGAAAAGCTCAGTTTCCTTCTAAGACTTACCTGTTGGGTCATTCCCATTTCATTTCGGGTCTTGCCGCTTCCAGGCATTTTCCGGACCCCGGCCCCTATGGGGGAAAAAAGACAAAGACATTGAATGAGCGAATGCAAAGACATTACCCGAGCGCTCATCCAGAATTTACCTGTCATTTACTGGAACTGCACGTTTCACTTCGGGTCGGCGCCATATCTCCGGCATTCCGAACCCCGGTCCCTAAGGGGAAAAAGACAATGAAAATTATTATTAAGCTTGGACTTTTGAACTTGCAACAGAACTTTTACAGAGCCTTACCTGAATAGTCAAGCTTACCTGAACTCCCATCAATCATCAATCCAGTGAAGTAACTGGGTTTCAACGCGCCCCTGCATCAGAAGCAGGATGGAGAGCTCTTCCTTCCTGACCCTAAGGTGAGACTTCACAGGGAATCGTGGAAGGGTATCGTGGAGGGTTGGAAGAGAGTGGGAGGCTTGAGCATAACTCAGTCAGTAGGTTGTACTCCCTTTTCACGCACAGGGGAATATTCCTGCGAGCCAGAGAAGCCAGAGTAGAGGGGCCCTTCCTGTCCATCTTCAGAGTCCTGCGCTTCACCATTTAAGAAGCATCAACACTCAAAGCCAGACCTGCGCCTCCGTGGGAATCAGGTGAGCGTTACAGAACGCGAAGCCTACCCACAATTTCCCACCCGGGCGCTATGGAGACTTCCGAGACTGACCAGCTGGCCCAGCTTTTGGGGGAATTACGGGCAGAGGTGAACTCAGCCCACCAGGAGACTAACGCTCTCAAAAGAGAACTTATCCTATCCAAGGAAAGAACAGATGACCTAGCCAAAAGGTTATTACAGGCCCAGGCAGGGCACACTCCTTTACCTAATTCCGGAGACATTTCCACATCAATGGGTTTGAATAACCCGGTACAAATTAATCTACCTGGACACATGCCTTTGGCCCCGCCTGAACGTTTTGCGGGGGATCCCAAGAAATATGCCGTTTTTATGAACCAATGTCGTTTACACTTTCTATGCAGACCCGGAGCCTTCCCTAACGACCAGACCAAGATAGCCTTTATACTTTCTTACCTCAGTGGCAGTGCTGCCGATTGGTCTATTCCATTGGTAAATCAGGATGATCCCATTCTCCAGAATTTTCAGGGCTTCCAGGCCAGCATGGAAAGATTGTTCGCTCGACACTCTCAAGGACAGGCCCTTGATAACGAACTGCTATCCTTAAGACAAGGTAATCAGGATCTTCTGCCCTACATTGCCACCTTTAACAGACTGGTTGTGGAAACTGGATGGCCAGAAAACAAAAGGATCACATTGTTTCATCGAGGCCTGCGCGGAGAGCTTAAGGATGTTCTATCTCAGATAGTAAACCCACCCCAGGTCTGCACAGACTACATAGACTTGGTGGTTCAACTTGATCACAGACTTCAAAATAGAAAAGCAGATCGGTTCAAGTATGAAACCCGAGTACCGATCAAAACCCACGCTAACTCCAAGAGTACCGACGTATCCGAACCTATGCAAATCGGTGGTGTTAAAGGACCATTAATGCAGAAAGAACGAGAGAGAAGGCGGCAAATGCAACTTTGTCTGTATTGCGGAACTTCCGGTCACTTTCTTTGAAATTGTCCAGTTAAACCACCTAAGAAGGTGGTTGGAGCTACTGATAACGAATTATTGACACCTGATTCGGGAAACGACCTAGCCCGACAAGCGTAGGGGTCCGCTTGCCGAGCTTGAAAACTAACTCTTTGACCTCGCATTTTGTCATGCCAATGGTGCTCGTGGACCCAAAACAGCCTCAGCAGTTGCATGCTATAAAAGCATACATCGACAGTGGAGCTATTGGAAATTACATAGTCCGTGAATTGGCTTCCAGGATTAAGCTTCCTCTCCGCCCGAAAGTAACCCAAGATGTCATTACTACAGTAGATGGAACCGAAATAGCCTCAGGGCCTGTAACGCATTCCATGGTTGAAGTGACACTGGTGGGTCAGGATGGACAATGGGAAGCAATCGTGTTTGATGTGATCAAGGCCCCACAATTTCAAGTAATTCTTGGAATTCCTTGGTTAGAAACACATAATCCCAGAATTGACTGGCGAGCAAAGAAGATAAGTTTTCCTGATTGTGAACCAACTTGTTATCCAAGAAATCCAGCTATGGGTCTAGCCTCAGCAACTCCCACCCCTGTACAGCTACCGTCAGAATACCAAGAATTCCAAGACGTTTTTCAGAAAGAACAGGCTAACACGTTACCTCCCCATCGGTCTTATGATTGCCAAATCGATCTGGTACCCAATGCTCAACTACCTTGTAGTAGGATTTATGCTCTTACGGAACCTGAGAACCTGCATTTGAGTCAGTATTTAGATCAGTACCTAGCCAATGGTTTTATTCGCCCGTCCAAGTCTCCTGTCTCCTCAGCTCTGTTCTTCGTGCCGAAAAAAGAGGGCGACCTTAGAACATGTATAGACTATCGCGCCCTAAATCAAATAACGATTAAGAATCGTTATCCTCTGCCCCTGATCCCTGAGCTTATCGACCAGGTAAAAGACGCTTGTGTGTACACCAGGTTAGATCTCCGAGGAGCTTATCACCTGGTGCGTATAAAAGAAAGCGACAAATGGAAGACTGCATTCCGCACCAAATTTGGGCTTTTCGAATATCAGGTGATGCCCTTCGGGTTGTGCAATGCACCTGCCGCCTTTCAGTACTTTATGAATGATGTTCTTCGGGAACTTATCGATGTCTGTGTCATTGTTTATATTGATGACATCCTGGTGTACTCTTCTTCAGAATCCGATCACAGAAAACATGTTAGGGCAGTTCTTGAGAAATTGCGCCAGCACAGACTATTTGCAAAGCTCGAAAAATGCGTTTTTCATACCACAGAAGTTGAGTTTCTCGGATTCATCCTAACACCTCAAGGAGTCCGAATGGACTTGCGAAAGGTGGACGCCATCCTCAAATGGCCATCTCCTAGCTCGGTGAAGGGAGTTCAGAGCATGCTCGGCTTCGCCAATTTCTATCGAAGATTCATCCCGGAATTTTCCCGAACAGTCCAACCCATCACAGCTCTCCTAAAGAAAAACAAACGCTTTGAATGGACTCTTGAGGCCGAACAAGCCTTTCAGGACCTGAAAACCAAATTCACCACTGCACCTGTATTGAAGCACCCACACCCAGACCTCCCTTACATTGTGGAAACCGACGCATCCAGTTCGGCCATGGGAGCTGTCCTGTCGCAAAGAGACCCAGAAACTAACCAACTACACCCTGTGGCCTTTTGGTCCAGGAAATTTTCTCCTCCTGAAATCAACTACGCAATTACCGACAAAGAGTTACTGGCTATTAAATCTGCTTTCAAGGCTTGGCGTCACTACCTTCTCGGGGCAAGACACACCATCACCGTAATTACGGACCACAGAAACTTACAGTATTTAAAGACGGCCAAAGCTCAATCTTCACGACAACTCCGATGGGCTCTATTCTTTGCGGAATTTGATTTTGTAATTACCTATTGCCCTGGCTGCAAGAATGGAAAAGCGGACGCCTTATCCCGGATTGGCATGGAAGAACCTAATTCGAGCTTAGAACCTGTGCCCATCATACCTGAGCAAAGAATCTTAGGCTTAACTTCATTGCAAACTATTGAGGAGATCCAAACGCAAGTAAAACAACTTCTAGACTCTTCAACCTTACTGGAATGGAGTCAAAAGGGTCCTCATTACACCGTTAAGGATGACTTACCCTACTTACAGGAGCGGTTGTTTCTGCCAAGTAAAGAATTGCAAGAACTTGTTATTGCCCATCATCATGAATCTTTAATGGAAGGACACCCTGGTATCGCTAAAACGGAGGAAAAAATCAAACGCAACTTCTGGCGGCCTTCTTGGAGAAAAGACAAAGTCTTTTGTTCTGTCTTGCGGAATGTGCGCCCAAAACAAGGCTCAAAAGAAAAGGCCAGCCGGCCTACTTCAACCCTTGGATATTCCACCTGCACCATGGCACACCCTGTCAATGGACTTTATAACCGACCTGCCTCCTTGTGCTGGTTACAACACAATCCTTGTAATTGTGGACCTATTCTCCAAAATGGCCCACTTTATCCCTTTAAAGGGTTTGCCTTCAGCTTCCACCTTGGCCAAGGAATTCCTGGAGAATATAGTTCGCTTACATGGTTTCCCTTCCATATTAGTCTCGGATTGTGGAAGTCAATTTATCTCCCATTTTTGGAAGAAGTGTTGCCAACTAGCACAGATAGATGTGCGGTTATCCACCAGCCACCACCCCCAGACCGACGGACAAACCGAGAGAACCAATCAGAGTCTCGAGCAATATCTTCGGTGCATGTTACACCAATCCGAGTTAAATTGGAAAGACATCCTTTGGATCGCAGAATATGCATACAACAATTCAGTGCATTCTGGAACCGGACAAACCCCTTTTTATACTTTGTATGGTCACCATCCTCGGACCTCTGACCTAGATCCACCTCTGACCCTGGAAATGCCCACAGTAAATCATCTGCATTCCACAATAACCCGAGCCTTCAAAGAAGCTGCAACTCATTTACAGCAAGCCAAGAAAAAGTATAAAGAAAACGCTGATTTGCACCGAAGTAAAACTCCTCCTTACCAAGTAGGAGACCAGGTATGGCTAGCAACTAAACATTTACCCCTCAAGGGCCCGCGAACCTTCAATACCAGATTCATAGGACCTTATCCCATCAAGGCTATAATCAACCCAGTGGCCTTTAAACTGGATCTACCGTCCAACATGCGTATTCATCCAGTTTTTCATGCATCACTTTTGAAGCCAGTACAACCAGGAACCCGATTGTCCAAGCCTCCAGATCCAGTTCAAATTGAAGGGGAATTAGAATTCGAAGTTAAAGACATTTTAGACTCCAAGGTGGTAAAGTCGAAACTCTTCTATCTTGTTGACGGGAAGGGATATGGACCTCAGGAGAGATCGTGGGAGCCCAGTAACCATGTCCACGCACCTCGATTAGTACAAAGGTTTCACCGGAGATTTCCGAACAAGCCAAAACCCCCGGAGGAAAGAACCTTGGGAGGGGCCTTGAGAGGGGAGGGGGGGGGGGGGGGGTACTGTCATGATGCCTAACTCCAAGGAGCCATGTCCGACCCAGCAACCCCAGAGGCAGGCATCATTTTCCCCAGGGGAGTGCCAGCGGGCCCAAGCTGGGACCCTTTGGACGCAGTCCTGGCGCCTTAGGCGCCAGGCTCATGTTGGACCTCTGTCATGTGTTCAAGTGTTTTAATGTGCACTTACCTGATGCAGACCATGCTGCCACATCCAGGACCTCTTGAGGCCTGAATGGAACTACTTTACCTGTGGGACTACTTTCCACCCGGGTGTGGTCGGGGAAGGATACATACCTGATCGGTGGAAGGATACACACTTGGAACTTCTTCCAAAGCTATTTAAACCACACCCGATCAGCAACTCACGCTTCGCGTTGTTCTGCTCCTCGCAGCTGGACGCTCACCGTGTCGGCTCCTGCATCTGGACCTCAGCCACGCCTGTCAGTATCCTGGGTCACCTGCAAAGGGAGACAAAAGACCTTACCTGCTAAATCAGCACCACGGAGACATCACACTGACAAACCTGAAAAGGAAGACATCATTTTTAAAAGCATTTCGGTACGATTGCTGCAGCGCTGCATTTCACTCACCTATCCTGGACGCCACCATCTTCAGCAGCGATCATCCGGATCCACAGCCACTTCCCAGAGCCTAGAGAGAAAAAGACAAGAACAAGGTGAGAGAAGGAAGGGAATAGGAAAAGCTCAGTTTCCTTCTAAGACTTACCTGTTGGGTCATTCCCATTTCATTTCGGGTCTTGCCGCTTCCAGGCATTTTCCGGACCCCGGCCCCTATGGGGAAAAAAGACAAAGACATTGTATGAGCGAATGCAAAGACATTACCCGAGCGCTCATCCAGAACTTACCTGTCATTTACTGGAACTGCACGTTTCACTTCGGGTCGGCGCCATATCTCCAGCATTCCGAACCCCGGCCCCTAAGGGGAAAATGACAATGAACATTATTATTAAGGTTGGACTTTTGAACTTGCAACAGAACTTTTACAGAGCCTTACCTGAATAGTCAAGCTTACCTGAACTCCCATCAATCCTCAATCCAGTGAAGTAACTGGGTTTCAACGCGCCCCTGCATCAGAAGCAGGATGGAGAGCTCATCCTTCCCGACCTTAAGGTGAGACTTCACGGGGAATCGTGGAAGGGTATCGTGGAGGGTTGGAAGAGAGTGGGAGGCTTGAGCATAACTCAGTCAGTAGGTAATACTCCCTTTTCACGCACAGGGGAATATTCCTGCGAGCCACAGAAGCCAGAGTAGAGGGGCCCTTCCTGTCCATCTTCAGAGTCCTGCGCTTCACCATTGAAGAAGCATCGACACTCCAAGCCAGACCTGCGCCTCCGTGGGAATCAGGTGAGCGTTACATCGTCGTGCGGAGGTAATGGCCACCAGGAATGCAGTCTTCCACGACACAAACTTCATCGGTGCGGAGTGCATCGGCTCGAATGGGGGCCCCATGAGCCTGGTCAGCACTACGTTAAGTTCCCACGCCGGGCCAGGGCCTTCACCGGCGGGAACGACCGGAACAGTCCTTTCATAAACTCTTTTACCAGTCGATGGGACCACAGGGACCTCCGTACTGTGTTTCTGGTATATCTGGAAATCGCTGCCAGATGATTCTTAATGGAGGCATGGGTTAGCCCAGCCTTTGCCAGCTATAGCAGGTACGGCAGCACTTGAGGGGCCGTAATCCGTAGGGGGTTGATCTTCTGTGCTCGGCACCAGATAGAGAACCTCTTCCACTTGTGACCGTAGCATTTGAGAGTCGAGGACGCCCTGGCCTTTGCAAGAACCCCTCTGCAGTCGGCCGGTATATCGTACCCTCCAAACTCTAGCGCTGCAGGAGCCAAGACTGCAGGTTCAGCGACGCTGGGTCGTGGTGGAAGATGGCGCCTCCTTCTCTGGAGAGAAGATCCGCGTCCTCCGACAGCTTGATGGATGGGGACGTTGACAAGTCCAGAAGGTCCGGGAACCAGATCTGCCTCGGCTATGCTGGTGCGACGAGGATCATCCTGCACCGGGACCTCTTGAGCTGGTTGATGAGTCGAAGCAGCAACGGCAACGTCGATTTGGGGTTTGCCCCATCGTCGGAAGAGTTGATCCACCTGATCCTGGCGCAGTTCCCACTCGTGACACGCACGCAGCTCCCTGCTGAGCGAGTCGGTGATGGTGTTTCTTTCTCCTGCAAGGTGGAAGGGAACCAGGAACATCCCCTGGGTGATCGCCCAGTGCCACAGATCCTGTGCCTCCTTGGATAGGGCTGGGGATATGGTGCCTCCCTGCTTCCGTATGTAAAACATTGTCGTGGTTTTGTCCGTGAAGATCCGCACCACCTTGCCCTTGAGCGACGGGAGGAACGATTTGAGAGCCCAGAACACGGCTCGGAGTTCCAGGATGTTGATGTGCAGGAGCTTCTCCTCCGGGAGCCAGAGGCCTCTTGCGTGGAGATCTCCGGTGTGGGCGCCCCAACCTTCCAGGGAAGCGTCCGTCATCACCGTCTCCTGGTACGCCGGCGTCTGAAAGTCTGTGCCCGCCGTGAGGTGCGCTTGAACGCCCCACCACTGAATCGCCCGCCGGAACACCTCGTTGAGGGGGACCCTGTCTTCGAAGGTGCCCGTCGCCTGCATCCAATGGGCGTCGAGAAATTCTTGAAGAGGGCGCATCCGTAGTCTGCAGAGGCGCACCAGGTAGATGCATCCCCAGGAGGGACTTGATGGATCTCACCCTGGCCACGTCCGTGGCTAGCAGGCGCTGCACTTTGCCCGGAATGGTCTTCGTCCGTTCTTCCAACGGTGCCGCCAGGCGCCTCACTGTATCGCGCTTCGCTCCCAGAAACAGGGCCACCTGCGACGGCACCAGTTGGGACTTTGGGTAATTTATGGCGCATCCCAGGTCTGTGAGTAGCTGGACGGTCATCGCAGTGTGTTCGACGGCGAGTTCCCTCGTCCTGGAGCGGATGAGCCGGTCGTCCAGGTAGGGGTAGACGTGAATCCCCAGCAGGCGCAGCCGCGCCGCCACAGGTGCTAGGCACTTGGTAAAGACCCTGGGGGCCGACTTCAATCCGAACGGCAGTGCTCTGAATTGGTAGTGGCGTCCCTGGGCGACGAACCTGAGGAACTTTCAGTGACTTCTGAGGATGGGAACGTGGAAGTAAGCATCCTCCAGGTCCAGCGACGATAGAAAGTCGCCTTCCTCCAGCTGTCCCAGCACGTGCTGGAGGGTGACCATCCTGAACTTTTGTGACCTGATGTATTTGTTCAAACGACGAAGGTCCAGGATGGGGCGCCAGCCGCCCGTCTTCTTCCTGACGAGGAAGTGCCTTGAGTACACCCCGGAGCTCCGGAGCCTCTTCGGGACGAGCTCGATGGCGCCTTTTCTGAGCATCGCCCGTACTTCCAACAGCAGTTGCGGGACTTGATTTTCCTTCCTGGCCACAGGTGGAACGTGAGGGCACTTCTTCAGGAATTCGATAGAGTGTCCTCTTGCCAGGGTATTCAGCACCCAACGGTCGGTGGAGATGGACTTCCACACGCCGACGAACTTCGTCAGCCGGCCTCCCACTGGGGTGCTTCGGTGGGGGCCCGAGGCCACGACCGGTTCAGTCCTGCTTGGAGGTGGTGGCCTTGCCGCCCTGGCCACCTTGCCGACGGCGGTCGAGGTGCGCCCTGCTTGCCGCGACCCCTGTAGGCCTCCTGAGACGAGGAGCGTGCCGCCTGGCGGTAGGACGACGAGTCACCGCTGGATCCCTTGGAGGCCCCCTGTCTGCCTCCGGAGCTCCGAAAAGGCCGTCGTTGCTGAAGGGCTCCTAGGGCGCGGGCCGGCGACGTCTTTATGGCTTGGAGGGATTCGTCCACCGCCTTCCCGAACAAGTTGCTGCCGTCGAACGGCATGTCCAACACCCTGGTCTGGACGTCCTTACGGAAGTCGGTCGCCCGGAGCCAACTCCGTTGCCCAGCTGGCAGAACCCGGTATCGGTAATATCAGTTGCCACTGTTATGGCGTGGTCCGACACCACCTCGCCTTCTTGAAGTATTTCCAGGGCCTCGGACCTCTTGTCGTCCGGTAGGAAGTCCAATATGGGGGCCAGCTAAAACCAGAGCTCCCTGTCGTAACGGGCCACGATCGCCAGGGCGTTGGCCGCTTTGATCGTCGTTGCCGCCGATGAAATGACCCGTCGCCCCATGGCGTCCAACTTCTTTCCCTCGCCGTCCGGAGGGGAATTCGACGTTGAGGCTCCTGACCCCGCCTCTTTCTTCTTCGCCGCCGCCGAGACGACCGAGTCTGGCGTTGGCTGGGCCCTGAGGCACAGGGGAGCGGTCTCGGGGACCCGGTACTTCTTCTCGTACCGGTCCCGTTTGGCTGGTGCCGTGGAGGGGTTCTCGAGTACCGACAGGCCCTCCTCCCAGATGTCATCGATTAGAGGCACCGCGATGACAGTCTTCCTCTTGGCCTCCCGGCGCTGATAGAGGAAACCTTCCTTTTTCTGCTCCTCCGGGCAGAGCTGGAACAATTCGGACGCCCTGGCGATCATGGCGTGGAATGAGCCAATCTCGTCGGGCGGAGAGGCCCGTGCGACGGGAGACTCGTTCTGTCGTCGTCACCGTCGCCCTCAGAACCCCGTCGTCGAGCCCACTGCACCGCCATCTCCCGACTCGTGGGAGGATGAGGAGGGAACTGCAGGCCTTACGGGGGCGAGCGGAGGAGAGGGTTGGGTCCTCCGTCGTTTGTTCTGAGGAGTTCCCGACGGGCCAGGTTGCGGGTCCTCCGGCCTGGGCCGTGGTAATCTCGTCCTTATCTCAGAGCATAAGGACTGGATCGCAAACAAAATGGCCGCCGAGCTATCCTGAGGCATAGGTTCCGGCTGCGCCGGAAGGGAAGGCTGCTCTTCCTCGCCATCGTCTTCCTCGGTTATCTCCCGAGGATCTTCCTTGCGGGATCGAACCTTCTCGAATTGAACTTCGAGATTCCTCACGACCTCGGTCAGTTCCCCCTCCGAGGCTAACTCAGAGCTCGAGGTGGCTACGGTGCCCCCCCCCTTTTTCCATCACAGGGGCCATGTCGATGGGCTGAAACAGGATTCCCTCCTTGGCGGCAGGGAAACTCTAGTCCCGGAGGCAGTCTCCGCTGGCGGGGTCTCTGCCGGCTTGGCCAGAGTCGCCGCGATCGCCTCAATAGAGGCCTTTGCCTGCTGGGTAGGGGCCTTCACCACCTTAGGTGCGTCCTGGGCCTTCTCCTTAGGGGGAGGGGCGACGCCTTGCTCCCCCTCTCCCGAGATCGGACAGGGCTTCTCCCGAAGCTTACCCGGGGTCTCTGACTTCCTCTTCCCTGAACCGGAGCGCTGGCTCGTGGTTGACGGTGCCGGAGAAGGTGCGCCCTGCCTGGCTACCGAAGAGCCCGACCTTTTGGCGCTCCCGGAGCCAGCGGATTCGCGGCGCTTGGCCTGGTGTTGGGCCCCCGTCGCCGGGGCGCCCGCACAGGACTTAGAAGCCCGCTCGGACCCTTTCTTCTTCTTCTCACCCGTTGAGCCCTTCTCCAACCAGCTGGCGAGACGGGATTGACGGTCCCTCATGGTCCGCTCCGACAAGTTCTTGCAGAACTGGCAGTCCTTCTCTACATGAGTCTTGTCCCCATGAAGACAGAGGCATTGCGAATGTTCGTCCTCCTTAAACACATTCTGCAACCCGCATCCAGGGCAGCTGCGAAACAGCTTGGGTCCGGGTGACGAACTCGCGTCCTGGGCCATCTCGAAGTAGGCCGCAAATCTTCTGGAATCCTCCAAGAGGTTGATTCGACGAAATCTTCACCCTTGAGGGGCGTAGGAAAATCCTGCAACGGGTACCCGTTAACGGAAGTAGAAACGGTGGAGCTTGAGGCTCGATTAACCGAAAAAATGTGAAAATTGACCTGAAAAAGCGCAAAACAAGCAGCAAAAGCTCGAGAGCTAAGCACGAGGACTCCCAACACTTGAACATGCGGTAAAAATCTGAGGATGGCTGCCAGAGGCGGGGCTTAGGGAGAGGGCAGTCATTGGCTGTGGTCAGTATGACACAGATCAATGATTGGTTACTACTACGAAAGAGATCAGAAACGAAACTGATACTGATTTTTCTTTACCGAGGATTCCCAGCCTGACGACGGGGAATATTCATGAGCATGTGAATCCATGCCAGACCCCATGCTGGAGAAATGTTGATGCCAAAATTCACACCAAAGTTCTAGCCAATCGCCTCGAAGCAACCCTTCCCAAATGAATACATCACGACCAGTCGGGCTTTATCAGAGGCAGGCAAACATCGGATAATGTTAGAAGACTGGCCCACCTGGTCGAAAAGACACAGAAAAGGAATATCCCGGCCCTTCTGTTGGTGATCGATGCCGAGAAGGCTTTTGATCGGGTTGAGTGGGGGTTCCTGTTTGCCGCTATAGGCAAAATGGGTTTTGGTCCAGGATTCATCACCCAGGTAAGGGCAAATTACCAAAATCCAGTAATCCGATTAGCAATAAATGGCCAAATTTCAGCCCCTGTTCAGGTAAAAAGAGGCACAAAACAGGGATTTCCAATGTCACCTCTTGTATATGCCCTTCACCTAGAACCATTCCTGGCAACAGTGAGAGCCGCTGAAGATATAGAGGGAGTCCCGTTCGGAGGCAAGGTCCACAAGCCAGCTGCCTTCGCCGACGACATGATTTTATCACTGACCCAACCGGTCACCTCCTTGCGAGCAGTGGAAAGGGAATTAGATAGTTTTGGCCAAGTAGCAGGGTTAAAAATCAACATTCACAAATCAGAAGTGCTCCCTCTCTCCTTAGCAACCAGCGCGGTGCATGACCTCAGGAGGGCTTATAACTATAAATGGGTTGACACCTCGTTAAAGTATCTGGGAATGCATCTGACCAAGATTGGAGGGGATCTATACAAGGCAACTACCCTCCACTCCTCCAAAAGATAAAGTCAAAATTGGTGGATTGGGGGCCCCTGGAGATTTTGTGGCTGGGTAGAATTAACGCCTTAAAGATGGCGATCTTGCCCCTCCTCCTATACCACTTTTCAGCCCTCCCTCTCCGTGTCCCGGCGATCTTCTTTAGGGACATCCAGAGAATCACCAGTCATTTTGTATGGAATCGAAAACGCCCGAGGGTGGCGGCCTCCCTCATGAAAGCTCTGCCGGACCGTGGGGGAGCAGGACTTTAGGGTATACTATTTGGCAGCACAGATTTGTTTTATCAGAGACTGGCAAAGAAATGATAGAGGGAAAGTGCAGAGGCTGATGGATAAGGCAGTGGTGGGAGGGAACCTAGAGGGAGTTCTGTGGTTGCCGAGGCCTAATGGACTTTCCCAAATGTATTGCAGTGATATTACATCGACTACGGGCGAGGCTTGGGCTCAAGCCGTTAAAAGGGCGCACATAACCACTATCCCATCTCTGTACACTCCCCTACATGGTAACCCGCAATTTACTCCAGCAATTACCAACGCGTTGGCTTTTGATCCTTGGTTCCATGGGGGCTGCCGGATGGTGCGGGATATGTTGGCTGGTCTCGATGTTAAGCAATTTGAGCAGTGTAAGAAAGTCTTTGGCTTAGGGGAAAGGCAGAGGTGTTCCTATCGCCAGACCAGGCATTGGGTATCCCAGCCGTTGGTTAGGCAGGCAAGCTCTCGTTCCCTCACCCCTTTCGAAAAGCACTTAGGCACGGACACGGGCGACAGGCGAGTGGTGGCGTCCATTTGTAAATTGATTAAAACGGGGAGAAACCCTGCAGTCCAGGAAATATATGGACAAATGGGAGCAGGACGTAGGGACGGGTATAGAGGAACAGACATGGGTTAATCTGTGGTCTCAGTTTAGTTTAGTTTATTATTTGTAGTGCGCTCCAGACCCGGGGGTATTCAGGCGCAAGGCATAAAGATATTCAAAGCTTGGTTACAACATGAAAAAAAAAACATTTGTGTGCAAGTGCCGATTGGTTACATGTTGGCACAATCAGGTTGCGATGTATAAAGGCAGGTACATTGAGGCATGCATAGGCTTACAAGGTAGTTAGAAGGTGCTGCTGGTGCCTGCAATGTGGCGAGGGTAGCGGGCAGAGTCAGCGGGTATGTGCCTAGATGTCGGCCTCTTTGAGCCACCTAGTGATGTTATGGCGGAACTTGTGATAGGTTTGATCGATTCTTAGAGGGGATGGTAGCAAGTTCCATAGGCGTGCTGCCTTGACCTGGAAGCTGCTGCCTCCGATTTTGGCACGTTTGTATCTGGGGACCCAGAGGTAGTTGGTGTTGGCAAGTCTGGCGATTCTTGTGGTGGGCTTCAAGGTGAATCTGTCGCAAAGGTAGCAGGGTGCTGCGTTGTTCAAGCATTTGTGGGTGAGGGATGCAGTTTTTAGTTTTATTTTATTGTTGGTGGAGAGCCAGTTGTTGGCTCTTCTGGTATTAGAGATGTGTTCTCTCATAGGGATACCTAAGGCTGCTCTCAGTGCGTTGTTTTGTAGGAGTTGGATTATTTTGATGGTTTGTTAAATTGGCTCCTATGTATAGAGCGTTGCAGTAGTCCAACCTGGATAAGATGAGGACTCTGGCTAGGGTGATGCAGCTGTCCTGTGACAGGAAGGCCTTGCCAGCTCTAATCAACTTGAATGTATATGCCGTGGCCAAGGCCAAGGCATTGACCTGCTTGTTGAAGGAGAGAGTGGAGTCCAAGTAGAAACCCAGAGTTTTAACCTCTTTGGCGACAGTAATAATATTATTGTCTATGTTAAATGCTGAGTATTTGGGGCTGAGTTATTTGAGGGTCGAGGGAGTGCCCAGGATCATGATCTCTGTTTTGTCATCATTCAGGCATAGACCGTGGGTGGCCATCCATGCCTGGAAGATGATATATCCTGTTCACCAAGGCCAAATCCTTGTCGTAATCGCCAGTAAGAGGATCTGTGTGCCATCTGCATAGTTAGTGTAGGTGGCACCCAGCAGGTCCAGATTATCAAAAAGGGGCTTGGTAAAGATATTATAGAGGGTGGGTGAGACGCAAGATCCCTGGGGCACTCCGCAAGTTATAGGGATGGAGTTGGCTGCTGCCGTCGGGGAGAAGACTCTCATAGTCCTGTTGGTTAGGAAAGATTGTATCCATGCTATGGCTTCTTTGGAGAAGTGAGCTGCCGTGTCCAGGTGGCTGCATAGGACTCTGTGGTCGACCAGGTCGATGGCAGCTGATAAGTCCAGGAGTAGAAGGAGCGCCGATTTCCCTTCATCCCGGAGTTCATCAATCTGTGACTTAAGGTCTAGGAGGGCTGTTTCTGTCCCATGTTGGCGTCGGAAGCCAGATTGCCTGGTTCCTAGTAGGGAGTTGGTTTCTAGGTATTTGTGTATCTGGGAGTATGCCATTTTATCTAGGATCTTTAGGAGGAAAGGCACTTTGGTAATCGGGCGGTAATTGGTGGGTATTAGTGGGTCTAGGGTCTGCTTTTTCAGTAGAGGAAGCACCCATGATTCTTTGAGGTTGGATAGGATGGTATTGGTGGAGAAGGATGAGTTTCGTGATAAAGGGGGCTAGATCTCTGGCTGCATCCTTTAGAAGTTGAGCGGGGCATCGGTCGCCTTGACAGTTGGTGGGTTTGAGAGATAGTATAGTATTTTCTGTTTCTTTTATGGTGACTTTGGAAAACTTAAATCTGGGGTGATTGGTAGGGTTACTTGGTTGGTCTAGGTTGATGCTAGTGGGCTTGTTGCCAGAGAGTGTGGCTTTTTTCTTGGCAATTTTTGTTTTTGAAGGGTAGTGACTTTGTTGGCTAGAGCTTGCTGTATGTTGAAGCACCAGAGTTGGTCTTTGATGCAGTTGTCTGGCACAGGGATGGGTGCTTCTAGCTCTTTGAGGATGACAAAGAGTTCTTTCGTGCTAGAGTTGGCTTGGGCAATTCTGGCATTGTAGGTTTCGCGTTTAGCTAGGATGATTTCCTTTTTGTATAGGGCTGTGATGGAACTGAGGTTGGCTTTGTTTTCGTCAGAGGGTTGTGCTCACCAAGATGTCTCGCAATGCCTTTTTTGTTTGCGCAGTGATTTTAGGTATGGGGTATACCATGAATTGAGATGGGCTTTGGGTTTGCTTTGTCTAAGTTTGAGTGGTGCGATGGAGTCTAGAGATGTGGTCATGATGTGGTTGAATTCCTTGACCAAAGCTTCGGGGTCTAGGTTTTCCGGGATAGCATTGAGTGTGGGGAGGATAAGGGGTAGCAGTTTGTCACAGGTAATGTTTTTTTTGTTCCGGGTAGGGATGGACGGCGCTAGAGGTGCGGGTGCCAGGGTGGGTTTGGCAGTGGTAAGGGTAAAGATTATGAGGTGATCTGTCCAAATCTGGGGGGATATGGAGGCTATCGTTGTGTTGCAGTTGTGGTCTGCTACACAGTCCAGGATTCTGCCTTTGTTGTGTGAGGGGGAGCGCACTCTTTGGGTGAATCCTTGTTCCGCTAGTATACTAGCCACATTGGATGCGTGTATGTCTTTGGAGTCTTTGTAGCCTAAGTTCAGGTCACCTAGTAGTAGGACTTGAGAGGAATTTTTTAGGTTGTTTGAGATGATATTAGATATGTCATCTTCAAAGGTCCCGATGGGGCCCGGAGTTCTGTAGACCAGGTGTATTGTGAGGGTCTGGATTTTGCTTATGTTTATTTTAGCTGTCATGAGCTCACATGAGTTGATGACTGGGGATGGCATTAGTCTGCAAGGTAGATTGTTTCTTGTTATGAGTGCAATGCCTCCACCCTGAGTATCGGCTCTATCTGATCGCATTATGGTATATCTGTTGGGTATGGCCAGTGTGAGGGCGGGTCCTGCTGCGGCGTGTAGCCAAGATTCGGTGACTGCTAGGAGGTCTAACTGTTCAGAGTGGATGATGTCTGCCATCTCTGTAGCGTGTGCAACTAGCGATCTAGTGTTCATTAGGCCGCACTTGAGGCTAGGTTTGTTTGGCTCGGGTGTGGTGGGTCTAGCTGTAATTTGGGTCTTGGAGGGGGTGCTGTGGGTGGTGGTTGGAGTGGGCCAGTGTTTAGTTGTTAGTTTGTTAGAGGATGCCAGGGTTCTAGCTAGTGGTTCATAGAGTTTTGCAAGTCTTGAGCGGAGTCTGCCGTTCCTCTCGAGGGTATTGCAAGGTAGTGTGTTTTGTGTCTGGCGTTGTGGACGGTAGTCGATTGGCCTGGGTTTGTTAACGTGGTTGAGAGGTGGTGACATGGTGTTGTAAATGGTGTAGTATTGGTACGTTGCTAGTACTAAGAGCAGGATGTATATGATACTTGTGTAGGAAGTGGGGAGCAGGATGCGCATGGGTGTGTGTGCATTGTTGGTATGGGTGCTGTAAGTGTGGGCACTTGTATCAGATTTAGTATTGGTGTGCTGCTAAGTAGGTCAGGTCTAAGCCGTGTGGCTATGTGCGGGGTTCAAAATTCAAATACGGCAGTAGTTTAAATGCAGTATGTGTAAGGGCGCAGCATTAGTTTGGTAAAAGGCAACAAAATGTGGATGCAGGTACATCTACAGCAATTCAAAGACAGTGAGTGCCTAAAAATGCAGCAGTTCAAAAGCACAGACAGAGGGTCACCTAGATTCAAATTTTACAGTGAGGATAGTGCGATGGTGTGTATTGTCAGCTTGGGCTGGTAGTGGTAGGTAAATAGCGCACAGTCAAAATTCAGGCATTGTTGCAGAAAGGTGGCAGGGTAAATACAAAATAAATGATATGGAAGTGGGTAAGTTCATGGTTTCATGGGTTACTCACAGTCTCAGTATGCAAGGGCAGGGGGTCTGGCCCTGGGCTCTGGTCGTCTCAGGACAGTCTCAGGACAGTTGCTGGCCTTACCCTCAGGGCCTTTCCAGGAAGGGCCGGCTCACGCCGGCCGGCTTCCGATAGGCTCCTCAAGTTGGTGCAGGGCCCAATCACAAACAGGAATCACTGTGGTGGAGGGGCTGAAGATGATGAGCATTGAAATAAACACGGGCAGCCATCTTGGAAGAGGGAAACACCTTGTGTGATGTAATGGTGGCAGGGTGTAGATAAGATTCACTGCAAGGCAGAACAGCTCGTGTGCATCACGAGTGCCTTGAGGTTAGAAAGCTTGCATTTTTAAAGATAAATCCTCGGCTACCGTGCTCAGATCCCGAAACTTACAAGATCCATCCAAATCCGGGAGATGTGGCTGAAACTGATGTTAAGGTGGCACCTAACCCAAGTCAGGTTAAATAAAATATACCCCACCGTCTCATGGTTGTGCTGGAGGGAGTGCGGTGGGCTCTTGGGCCCATATTTGGTGGGAGTGTCCGAAAATTGATCACTTCTGGACTTCGGTTCAGTGTGTGGTCGCCCAGGTGTTGGGAGTCAGGGTAGGGCAAAATAGAGGGCTTGACTTATTAGGCCTCAACGGGATGCTGGCAACCCTCGCTACTAAGGCTGACCGCAAGCTTTATGTGATAATGATGCTGTCGGCTGCCCTGGACCTGGCCCGAAAATGGAAATCGAAGGTCCCCCCCACAGGAACATGAATGGGTTACTAAACTGTGGTTGTTGGTGGCCTTTGAGTTGCTCACCTACTCTATCCAAGGGGACCACTTGTGGTTTACCTCGGACTGGTCCAACTTACTGGCATACCTACGAGCGGGAGCCCGCCGAGCCTGGTGCCCCAAGGCTATATAACTACTGGGCATAATTCGCCCTCAAGACGAGTCGGACATGTGAGTTCTACCACAGCTATCCTTCCGAGTGGCCAGTCTGAGAAACAAGCTCAAAGTCCCACTTTAGCAGCCTGGCTGATCTTACAAGCAATATGTCTATATTTCTGTTGTGTTGGTTACTTTATCAAGGGACCTCTTGGATCTGTGTGGGAAGGGAGGGGGGGCGGCAGGGGGGATGTTGGGAAAGGGGAAATTGTGCACTTGTTTTTCTGAAATCTGCTAATAAAAACTTATTGGGAAAAAAAAGGGAAAAAGTAAGCTGTGGACTTCAACACCAAAACCCCAGTGCCCGCCCCCGGCAGAACCAGTCGGATCACTCGATGTACAATTGATAATTTAAGATTTATACAAGATAAAAATGACAAAAGAAATGGCGCTTAGCGAGATAAATCAAAGACAGGATTGCAATCAGGATTCTGACAATTTTACAAGTTACTAGGGTAAAGATAGGATGGTTTAGAGATTGGGATAGGACAAGGCAAGGTATGCTATGATTTTCTATGCTTCCTATTAATACTTACAGTCCACTTTAATTTAGGATTTTGGACCGTCAAGAGTTCTGGTCACCACACGGATCAGGTCTAACCAAGGACAGCTGGGCGACTCGGGCGGGACAGGATCATCTGGACTGTTCTGGACAATGGACTGCACTGGACTGGCCCTTCTGATTACTGGAGATCAGTGGAATAGTGAGTTTGCAGCAGGCATGCATTTAGTAGTAGCAAGCCAGCTGGATCAGGATGCTTCCCTTGGGTTTTGGAGATTTTTAGAATTGAGGACTAGCTGAAAAGGGGTTCAGCAATGCATAGGCCTTGGCTTTGCAATGAAATCTGGAATCAGGATCAAGTAGGATGAAGAAATTACGAACAGGACGCCACACAGGAAATCAGGAAGAAAGTCAGGAATCAGTGCTTTTCTGTGTGTTGTAAGGTTCCCTTATTTATCATGCCAAATAACATCACTAAAGTATATGGCAGGGGCAGTCTTACTGTCCACGCCCATAATGCCAGGATTGGGCAAGAGCATAGTTTCCGTCTTGCTCTTCGCGGATTGGATCACAGAAAAGGATGTCATGTTTATGGTGTTACTTTTACAATGTCTAGAAACATCCCCTAGCTCCTAGAACCAAAATTGAATTTTACCACAAATATATATTTATACAGTGATCACCTCTGAGAAAATCAGATACACAGGTTGCATATTTTGTGGGTCATATTTCAATCCAAACCCCAAGTCTGTGGGACCTGATTTCGGCTTTCTGCTACATTTTGGTCATTTTAACCATGAAAGATTTGGTCTAAAATTTCCCAATTTTGAACATAGATGTGCATTTACCCCTGGGATGAGTGTATAAAATGCTCTGTGCACAATATCAATACTTGCGCCACAATCTGTCATTCTTTACAACTTCTGTTCCTTATGGAGTAATGAGTTCTACCAAGTCTTCACAGAAAAAGCATAACAATAGATTTAAAACTACCAACTTTCATATTTGTCCTCATTCTTGCTGCAGAGTTAAATGTCTTGAAAGTTCAGTTACAAAATAGGATTTTAAAACCAACAGGAAGTCTATTGTCACTTATCAGTTTTTTTGATCTTTTCCTCAAATGCAAGCAAATGTCAATTCCGTTGAAGCAGGATGAGGGCCTCTCTTTTGACTGAAGTTTACTGCCCCTCCCACTTGAAAGGTGAGTGTCTTAATCTGCTATTGTCTCAGCCTGCAGCAAAGACGAATGTCTGATGACAACTTGGGAAGTCCCTTTGTCCTTCGTCTCCTAGAAGACATAATCCTCATTTTAAATCTTGCCTGAAACCTAGGAATCAAAACAGTTTATAGGAGTACTATTACCACCAAGAAATATTTTTGCATTTCTAAATGAGCCTGCCTTTACACAACAATGTACTTTTAAATAAGCAATTGTGCTCTACATTCAGGAAAAAGCACATTTAACTTTTTTCTTTAAATTCGGCTTTCATCTGCAGCAAATATACACTTTGTACAGCTCTAGTTCTTTCCTTGAGTGCTGGAGTTGTATCTGTTTAGTCTCTTTCTCTTACAGCTGATTCTTTAGATATACTTGCAAAGTTTTAGCCGCGTTTCCCGTGTAAAATGAAAACACAGTCCATGTATGCTTTTCCAAAGATACTTTTGACAGGAGCGGTCATTCAAATGAAACCCGGTTCCTCTGAGACACAATGGATGATCCTGGGCATTGCAGGGCCTTTTTAATCACAGTGGTTCAAGAGAAATGATGGATTTAGCGCCAAGCAGCACATTTAAGATTGGAAAAGTGTCATTTTAAAGAGGCATTTTAGGTTTTCAGCACAATAATACTGCCTATTTCATTCAACTTTATGTTAGATGTTGCAGAGCTCACTGGCATATTCCTGCAGTGAGTACTCTGTTCCACCCTACCTGAAATGTGTGTTGGCCGGGCGGAGCAGCCATTTGCTGGTTGTTACAAAACGCAGTTTAGAGATCTTGGTGTGCAAAGGAGTCAGTGCGGCCATTTTGTACTGTTTCTTGCACCAATGCAGTAAAGTGATGTAGCATAGCACAGCTGAGTGGGTCAAAATATCCCACAAGATTCTCCCAGATGGTAGCCTTTTGGGGGACAGAATCTGAATAATCTCAAAAAACGTCTCAATAGCAGCACACACTTAACTCTTATATGCCACATCCAGTAATGCCCCCGCTTTTAAATGCCAGAATGGTCTCTGTGGCGGCCTGTCATCGAAGGAGGTGGACCATTTTAACAGTGAATGATCTGAGAGGTTTTGTGATGCAGCTTGCAAACTGGTTTTATGGATCAACTCTGAGGAGACCAGAATAAGATCGATACTCGAGATCATGGAAGAACAGAAGGGGAATTCATCTGAGTTAGGGTGTAGCTAACGCCAGAGGTCCACCATTAAGAACTGCCCCATGACACTATGAATCTTGCTTGCAGCAGCCGTAAGCTATCTGGGTGTAGTGCTGGACCTATCCCTAGCTGTGTCCTGGATAGTATTGAAATCCCCCTCCCAGATAAAGCAGGACCCAAGGTATTTCACGCAGGTGCGCCTAAGGCTCCTAAATAACTGGGGACGATCAATATTGGGCATACACATTGACTATCGTGATCCGTTCACCTTCCAACATTTCTGCGACAATCACATAGCAACCTTCCACGACTATCTTGTTGCTAATGTGCTTGAACGGCGGGGACATGAGTACCAGGGCGATCACCCCACCGAATTAGATGGATAAAAAGTATACCAGCACAGAACCCCATGTTCGGGCAAAGGAAAGATTACCACTGCCCTCAAGGTGAGATTCCTGGAGCAATGCCACGTTATGCCTCCAACCAACAACAATTAAACAGAACACCAACATCCCCCTCCACCCTCACTACCAACCCCCAACTAGTAATGCATATTCCCCCATACACATTTACCGAACTAATCGGGCCACTGCCCTGGGGGGCCCTCCCCAAGAGCAGCCACTGACCATGCCTCCCGCCCGAAGGCCTTCGAGAATGGTTACATGCCTTGTCACCGACATTTTTTCACCTAAAGATTTCTTCCTCAAATTCTTTTTCACTTTTTAATTGGGGTGGGGGGGTCTCACCCAAACCCCTGTTTTCTCCCCCAAACTCCAACATTCCCAAATATTTTTTTTATTGGGGTTCCCCCCAAACCCGTTTTCAAAATGTAACCCTTTACTCCACCCAAACATACATATATTTTCGATAAAATAAATTCAGTGAAAGATTTTTTCGATTAAAAAAAATCTTTCAATTAATATTTTTCAGTGAAAACGCTCTCAAGGAAAATGTTTTCGGTGAAAACACTGTATACCTCGAGAATAGCTTTTCAGAGTGTCATATATAGCTTAATGGGCTGCTCGGTAACATACTGAAAGTGGATAAAGTTATTGTCTTGCCCCGTTCGTTGTAGCACCTCGGTTACCATCACCGGTCAGCCTATGCCCTTCAAATCAGAAGTGTCCTGAGGACCCGAATTGACAGCGAAGGATGGTTTAACTGGGCTGTGTCTGGTGTTATTTTACTATTTCTTTCTTTTTTATTTCTTACTGTTGTATTGTGCTCTTTTATTTGTATGCTATATTTTCATACTTTGGCTGAAAGGTTGAACTTGTAAACTGTAAGCTAATAAAATAAAAATAAAACATAAATAGGGCATTCAACACATAGGCAGAGGAGTCAGTATCTGTTACCCAAGCCTAGTCACAGCAGGACCTTCAAAAGTATCTGCATCTCCGTTGTCACCATTCCTATGCGACCGCAAAGGGAGGCTGTCCAAAAATGTATATGCCTCCTCATGACTGAGAAAGAAGTAAGCCTTGTTCTCATGAATGACTTTCAACTTGTTGGGGAACCAGCATTGCATATTACAGACCCATTTGCCTCAACTGCTGTTTCACAGCTGCGTAGGATTGGCACACTGTGTGGCTATTGTGAAGTCTGGGTAGAATGATATGTGCACACCCTCAGGTTGTAAAGAACCCAGTTTGTGCCCACAGCATAATATATCTCTACCGGTGTAGTTAAGGAGATTGGCTATGATCGGCCTCTGTAAGGCAAGATTGTATGCAGTACCGTTTGGGTGCACTACAACCCTTGCCTCCTGGCAATAGAAACCCAATGTACTGGCACTGTGATTGTGTCTTGTTCATGATTTCCCTTGATGGGGATTAGAATCTGAGTATCATCAGCAAAATTTGTGTAGATGACACCCATGGCATCTAGTGCTGCAAATAGAAGTTTAGTATATGCATCATATGGGTAGGCAAGAGCCTTGCAGCACCCCTATAGGGACTGGGATGGGGTACGCAACTTTGTTAGGCAAGATTGTTTGCATTACCCTTTGGGTACACTACAACAACCATGACCTCCTGACAATAGGAACCCAACTTTTGGTATAAGTTTGTACTACACAGGCTGGTAGTGTGTTGAGCTGCCAGGCTTATCTCAAGAGGGGTCAATGTGAGTTGTAGGGGAGTTACACAGAGATTCACAGTGACAAGTATTCAAATAAACTCTTACACATAAGGTTTCTTGATTAAGCAATTATTGATTTATTTAACAGTCAGTAAGAGTAAGCCTTCTTCAGAAGAGGGCAATATAATGGTAACACACAAATACACTCCAAAATCCACACTCATAATATTTCTAAACCAGTAAGTACCCTTTTGGGATGGCACACAGACACTTCCTACACCCTCAGGTGACTTTACTAACTAGTTCAATCGATGCCGTAAAGAGGAGATTCCAGCCACAAACATATCGTCTAGGTGAAAAGGTATTGCTTACCTAAAACAGAAAAGTCACCATAGAGCGTTGGAGTGCACAAAGAGGTATCCAAGGTGTCCACTCTTACCTCCGACCCAAGCTGCCAGCTTCTGTCCATTTTGCGAGTCCTTTAACAGAGTCGCCAACATTATGTTCAGTGTTCGAGTATCCTTTCCTAGAGACTAGAAGTATCCTCAGGAACTTTTACTGTTTCCCCTGCTTCGTAAAACTTTAAGCCCACTACAAACTGACTTTTGCTGCCAGTTAAATATTGGACTTTAAAAGCGTTAGTTTGCTCTGAAACCATCTCTTGAACCAAAAGCTCTACTACTGTTTGACTAACCAACTGTTTTCCTTCCCAAAAGAAGTTATCTTATGTGATTTTGCTAACTAAATACAATTACTGAATATTTTTGTCTGTGTGAGAGTGCGCAGTATTACCATTAAGACGGTAGAACTGTAATTAGTGGCAAACTAACAATTGTAACTGCAAGCAACTGCAAACTAAGAAGTGGCCTTTGAAAAGTATTTATAAGTAATCTTATGTGTGTTGGTTAAGTGATCAGAGTATTTTTTAACATTCCTTGGGTAAATATAATAAATATATATTGTATATAAATGTATTGGTGTAAGTGTTTCTTTGACCTGCTGTGCTAGCTAGGTTCAGTGTACTTACCTACATCTCTCATATTCCACTTAAGATAAGCCTGACTGCTCTGCCACTCTTCCAAGGTTCCCTGAGTAATACAGACTGATGGTAAGAGTTGGGTACCTGTATACCATTGGGATAGTTTTATGAAGTCTTCCCTCAAGTGGACTTTAGGAAACCTCCCCTAGCAGTGGGCGGAAATGACTGCAAGAGAGAGGAGGTACTAGCCTACGAGCATAAACTTTTTCTGATTGTAACTGAGTAATAACTGCAACAGGAGTCAGAGGAGGATACAATGCTCAGGTGTATAAGGAGGTTGACAGGACAAAGGCTGAGATTGTGAACAATATTCGACTGTTCAAGATCAGACAGCTTACATTTTCACAGATTAAATAAGGTTGCCTCTCAATTGTATGAAAAGGAGATAACGTTTTTCTAATAAATAACAATCATCTGAGTTCTAGAATCAAAATGGAAAGCCAGTGTTTTATAGCCTTGATTTTAATGCAACATTTGGGATATGGACATTGTGCTGCTACTACAAATAAAATATATATTTACATTACCCCGAGTGTCCTCCAAACCCTCAACTGCAAGGGCCTTCAAACCATTGTAGCAGAACGCTTTAATTATGTTTAGATTAAACATTGCTGCATTTAGCTTTATTTTGTTTACTTTGCTTGAAATCTTGTCCATGGCAATTACTTCTCCCTACAAAGGAAAATAAATTATTTCATTTTATATACTCGGCATTACCTGTGCCTCATTCAGTTCAATCACATTTTTGCTAAGGTAGTACAGTACATTCCTATGGCAAAAGGAGGGTCTCAAAATGACGCTCTAATAGCGGGAAGTTTATTTCATGCATGTTATTGTTCTCTCCATCATTAGGTTCCAATAGCATTAAAGTGCTTTACAAACCATTAACATTGTTAAGCAACTCACCCAAAAATTGAAGCAAAGCCAAAAATTATATAACATAACAATTGCCAAAATGAACAAATCAAATAATAATGTTCCCAATTGTGGAGCAAAAAGCAGTTAGTAGGAGGGAATGTTAATCAGTGAGTAAATGATGGATGACGGTGTGGATCTACACATTGCAAGCACCTCATCCTGGAAGCAAAACAAAAAAAGTTTTGTTTGTGATGACTGAAGGATTCCGTAAACATGTGTTTGGGAGTTGTTCCTTTGTTCCTGAAATTTAAACTGAAATAGAATATACAGAAAGAGATTTCACATTAGGGACCGGTAACAAAATGCAAGGATGAGTAATGAATGAACCTCCTACTTATCCTCACATGTCGACTAAACCAGCACTGACCACAATAATTGTTAGGGAGTTTTACTAAAGTCCACATGTGGTAGGACTTCAGAAGAAACGTTGCTTGATGTACAGGGCTCAAACTCTTAGGTTTGGCCTGAATTGCCTAAAAGGTTTGGTAGCTATGGCCGAGCAGCCAGGCTTATTCTAGGAGGGAGGAGAGCTGTAGTTGAGTACCAAGACCTTTGAGCACACTTGTGGTCAAGGGGTTCTATGGTCATTCATCCACGGATTTTCTTTAGCAGAGTTTATTTTATTTTGTA
Source organism: Ambystoma mexicanum (assembly GCF_040938575.1). Classification (NCBI taxonomy): domain Eukaryota; kingdom Metazoa; phylum Chordata; class Amphibia; order Caudata; family Ambystomatidae; genus Ambystoma; species Ambystoma mexicanum. The sequence goes on from NC_090924.1 coordinate 1,181,358,846, forward strand.
TTGGGGGACGGGGAGGATTTACCCACTCCAAACCCTCCCTTCCCTTTTATTAATTCTCTATCCTCCCACCACCTGTACCCCTTATATGCCCATACCCCTTAACCCCATATGTTTCACTTATTTTTTTTTCAGCTGAATTTTTCGGAAAAATCTCGGTGGAAGAAAAACTGTAAATGAATGAACGTTGTACTTACACACTGCAGTTATATAAAAATATAGTTCTTTATTATATATACAAGAACAATGTTAAAATCACTACAGTTCAGGTAAGTAAATATAGTTCATACAGATAGATATATACATTAGATATTTGCTGTTGCAATACTAAGTTCAAAAGTAGACCTTTAGATGATAAATAGGAAGTATAGAGTAGCTTCACGTTAGCAAACCTTACATCAACCAACATCTACTTAAACAGCAATACTGGTAGGTAGGCAAGTTTAAGGAAAGCTTGTCCAACCATATCTGGGGAATGATTGTCTCAAAAAGTCAAATGGGGACACTGGGGAACCAGTGACCCTTGGGCGGCAGAACAAACGAAGGCAGACACGGTCAAAGTTGTCAAATATCAGAAGAAGCTTTTTCGTAACAAGTAATGGAATTTGATTCAAAAGGTTCATGGGGGCTGATGTTGGCCTTTAGGACGGATGTCCTTAGGCCCGGAAGAACATGGTTGGGTCATCCACTCCAATGTGAGTCAGGAAGCTCAGGAGGCGCAAACAGCAACACAAAAACTGCCTTGGTAAATACCCAGGAGTCACACAGTACCTTCTTTGATGAAGAACAAGGTCACCGGCAGGTCCCCACAGGAAGAGGTGTCATGACCACTGTAAGGGGGCACAAGTTGTGCCACAAGCAGGCTCCCACCAGATCCCGAGTGCCTTAAGACCACTACAAAAGGGCTCCTGGAGCCAGTCTTGGCGCCTTTTGCACTAGGCTCATATGTAGGAATGAAGGGCTACTCAAACTAGGTCCCATTTATGCACATGGGCCTTTATATCCAACATGGAAGCACCCACACAGTCTAGTTCTAAGAACCAAGCCATGCGGTCTAGTGTTTTGGGTGTGGCAGGCCTGGAACTACTTTCCCTGGTACTACTTTACCTGGGCTATATAAACCACACCCTGGCTGCAGAACACGCTTCGTGTTATTCTGCAACCAGCAGCGTGACGCTCAACGTGTCCAGCTCCTGGTCTTCAGCATCTTCCTGTAATCCTGCAAGAACAAGATTATTCTGTTTTACCTGAGAAAACACCATCCAGCACTCAGCATCTCAACTGGGCTGCAATCTATGTAAACTGAGAGAAGAAGAAACATCACTCACCTGTGAGTACTAGATTAAGGACTTCCGGCGAACCGCTACCACAGCTGCTAAAGATTGTGACCAACAATGAGAAAGGGAAAAAATAATATTAGAACGCGTGCTTTCAAACATTGAATTCCATCAGTCTTACCTGAATTCCAGCGCGCTACGCCACGCTTCCATCTGGAGCACCACAGCAACATCTGCAAAGGAAAAAAGACATTCAGATTCGCTTTCAATATTAAACAACCGCACAGCACTTTACCTACCTTATGGATTCCGGTGGCCTGTTTTTCATTGCGCTCTCATCCACTTGCAGCACCAGAGCGGCCTGTGAGGAGGAGAAGAAGAAAACACAGGTTAGCTTTAAAAGACAATAAAGACTCTGCGCTTTGCGCTTTCTCTTACCTAGAAACGTGCCACTCCATCCGGCACGCCAGCATCAAGACTTTCGCACCTGAAAAGAAGGAGATAAAGACATTAACGAATTCCCACCATAAACAGAACAAAGACTTACAATTAACAAACCTAGCTGCCTACCAGCAGATTCGGGGTCACAGCCGGCCTGGGCCCAAGGAAGGCGTACTCCACCAGTGAAGCAGCTCTGACAGCTCGCCAACAAACATCAAGCGCCCCTGCAAGAAATGCAGGACGGATAAATCACCCTACAAATAACTAAGATTCATTATTCGGCACTGGGCAACTACGCATCCAGGGTTCCAGATCTCAGAGCCTTCCAGACGCCCCCGGGGATATCAGGTGAGCGTAACAGATGACAGCCGCTCCGGTTCAGGTCTCTGGCCTTGGTGGCTGGAGGAGGTACTTGGCAGGAGCAGATGGTCAGACTGTCACAGGGATGCCACGCAGACTATCTTTGTGGCACTTGGGAGTGGAGGCTCGACACAGGCTTTGTAGCAGTGACGGTTGTCACCGTGCATATTTTCTTCCTTCTCTCGGTTCTTCGACTTTTCAGAAGGGACTTCTACAATCAGGAGGGAGTCTCTATAGGGCCAGAAAGATACCCAAATAGTTTGCAGCCAGAACCCTGCTCGACTAGATGATGCACTACAGCAGTGCTAGGGTTTGCATGGAATTTGGGTATTGCAGGCCTGGAAGGTTGAAGCACTTCGTGGGATGGCTCAAACTGTAGCTGGCCTCAAGACTGGTTAGGCCCACCAGTCCAAGGGAGGAAGTCGTACAGTCGGATGTCGTACAGTCTGGCTCTTCCCTGTTGCACAGAGATAGGGCTGGAGCAGCAGTAGTCACTCAAGTCGGATTTGGCGGTCACTGGAGGTAGGTGCAGATGTCCTCTTCTTTCTTCTTCTTCGAAACAGATCTTCCAGTGGTCGACTCTGGCTTTAGCACCAAGACCCTCGCCTTTTATGCAGGAACCCAGCCAATCAGCATGCATCCAACATTCAAACTTTGGGTGGTGGCTGTCTCAAGGAGACAGCCAGGACCCCGTTGGAACTGGATCTAAGTAGAGATACTGCAGGACAAAGACCCGAGAAGTTTAGGTGTCATCCCAGGTCCCTCTCCTCCCAGACAAACTAGCACAGGGTCGTCCAACTCCAGGCCTCGAGGGTCGGATCCATGTTGGATTTTCAGGATATCCCTCATTAATATGAATATTCATGAGATGAATTTGCATACAAAGATTCTAAATGTGTGCACATTCTTTCTCATGAATATTCATGAAGAAAATACTGAAAACCTGTCAGGTTTCTGGCCTTGGAGTTGGACAACCCTGAACCTAGCACCTCAGGGCAGGCTTCACAATGGGAACCCGTTGAAGACAAAAGGAGTAAGTAGGACTTCCCCCCCCCCCCAATCAGGTTAGCAGAGAAAGGCTCAAGAAAGGGCAAGTCATTTTGAGTTGGCGAAACGGAATAACAGGCACCATTTTAGGTCAATGGTGACCCATGTGTTCTTTACCGCAGCTACAACAGCAGCCCACATGTAAAATCACAAACGTTTGTAGAAAATATCCAGCAACACCAGACACTCAGATAGACGTGCCACTGTAACTAGATAGTTACACGAGAAATGAGATACAATGTGTCCCCTCAGCACTCCACATAAGGTAGGTTATGCTGATCTCACAAAAGAAAAGCATAGGTAGGATAAAATGTATCCCCATATCCTGGTAACAGTATGTTATGACAGGGATTTTTTTAAAAAAAACAAAGAGGGCGGGTGCTGTGTGCTGCAATAGTCAAATACTGATGCCACAAAAAGGTGGAGGAAAACAGACTACATCAGGAGAAACCAAAAAGAGTTCTCAGAGTCACAGAAAAGAATGAGTGAGTAAAAAGGGTTCCCACTCACTCAGGAGAGTCGGACACAAATCCAATAGTTCAGCAAAAAGTGTTGGGTGACTCACTAAGTGGGGAGAGTTACACACTAGATGGACATTCATCCTAAAAATAATAAAGGTGAAACAAACACAAGATGTATCATACACCACCTTCGACTCTAAGGTATTGTGGGCCGAGGGCAAGTACTACTCGTCAATAGGGATGTGACCTAGCAAAGAAGCTTCCAAACAAGAATAGCACCAGGGTACAGTAAGGGTGTAGAAGGAAGATTCTGGCACAAAGGTGGCATGGTTTTGGTTATAGACTTATTTCTTAGGTAGAAAATCTCACGGTCCCTAGTTCTACGGGGGGGTTCCTTGCCTCGAACTAAAACTAAAGGAATTGTCAAAACGTCAGTCAAATCAAGGTTCCACCTTCTTATGTCAAATCCTATTCTAACCCTCACACTATAACTTAAGAATAAACTAACAAAAAGTTCTCCATTTAGGAGAATAGCTCCCTTCTCCTGGTTCTTCAACAGTGTCCAATTGTTATTGATCAATAGAAAATCCCAGGGGGCATGACTCCCTTCCTCATGCTCATGGGTTTCACCCAGACTTTTATGCAATGGCCAGGAGAATGGCCATTCCGCTGGGGTGCGCTTTTGAAGTTTCTAATAGGACCAGGGGGAATGACTCCCTTCCCCTGGCTTCTCTTTAGTGTCCCAGACCTTCTCCCCACTGAGAAGAGGTGTTCCTCAGATGCCCCCATGGTGCTCTTCAGGGTCCTCAACCCTTCGCTGATGGTCAGTGGTCTCCCCACAGACAAGGAGTTCCTCGGATGCCCTCTTGGCTTTCTTTAGGGTACCAGACCCTTCTCCGCTGGTCAGGGTCTCCCCTTTTTCCACTTTAGTGAGGATTGTTTCTTCTTAAATTTGCTTCGCTGGACTTCACAGGGTCCTAGACCTTTATATGCTCTATAAAAAGTTTCGCTGTGCCGAGGAAGTCCACCTTGGATGCCCTCTGCAGTTTTGAAACGGTCCCAGAAATTCCTTAGCCCCTCTGTAGTACTTGTGACCCTCACTGTGTGCTTTGGTGACCCCCTCCTTGACTGCCCTTGTCCCTACCGGCCCTCTAGTGGCTCCCATTACCTTCTGGGACTCCTGCATACAGCTGTGGTTCTTCCTGGGACCGGAGTCGGCCGTGGGTGTGCTCTATGCGGTCAGCTGTTTCCTGCGGTTGCTGGTTTGGCTCCTTGCAGTATCGGTACGATTTGGGAACCGCACGGTCCACCTCCCCCTGAAGGTTGTGCCACTGCCTCGCTTCAGGTTCATAGGGCCGACCAACATCGGTCCTGGAGAGCTGCATTCTGCTTTCTACTGGTGGTTTCTGCTCTCCGGTCTTTGCCGCTTCTCTGCTCCGGCGACTGACAGCGTACCTCCCTGCTGTTGCTCTGGGCTGACTCGACAGCTCTGGGCTGACTCGACAATGTGCTAAATCCTTTATCTTTTAAAATCTGTCAATGTCCATTCCCTTGCAAAAGGTTAGAAGGCTGCTCCCAGTTCCACGGATCTATCTTCATGCCTCTGTGCATCCTCCTTGTGTCAGTACTTGAGAAAAAGGTATTCTTCATGTTATTGCTCATCTTCTTCCAAATACTTTCAAACGGGTCTATCTTGGGGGTATTACTATAGCATATAGTCTTATGCTCAACAAGAGGTGGTGGGGTGGTGCGACCAGAGTGGTTACTGTGATTGGGCACTGGGGTTTTGGGTATAGGGCCTGTATCCCAGGTGGTTGTCATGGTCCCCAGGACAGGAGATTGTCCGGAATGGGGTTCTTGCGCAATATACCACCTCTAGGGGGACTATTGTGTAGTGTCCTCACCTCATGAGAAGGGGCTCCCCCCTGGGTAGAAGCTACTACACCTGGTGATTCGTTTTCAAATCCCCATAGTGATGCTCCGTAGTTAGATGCAGCCTTGGTCTGTGCTCGATATACTTCCAGAATCATTTGTAGCCGTTGCCCTTGACACATCCTTATAAAACGTGTTACTCCCCCCAATGCTGTCCCCTTCCAATTTTCAGAAAAACTAATGCCCAAATAGTCTAATTCTGTTACCCACAAGTTAACAGAACCATTACTAAGAATATGCAAAAAAAAGGGGGGGTCTGCGAAACTCTCTACCAGCACGAACACAGCCCATTGACTTGTTCTTGGGTGGGTGGCCCCTGGGAGAGTCTCAACCAAGTCTTTAGCTCACTTTTCTTTTCACAGAGACGACATTTCCCAGCATATCAGTCTTTGTCCTGCCCAGGGACAGCCCAGCACTGAAATGATAGGCAATTCTCTCCTGAACAACAGTTCTGTGAACCCCCGATTCAATCCATGTGATCAGCTACCCTCATCCAACATCCAATCATTTTTGTTCATGTTCTGAGCGCAACTGCCTAAGCACCATTTCCGAAACACTAGAATTACGACGGCCATCCTGTTGTACATAGGACATGGCCTTAGGAACCAGATGTGCAGAGGAAGAGCGGAAAGAGAACACTTCAAAACCCTAGATCATATAGAGGTTTTGCATCATTACATAACCGCTCAGCTACCAAAAGGAGAAACCAATGATGTCAGCACCCAATTGGTGTTACTATGGTATGGAGACTCACAATATCCTCAGAAGTAATGTTACGTAGCTCTGCAATAAAAATGGAACAGATGGAATAATCAAGTGCATGGCCTGTGTCCGCAATACGTTAAACTCTCCCTTCGGAAATACCTTCCTACTCGAACTCTTCGCTCCTCCACCTACCAACTCCCTCAGGGTCTGTCGCTTCTCCAAGCAACGAGTTGGTGGTAGATCTCCTTCTTCGGATGGGGCCTCCCTCTGGAACAGCCTCCCTGCCTCTCTGAAATTTGAGAACCCTCTTCAATCCCGGAAGCACCTCAACACCTTCCTCTTTGCTTCTGCCTTCTATCTTCCTCTCCCCTGCTGATATCCATCTGTTTCTGCACTGGGCACCTGGCTACCCTCTGAATTCGGGCTCAGATCCCTGACCATCTAACTGCATACCCACACTGCCTCCTGGCAACCCTTGCACTTGGGTCTGTATCTGCAACCCTACAGTCCCCTAACCTGCACTTATTAGACACCCGTTGTCTGCGCTTAATTCTTGCACGTGCCACCTGCTGGCCACACTACCTGCTGTTGGTGCTTTGATCATGTGTTCGGCACTTTCCACTCCTCCCCTGCCCCTTGCACTTCCCCCTTCCCTGCATTTGCGCCTTCTCAATGTCACTGGCCCTAGTAAGATCGTTGTTTTGTCATCCCTTGCCTCGTTGCGCCTTGAAACACTTGTGTAAGAGAGCACTACAAATAAACTATCATAATCGTTATGACACCTATGGGCTTCTTTGTCTTAGTACCTAGTTGGTACGTATTCTGTATTTCTGTAGTTTAACTATCATCGGGTGGCACATGACAATAGCAAATAAGTGGTTTCTTCTGATTTTCTGCCAACAGGTTTGATTTTATCAGACTTCTGAGTCAGAGGGGAAGGGAGTTACACTTTGGATCGGGAGCTCTTGTCCCCAGGAGGGGAGTCTCTCCCTGTGAGGTCCCGCTTGCCGCCACCCTGGGGGGAATTTTGAATAGTGGGCTCACCTCCGTAGCCTTCCAAGGAAAGGCTCCCACTGGGTAGAAGTGACTGAATCCAGCGATTCGTCACAGACTGAACTCAGACAAAGTAATGGAGTGAGAGAAGATAACGACATGTCAAAAAGTTAAGTTGTGGTTAATTAATAAATTAATTTACACATTTAAATTATAACTATATTGCTTGCAAAGAGAGAAGAAAAGAGTTACCCATTTCACCAGCAGGAACTAAACTAACTAAATCTGATTTTCGGACATGGGCAATTAATTCCCAAAATCTGTACGTTTGCAGCTACAGCAGCTTCAATGAACTCTTTTCCATGCTATGTCCGCTATCTTAATTGTGTGTTTCTTTAAAGAGTTGCTTCCAGAGTATCAGTGAAACACACAAATAGGCAATGGTGGATTTTCATCTCACACCATGAAAATTTAATTTCCCCTGGAATATCAGATGGTAAATGACGATTAATGGACCTGAGCCCACTCCATGGGAAATCGGTTTAAGACCAGGCCTGGGTGTCTACACTTCCATTTACCATTTTCAGATACAGGATTCCTATGAATACATCCTCCATAGGGATAATTAAACCTTGGGTAGGACGTTGTCCTAATTTCATGTTGAGCCACACAACCTCCTCTCCCCCCCCCCTGTGATCCAGAAAACAAGTATTCTCATCATTAAAAAGTGATGAAGAAAAAGGCGATGTGTGATGGAAGCAGAGAAAGAAATAAGTTTTCTAGACCAATCTAGGTCCAGTTTTAATTTACACCAATGCAAATACTAAACATCTGATGACTGTCAGAACTATACCTGTGTAATAACTTATTTTATTTTAATCTGGGAATGTCTTCAATATGTATTTCGGTTGGTCCATTGAGCATATGGCCTGATATACAAAACTGTTTTTCATAACCCTATGCTCTTGTTTACAGAACACAATATTACTCCAGTTCCACATAATATTTCCCCCAGTGGAATATTCCAAATGTCCTTTCACAATGTCCACTTGCTGCTTGCAAAACAGAGGCATTTCTGAGCTAATGACTCCTTTTGTTTAACCCTTCCTTCATGAAATAGGGTAGTGTTTGAGGTATTTTATTCCAGTTTTTATCATTCACAGTGGGAGCCCAAAACCCAATTACACCCTCCCCATTTTCCCCTTACACCTCAGACCTCGGCATAGGGTGGGGTATTAGGATTATGTCAATTCCCAGATGATTCAGGATTTGTGTTTTTTTTCACTCGCATTTAGGAAAATATGTTGGTTAATACCAGGCTAAACAAAATTCCAAACTCCTACAGTAACATGGTCACTCTTAAAGTATTACATTCATCAGATCTTTTTGCGGTATTGCCCGGTAACATAGGTAGGCTCAATCCAAGCTTGTCCTAGGTACGAACAGCATTGATAATTTCATTTGTTGTACCAAACAATGCATTAAAATGTTTTACTTTATTTCACATTTATTATGCTAGATTATGCTAGATTTATTATGCTAGATCTTTATTTGGAAATATTGTAAAAATGAGACAGTGCAAGAATACTCAGAAAACTTGTGTTAAAAAGCTAATTACCATTTAGAACAAAACTTTAACAAGGAATCAATACACATGGATTACAAACAGATTCCTAACTGGAATAAATGTAGTGGATATGGAAATGTATGGTATACATATGGGAAGAATGTGTGCCCAGTGCCAAATCTGGAAAGCAAAGAACTTTTTGATGGTTTAGAGTTGACGCATGGTTGAAGGTTTTCATCACCTAGAGGTCTGTGCCATAGGAAGCAGGTTCTTACAAATGATGACTATTTCACCATTGGAGCACAACAGAAAACAGAATTATCCAGCTCCCCTGAGGCCCTCCCACGCTCAAAAGAATTAAAGTTAGCCGATGTTACCTGATCATCCATTAACGTTGCAATGTGTGTGGTCTTTCCTCCAGGGGCAGCACACATGTCCAAAATCCTCTCCCCAGGTTCAGGGTTCAATACATGGCCAACGATGACAGAAGGCAAGTTCTAACGAAGGGAAGTCAGGAAAAGAAAAAGAAATAGTGCAGAAGAATTATTTAAAATATAAAAGCCAGAAATGGCAAATATTTAGAAAATGAAATGCCTATAAAAAAAGGTAAAAAGTATGCAGTATTTTGATGAAATAGTCATTCTGGGAATTTATTTGACCACTGAAGAAGAAATGTCATACATGAAACATATTTCAATCCAGGTTAACTGAACTGCAAAGAAAATATAAAAAAGAAACATCCACTTGTCTGTTTTTTCATGTTTACAAAACCTCAATGGGTGGCTCTAATCATAGGCATAATGCTGAACAGATAAGCAATCAATTGCTTTTCTTACTGAGTATAAATGTCAGGAGGGCATAGTGCCCCCTCATGGCCGCCTAGCGAAGGATGGCTTGCAATTGGCACGTCCCATGGTGCCTCTGGCAACAGTCCTCCTGCAGGACTACATTATCCAGAGATCCGCCCGCACACAGAAGTTGGTGACATCACGCACCAGCGTCGCAATCGGGATGGGCAGCAGTTTCCTGCAATCTCCTCAAAAAGGCCGGAGAACACGAGCACAGAGCTTCTCTACTACGACAGCAACTTTGTGTCTTCTGTGAGTAGCTTTTCATGGTTTTGGTCTTTTTGGCTTGGGGTGCTTGTGGATTCTCCTTGCTGTACTTGGTTGCCTTCTTGGATTGTAACTCTGGTTTACTGACCCCATGTGCCTTCCTGGATTGTTGCTGGTACTTTGAGTTCGATACTATTGTTAGGGAGAATTCTATTATAAGGCTAATTTCCCAAACCTAGTGAGTCCCATAGCAGCTTTGCTGGATTTTTGGGGTTTGTTTTTTTCTCCTGCTAAGAGTGAGACTATTTTACTCCCACGCTTAGGCATGATTTGAGGTATGTCTCTGACTATTTGTGTGCTTGTGGGCTATGGGGTCCTTTACTCCATAGGGTATCATCTATGTTTTGTGTATGTGTTACACAGCACCCTCAGTGCAGTAATACAGGGGTGTCATAGTGACCCCCAAACAGACTCCATACCGTGGGACTGACTTCTGTCTGCCAGGGCATGTAAAGTCACCATTGACTTTACTAGTCCTAAATTGTGAACAGAACCAGTGCAAACCATAATATTGTGGAAGTACTGGAAGGGGTTAATTATATTGCCTATGGGTCTGTTTTCAAGGGGGCACTGTCCAGTCCCCCCCTTGTCGAGTTTCTGGCTGGTGGCAGTGGTTACCACGCAAAATATTCCAACCAGAATATTTCCTATGGGATTTTCCCATTGATTTTAAACGCACCACTTTTTGGTGCAATGTTAAAGATACCGCCGGTTTATTTAATATTAAATCCACGGTTGGGTCTTTTTGTCAGAACTCTTTTCAAAAATGGCGTTTGTGTCCGTCTCTGTAACTCTGACCAAGGTCGAGCCCTTTGTTCCACTTTTTGGCGGGCTTCTCCACAGAAGCCCTCCAAATGGTGCCACTCTGCCTGGGTTCCACAGGATGTGTGGGGAGGGGAATTGGCACCCTGGACTGCATAGCCTTAGCAACTCAAGTCACACTCTATTCTGATTGGCCCAGTGGTGAGCCGCCCGTCGTTTGAGTGACAGCTAGGCTGTTAAATGGGGGTTTTTCTTGCATAAAAGCAGGGCTTTTGGGACTGGAACTTCAGAACTCGCCACAGGACCTAAGAAATCCAAAGAGGGAAGAAGTTGAGCCATCTGCAACGACGACACCACCGGTGGAGCCCTGCTGCAATGACCTCACCACTTTCCCGACGACAAGAGGAGATCTTCTGCTGGAAGAGTCTCTTCTTCCTCTGAGCTGGTTGGATCAGCCAGTTCGCCATTTCGCCTTCCAAAGACGTCTCTTGGTCGAATCGCCCGTGCCAAGCACCCCGCCGACCGGATAGCCAAGCTTCACCACTTTGACCGCGAATAAAAGGAACGCACCTTCTACTGACGAACTCCGTGGCTGGTCTCTTCTCTGGGCAGTGCAACGACTACAAGGTTCTTCCTCGACGAGATCTTCTCTTCCCCTGGTCGAATCCACGACTTGCATCCACTGCCAGGAACAACTGGAGCTTCCTCTCTCTTTAAGGTACTGTGTGCCACCTGGCCTCCCTTTCTTCGGATTGCTAAAGGTGACCCTTAAATCCTTGGCCTTCCAACTGGGTTAGCTCAAGACCTTCCAACTTTACTTTTCGAATCACCCCAACCTCTTTTGAACACGCTGCAAAGACCTTTAGTGCATTTTAAACCGTGTGATCCTGGGCACATTTCGCTTTGTTCCTTTTAAAGTGGGCCCGGCCTATGAACTTTGGCTCTACAGTGTATACTGCCTTCATTGACTTGCTTTGGACTTAGAAAAGTGTTGGGAATTGTTTTATTTTTATGCTCTGCCTTTTTTCTCTCTCTTTAACCTAACTATTGGAGTGCCATCCAAGTTACGCGCTCAACTCTGTTTTGACAAAAAGTGGTGTTTTAACTTAGACTTGTCTAGTAATTGCTAGGGGAGGTGTAAATACTTTTCTGATTGTGTTTGGAACTTGCTTTGACTTATAGTGCTAGTGTATTTTCTAATGTGTGTGTGAAATAAATAATTATATACTTTTGATACAAAGCTCTGGTCAGTGTTTGCTTGTTCCACTGTGTTTTTGGCCCTATTGTGTATACTCTACATACTGCCTTACTCTTCTTGAGAGATGTCTGACTGCTCAGCCACAGCTACCAGATAAATCTGGGTGGTACATACTGCTACCAACTGGGTTTACTGCTTACACCTGTAGTCTTAATCTTTTTGCAGTGTTCCCCAAGGGAACTGCACAGGATTCTGCCTAACAACTAGATTCTGCAATGCTGTGTGTGTTTTGCTCTTTTGGATCAAGAAACTCCTATCATTGGTTTTCTTTTTCTCCCTTTAATTTGCCAATTATTTTCCTTAGTTTCTGCCCAGAAATAGGTCTGTGAATTTTAACTTTTATCTGCTTGGCAAGATATCGCCCGCTGATTTTCCTGGTCTATGAACTGTTCATTCTACTGGTAGGAGGTATACATCTTCTTTAGGTTCATCTGTGTTTTTCATTACTCATACAGGTAGGAAAATGAAACTGGGTGACGCTAACTTTGTTGGGGATTATGTACATAATTGTTTGAAGGAGCATGCCCCATGGTCTAATTACCATTAATCAATCACTCTACAGGGAAAACAGACTGTCATTAGAGTGGGCCTGGGGGGAGAGGTTTGACCAGCTTAACCTCACAAAAGGTGTCTGGCTGGGATGGGTCTTGACCACGCTCTATTATTTTGTATATTTATAGAGGATATAATAGAAATGTTGTTAGTTGAAGGCAAAGACCAAGTTGGGCCATTGACGAAATCCTGGTCTTTTTTTGCGGAAAATGCAGTGATTCGATCCACTACTCCCCAGGGGCCGAGATCATCATTATCGTCTTTCATGTGAAAATGTGAGGAGTTAAAGCCTGAACAAGGGGCAAACAAAGACGATAGTGTTCAGGCCACGCTTTGGTAAACATCATAAGCTTGATGTTGGAACGGTGGCCATGCCACTGGAACAAGTAAAGTCATACCATTATCTTGGCACAATTCTATGAGAGTGGACATTGGACAAGCCAGTTAAGCCAAATCTGTAGCAACTCTGCAAGGATATAGTGGTGCTGCACACACTTCATTATAACAGGCATCGGAAGGCTCAATTTCAGCGTCACAGCTGCTGCCCTCTTTGGGGCAGAGCTCTGGGGGTAGGTGGACTTAAATCATTGTCTGTGGTAGAATATAGATTTCTTAAAACCCTCTTATGGCTACCCCAGAGTACGCCCAACACTCTACTGCAGATTGAAACTGATGTCTAAATAGTAATATAGGTAAATATGTCTTATGTAAAGCACGTTAGATTAAAGCGCTATATAAAAAAAATATACATTATTATGCATGTCCTAAAGATGTGATCGCTGCATTGAAACCGGTTGAGTATTGGCTACGGCTCACCCCGGAACTTGTAACATTCAGGATGATTCAGAATACCTGTTTAGCCTTGAGGGAGCATTGAGCCTGCCTTGGACTGCACATGTTTGGAAGACCTCTCTTATTTGAATGAGCAGGATGTCTGGTTAAATCATATGACGATCAACAAGCCAAAGTCCAAAAGTATTAAAAGCAAATTAAAGGATGACATTTACAGAGCCAACGGTGGCAGCCTGCAGGAGTCTAAAGCTAGCGCGCAATTACATAAGAATAAAATGTGGCTTTGAAAAATATATTGACATGATTGTTAGGGGAGTTTTCCTAAAGTCCTACTGACAGTAAGACTTTAGTAAGCTATCCCAGTGGTTTGTAGATCCCAAACTCTTAGTATCAGTCTGTACTAGCTCAGGACTTGGAAGTGTGGCAGAGCAGTCAGGCTTATCTTAAGAGGAAGATGAGAGCTGTAGGTAAGTACAATTAATCTTAGCTCGACAGGCACAACAAAGAAGCACTTACACATCTATTTATACAACAGATATGTTTTAATTATATTTACACCAGAATCACTTTAAATACTTCAGATGTTTACGACAGAACACTTAGGAATACTATATAATACACTACAAAGAGCACTTTCACTTTTGTGTTTGTTCGCGGTTACATTTAAAGCAATGTTAGAAAGGGAAAAAATCAAGGTTATCGTATTATCGGTTACTAAGCACCAATGCGGTAACAGGTCATACAGTAATGCATTTACTCTGCAAACACATATAGAAAAGTCACTTAAAGGGAGAAAAATGCGTAGTTAGTGCAACATGTGCTTACTTTAAGGTTCTAGAGACTGTTTCTTCTTCTGGCATGTCTTAAGTCCAAAAAGGAAATACTAGCAAGAGGCAATTCAGAGAGGGCTTGAAGTCTTGATAAACAGCAAATTATGAAGAGTTCCTGCGGGTTTTCTTCCAGTGTCTACAGTTATTGAAGCAGCAAGTTAGTAACTAACAAAGGAGGCCTAAAAAGATTGAAAAGTGCTCACATGCTCTAAGAACCTGTTAACCTTTTTCCTTCCCTAACCTTTTCCTTTTCCACAACCTCCGAATTTTACCAAGTGCAAAAGTGATATATAAATGCCAATACTGTCCTAGTAATTGAAGTCACCTTAGGGTGTAGGAAGTGTGTAGGAAACATCTCTAATGAGTATCTACTTGCTTAACTTGATTCTGAGAACATGTTTATGAAGTGTATTTTTATTGTTGCATATTGCCCTTTCTAAAGAAGGCTTATTTAAAACTGACCATTAAATACATTATTTTACTAGAAAACCTTGAGTTGAAGTGTTATTTGGATACTTGAATGTGTGGTTTTCGATGCTACAGCTCTACAGCTCACATTTACGCCTCTTGGGATAGGCCTGGCTGCTCAGTCAGTCTACCAACTTGTGTAGTACAAGCCTATAGCAATAGGTGGGTTACCCAATACCAGGGGGGCAAGACTGGTGTAGTCTCCCACAGGTTACTGCATACAATCTTGCCTAACAAGAGGCGAGGGGGGCCTTTTAACCTCTAGAGCTACGTTCGAATATTGGGACACTGCGGCGCGTAAATATGCGATGACAATGTTTCCGTCACATAGCACTGGGCCATGGGATAATATAGAATTTCCCCCAGGATTGGACAAGGGCCGATTTTGTCGCTGGAAGTCAGGCAGTTTACACACATTGAGGCAGTTGCACAGAGACAATCCTCTCACATTTGAAGAGTGTAGACAGGCCTACATGGTAAAGGAGAGGGATAGGTTTGAATAGTTACAGCTTCGCCACTGGGCAACTCAAACACAAGTAGCATCCCCGAGGAAGCAGGAGACTACTCTTTTCGAAGATTTGTTTATTGGGGATTCCCCCCCATCCCCAAGAGCCAAGTTAGCAGCTCTTTACAAGGTGTTAAATGGATCCAAGTTTAAACCTGAGCACGCTTACATGTCCAGATGGGAAGAAGATATAGGGAGACCTATAGATCTCACGTGGTTTCATATATGGACGAGACAATAAGAACGTGCAAGCTGTTCATCTCAGGGAAAATAGTTTTAAGCTACTGCTCCAATGGTAGTTTACCCGTCCATGCATGCATAAAATCCCCAGACCCTCTCCCCGCCAGCTGCTGGAAGTGCAAAGCACGCACAGGTTCCTTTTTTCACATGTAGTACAAATATTCTGGCAGGAAGTAGCCTCCCAGATTAAAGTAATATGTGGGTTTGAATTAGAGCTGTACCATTTGGTTCTACAACTGGGAAATGAAGACGCACAGGGACACTACATGTTAACAGCCAGAAGCTCCAGATGAATTACCTTTTTCCTAGTAGTGGCACGTTTAATAATTGCATAACACTTGAAGTCACAAAATATGCTAGGTATAAAAGAATAGTGGGCCAAAGTGTGGTATGTGGCTGCCATGTCCAAAATTGAGGCAGCATTGCGGAGTGAAATGTCGGAGTTTCCGGCGGATTGGGCCCCACTAGTTGTATTTGTAAATACTGGTAATCTTAACATTGACCACAAACCCCACGAGAGGTCTTCCTTCTCACTACTGTAGTGAGCGGAGTAAGCCGCTTTGCATGCGACCACACATGTGACCTAATCGACAAGCCATACCTCACTAATTACTCAGAGTGAACAAGGATGTATTTATGAATTTGCTTTGTTTTGTTTTACTTGCCTTCATAAGATATGTGCTCCTAGATATGATTTGTTTAAAGTGTTAGTAAACTTGTCAGATACGGAACAATATTATGTTAGCGGAATGCCAGAGTCAGACTTTACTAACAGGTAAAAGATCTGTAATACCTACAACCCTGACTTGTAATGGAATCAATGTTATGGTTATGGACTCATTGTTGTATTTGAACCAATAAACTTTAGATGTTAAAAAAAAATGGTACACAGCTATTCTAGCAGGTAAAACCTAATGTTGTAACATACGATTACAGTTGCTTTTCAGCTCAGTGGAGCACAGACTAAGGTAAGCAATAACTTTTGAACTTATTTTAGGATGGCCCAAGGCAGACCAAGGTAAGTAAAACCCATATACGTTTTAAAGGAGCTACCACTAACTTAAAGGTAGGTATAAACCGAAGACTGTTTTAGCATCTGTGTAAAACGGACCAGGGAAAGCAAATCCCAATGTTACACTTTAAGAATGACTCAATGTTAATTCCAGGTAGGTAAAACCCAGGGTAGAAGTAATTTAGACAGGATATTCAGCAGGTCAGGGAAAGCAAGACCCAGTTGGTGAACTTACACACTAATATTCTGAAAGAAATAGTTAAGTGAAGCCAACAGCATTACTTTTGGGAAGAGAGCAGTGCTTATAGTGTGCCGGTGTTTGCCGGTGGGCAACACCAGCACTCTTTTGGGCACCGGAACACTAATTGATGCGAGCCGCGGGGCCGGCACAAGAATTGTTTTGTTGAGAGTCCGATCGATCTCTATCTCGTGCGTGCTCTGCTTGCAGTGGCAGGCCATGGCTGGGACTTCAGCATTGAAAACAGCCAATGAAAACTAACATTCTGTTGTTACTATGCAGTATTCGCTCAATTCTGTATAGTAACACAGAATATACAGTTTGCATTGGCTGTTCTCCTGGCCCAACGAAATTACATATATGATATGGCATTTATAATGCGGCTATACAAAAGTGTTTCAAGGCGTAAATGGATATGGATGGTGAGTGTGGGGGTGGGTCACGTGGGTGTTCTTGCAGGCACCGCAGCGCCACTTTCACATCACAAGTTGCTGTGTTAGGGCGTGGCGACGCGTGTCTTGTGAGCCAAGGAGAGAGCCTGCCAGCCGAGCACATGTGGTGCTGTGCAGCCTCGTTGTTGCTTCCCTCGGTGAGTCAGCCGTGCTTATATTTTGTTTGCCCGGACGGGCGCCCCGACAACCTGAGTAGACTCAGTACCGCCGACTCCAAAGAAAGCAGGTAAGTCAATCAGCCTGAGGTGTGAAGTACTGACTGATTGTGATGTTGCCGACCGAGGACCGTCCGGCGCTGCGCCACCCATACCCAGAGTTTTCTAAGCGTGGCGCGGACCCAGGGATCAAACCTGTGTGTGTTGCTCTGCATCATCATGCTTCCTAGGCGAGCGCTTTGCACATTTGTTTTAAATAGGGACCAGACTGCACACTGCCCGCTAGTGCCTAAGAGATCCAGGAGTAATGTAACAATTATGCAACACATCTATGCAGATTAAGCTGTGTGTGTCTCTTTTCAAATGAAATCTAGCTTGATCTGGTAGTATTAATAATGCGTTGTAGTAGTTGGTTTGTTAACATGTTTGCAAGACTTGCGGTTTGGGTTCACAAGCGAAAGCGATTTATAAAACCTACAACACTCTTCTGGTAGGGAAAGTTTAAATTTTTTTTTTTTGTGTTAATGGTTATGCTTTCTAGCAGCAAGAACAATTTACAAGCAGTTTACAATGTAATGGAACCTTCAAAGAAAGTAAAATGCCTGCGCTAATATGCTGCAGAGTCTAAAGGAGCCCTTTTAGGACCCAGTCCATGCTAAAGGTGTGTAAACTCTCTGGGCTGCACATAGGGTGCGTTTTTCCATGGTGTTGTCCTCTTCATTTTATTTTCTTCTTAAACAGTGTGTTGCTATATTACAACAGTATTATAGCCCAGAGATGGGTGTGTAAAAGCTGTGATCACGCTTTACCCTCGTTGTATGCCTTTGTGCTTTGTCTTTGCTGTAATTCTGGGCTCCGGCCAATAACCCTGTTACTGACCGCCTGCCGCTGAGCTGTAACTTTTCATGTATTCTTACAACTACCCAGTTGTTGACACACGCAGCTCTGCTTTTGCCTCCCAAAGGCTCCTCTCCTCCCAGACGTCAACTGGTGCAGCCATACACAGCCCCTCTATTGCACCCCTGTCTTTGAGCTTGCTCTTCGACTACCGTTTCACTACTGTTCTGGAGGCACCCCCCCCCCTCCAGTGTAACTCTCTCCCCCTGAGCCGGTTGTCCTCCCAGAGTTCGACTGCCCCCATGTTGCACTCCTTTTGTTCCTGCTCTTATACTGCAGTTTTGCTGCTCAGGCCACCCACCACTCCGCCATTGCACACCTCTCGTGGAATCACTGTTCCACTGCTAGAGACATACATATCACTGCCATTGTGCACCTCTTGTACCCAGGTCTGGACTGGGGAAAATGTTGGCATGGGCAGCAAATAAAAAGTGTCCCACAATTGCAATTGTTATGTATTGCTACAGAACAGCATAGCAAGTTTTTGGTAAAATGTGTGGAAAATAAATACTTTCAGAGCAAATTGCGTCAATCTTATTGATGAAAACATTTACTCATCAAACTGGTCCATATATTCCACAACACTTACCGCCAAAACTATGCAGGTAAGGACTGCTCTTTGGGCATTACCTTGTTGCCCGATGGGCCTGCCGCTAGGCCAGTTTCTGCGTTTGAAAAGGAATAGTTCCTTAACATCTAACTTTAAAGAAGAAGCAGAGGGCCTAAGTAAAAGACTAATTGCAAGAGGTTATCCAGCTAAACTGACACATTTGGCAAAAAAGCGAGCCTTTAACAACAATAGGCAAGCGCTCTTGGAATACAAAACCAAAGCTAAGACTGAAGATGATGAAAAACTGGTATTCGTCAATACCTTTAGCCATCTCTCTAACCAGATTAAAAAGATCCTGCTGAAAAATTGGAATATTTTGGAGTCTGGGGAAAAACCACTTGAAAAACCTATAGTTGCGTTCAAAAGAAGTCGAAACCTAAAGGAACTAATCACACGTAACGCCGTGAGTTTGAGGACTATAAAACAAAGTACACTCCCTGAAAAATGGGGTTTTCCGAAATTAGCCGGCCACTCAGCTTGCGGTCATTGTGCTTGTTGCAGCTCTACCTCTAGAAGCACAGAAGTGAATCTGGGACTCAAAACTCCGTGGCGGCAAACACATTTCAGTAACTGCAATTCCATGATGCTCATCTTTGCAATTTGGTGTCCGTGTAACCGATTATATATTGGAAAAACAGAGCGGAAAATCAAAATAAGAATAGGGGAACATAAGAGCTGCATCAGGAATAGGACCCAAAATGCCCCTTTGGTAGACCATTGGGTAGAGTTTATACACAAAATAGAAGACTTACGGTGGAGTGTCCTTTGGAAAATCAATCCGTCTGGTGATACCAATCGCGATAAATTAAGATTACTACATAAGGAGCAACATATGATTTTCCTCACAAATAGTTCACTTACAGCCCTGAATGATAGACTTGATTGGTTAACCTAGGTTGGCTGATAGCATTACGTCTCAATGCAACGAGTTAGCGCATGATGTGTCGACATATGTCCGCGATAGCCCGCCACAGGATACGTTTAAAGGCCCATGTTTACAACATTGGGGAAAGGGTTCAAACCCTCCATTTCCTTTGGGACCATCTTGATGAGTTACCCTGCGCCCCCTCACCAGTACACTTACATTTTGAATTTTTTTTAGTTTAAAAGAACAATGCATCATTATGAAAATCTTGTGCCTTTTCTTTTGGGGCTGTGTACCTTGCTCGGGGCCGCGTGCCCGTGGGTTTTTCGGCGGTTTTAGTCCTTTTCAGTAGAGCAGAGTGTCTGTGAAGGCAACCATGCGCAGATGTCAGTAAATATATATAATTCGAGGTAGGACGGCTTTTGGGTTAATACCCTTTTAAACTAATCATAATCTTCAACATATTATCGATTATGTGAGCATTATTGTTTCCATCCGTTTTTAAGTTGGTCCAGGGATGGTTTGATATTTAACGTAACATCTAGTGTGAAATTGGGACCACAAGTCCCATCATCCCTCGGAATGAAGACGTCCTTGGGAGCGACAGCCATTACAGCTGCCCTTAATCAAGTGAGACCTATTGACACGCCTATTTAAATGAGTGAGCGGAGCATAGATCCATCGCCTGCCAGAATTTGACAAACGCGACGAGACTCACAAGAAACTGGGTTGCATTTCACCCGATGACACGCCAGTAATTTATTGGCTGCGCCGAAGAGATGTCGACTTCGCAACGGTAATTACTAGAGCAGCTCGTGCTTTGAACCTGACATCTACATCAGCCCCATGGCTTGTCTGTTGATACTTTAGCCAGCCATAACGGGGGAGGGCTGTATATTGCATGCCCCCTTTGACTTAGAGGGTGCGTATGTTAGTTACTTGCTAATTCGCCTAAAAGGCTGCTTATGCCTGTGCGAAAGACCGTGCCGATGGCTATATCTTAAGTTGTTCACCACGAACATGAGTGTTTATTTTTGGTGTTAAAGGCTGCAGTAACCTAGACTTTATAGCCGCTACCTTGATTCAGATTTGAGTTCGGTACTGATGGTGCCTCTAAAGTCAGAACGTAAGTGTCACGACATGCTATATACTATTGATGCTTAATTAATAAGCATGTTTAGTTTCACCGAATTAGATTCGGTCTACATTTATATATTTATCTATATTTTCTTTACCCATGTAGACATACGTGATTAAGTGGTGCAACACGGCAACATTTTCGCTATGTGCAGTATCGTATTTGAGCTACACACAACGCTATCAACTTAAGGTAAGGCACAGTGATTTTTCGAATCCATCACTTTTTAGAGTAGAAACAGACTTCGAGATTTTGTCAACAGCACCTTTCACTTTTCCCTTCTCTTCCTCTCTCCCAATACACGGTTTAATAGATGACTGGAAGCGCTTTTCAGTGGAACCTGTGTAGAGATCTGATAGAGGGCACTTGAATCTGTTCAGCCATCCACCATATACCATCTTTTGTTGAAGTATTGCGCAAACTACCGTAAGGTGAGCTTGGTGATGATCCCACTGCACCCAACTTGGGATGAATTGTTTTTCTGGCTACTCCTTTCTTTGTTTTCTGCACTTCTGTCTTTGCACTATCTAGTGCATTTTCCAACATCAAATAATGATGTGTTGGTTTATGAGTAATTTAGCCCTTTAGAGAGGGTGCCGCTCTTTGTGGTTTTTCATAATGAAGTTTTGATATTTCTTAACATAAGGAGTCCGGTCCTAGTTTGATCAGCCCTATAATGTGACAAGGTTGGAGCACTTGTTAGCTCCTGAGACTTCGTAACATAACAGCCTTAAGAATGAGGGACTACAGTGATTGGTCTTTTCTCTCCTTGTCTTTCCACAGGTGTCACGTGTCCGTTCCTCGCGAGAGGGCAGTCCGAACTCTACCACAACCACAAGAAAATAACTGTTTTTGTATCGGACGCTATAACAGTTCACTTTTTGAATTAATTGTAAATTGTATGGGTCCAGGTGCCCTTGCTAAAGCCAGTGTTCGCGTAGTTCTTAAACACGGTAGTTGGCAGAATAGTTCTGGAACATTAAACGTTTACCTTGAACTATTCAGGTTGAGAGGCGGTAACTTCAGTTCCGCCGCGTAAAACGACCTATAGAGACATATCGTGCTTTTAAGTATACACCCCTGATGAATTTCCCTTGACTGTGTGTGTATGAAATGAGTGAGGAATGAAACATGTCGGGTTAAATGGGAGTGAAGTAGTGTGAGAGTTAGTAGTTATTTGAGTTGTGCTATTTTCCTTTAAACCCTATTGTTGTGGTTAGACTTAGGAGTAATAATTTGATTTAACTAAATTTTTTTATGTTTATGCTGTAATCCCTGATTTTGTGGTTCCTTAGGATTACATGTGCACTCTTTTTCTCCCGGTGTACTTAAATTGTCACTTATGTGATTTGGTCGTTTTTGTGTTTTTTTGCTTTCTCTTCCTTGTCTTTTTTTCTTCTTTTTATGTATAAAAGTTTTTAAGGATTGTGTTAGTTTAGTATTAAATGATGAATTATGCCATGTTGGCATTTTTATGATGTATATTTACCATTGAAGGTTAAATAAAATTGATAATCGTATAACTGGTCCAATTTCCATTGTGTAGAGCCTATAACACCGAAGCACTAATATTTAGAGATATGTATACTGTGTTTTCTCTACCCCTATTCCTGCCTTCTAATTAGTGAGGTTGGACACGTGATACCGTGATAGTACACTGTGGACCATTCTTTAGTTTATATTTTTTAGGTGTTCCTAAAGATAGGGGGTGTTTTAGTCCACAGTCTAATCCCCCCACCTCTTTTGTGTACTTTCCTGGCTATCCATACCCGCTTGTGGTCTAACTGGCCCGGGCCGCTGCACCCGCCGGCCCTGTGCCCGTCATTATGGGGCCAAGATTCTTTGGGGCCTGGAACTTTTTTTTTATTTTATTTTTACAAATTAAGCACTGGATTAGGTACACTTTTAAACACTTGTTATATTTTTCAAGGCAGAATCCTTTTCTTATCCAGCCCTTCCCTATTCTATTGCAGGAGTTCTCTCAGAGGCAGAAGAGGGACCCTAGTGGTCTAGGTGCCAGCTGTGGGCAGGGTGACATGGGGTTCACTAACAGAAAAAGTCGAAGTTCCTCTGGAAGACTGTTCAAACAAGTAAGCAGTTCATTTTAGAGCTAGTTAGGGTCCCGGAACTTCTGAGAAGACACCCTAGGAGGATTCCAGCAGTGGGACTGGTTGAACTGGATGACAAATCCCAATCACAGAAAACACCCCAAAACATTTACAGAAATCACACAGGCTTAAGGTAAGTAAATACCCCAGCCAACACAGTAACTCAGCACAGAAGAAGTGCTGCAGCAGAAAGATGTCAGGATCTGCAGCCAAAAATCTGGTCGATGGATTCATTTGTCATGAAGACAGGACCTTGGAAGGGATTTTGCAGCAGGGATCAACAGAGAAGGCTCTAGGCAAGAGTTTCTTTCACAGCTGGATGCGGCTCTGTGGTTTTGGCACCCTTTTCAGGAGCCAGAAGATTGAATATCATTGATTGGATTCACATCACAAATCTATTCCAGCAGTCTGGTCAGGGAACTTCAATGACTTTAATCACGTCTCTGGAGGTCCAGCAGGATGTCACAAAAGTTTCAGCTCGATTCCGAATACTGTGCACCACACACTGTCTCAAGGTCCCAGGGTATTGCAGCCCCGCAATGTCGCAGCACAACGTGGGATGGCTCAAATTGCAGGTCTTCTTAGGTCTAGTGGTTCTCACCAGGCTATGTGACAGGTTGTCGTTTTCGGAGTCCCCAGGTCGCTTGGCAGGAAGGGCTACAGTAGGCTCCGTGTTACAAAGCAGGCTTTCCGGCCGATGGAAATCGTCTCAGCTGCGTTTTCTTCATCTTCCTCTTCGGATTCTAGTCCAGTGGTCGACTACCTCTTCAGCTTCCAGGATCAGACTTTTATGCAGCAACCCAGCTAAACAAACACATACAACATTCAAACTTGGGGGGCTGGCAGTCCTTTCAGGGCAACCAGCCTCCAAGTTTGAACTGGATTCTCGCAGGTAGGCTTGAAGACAAAGGGGTACAGAGTTTTGAACTCCTCCCTCGCTTCCTGCTTTCACAGATACTCTGGAGCCTGGGTAGGCTTGTCCGAGGTGTCTCACCAAAGATTAAAAAAAAATCACACAAAGGAATTGTACACCCTGGAGGGGAGGGGAAAGACCAAGAAGGGACACAAAGTGGATGCAAGGCTAGCTTTAATATACCTGAAACTGAGAGGTTCAATTAAGACATTGGATTTCTAACAGGAAGGTTCGGGAGGAGGCAACTCGGGACCCGGTGGGACTAGAACTCACGATAAAAGAAGGCCAAACCGGGAAAGAGGTTTCAAAACTATATAGCTTAATGGGAGCAGTAGACCCTGAGGAATCCCTCCTATATATGCAAAGGTGGGAGGCAGACGTAGGGAAACCGACCTCTAGCGAAACCTTGAGCCAAATATGGCAAAGAGCCGCTAAAAGCTTCAAATGCATCTCTGTCAAAGAAGCAGCATACAAAATGTGTCTGAGATCGTAGATGACACCTGCACGTATGCATTTCATTAACCCAGACTACCCCATATCTTGCTGGAGAGGCTGCGGTCAACCTGGTGATTTATACATATGTGGTGGTCCTGTCCACCAGCCGAAATATACTGGAGGGAGATCCCAAGCCACATCAAGGAGATAACAGGGGTACAGCTGCCATTTGATCAGACAGTGGTTCTACTGGGGGAGGTGGTTGAGGCGTGCTATGCAAAATCCGGGCCGAAAGCTCACCTCATTACCAACATGTTGAGTGCTGCTAGAATATCCTTGGCTCACACTTGGAACAAACAAGGAACGATAGTGGCCATGTGGTGGGTAAGACTATGGGGGGGGTGATGGCCATGGAAAAGAGAACCGCACTATCCCACGGCTCCTACACAAAATACTTGGACACCTGGATGCCACAACATGATTTTACTGATGATAGAGAACAAATGTACTTCAAGCCTAAACTCTTACGCAGTATTCCTGTTACTTAAAAAACACATTCTGAACCGTATCCAAATGTTGAGATTGTTGGGGGTTGGGGGGGGGGGGGGAATATTTTCAATGTTTGTAATTCATGCCTATGAAAAACCAAAATAAATAAAGTTGGTAAAAAAAGAAAATGGCAGAACAAGACGACCGGGGACATTTTGGTAAAATGAGCGCCCAGAGGTGCCTTTTTCCATAGCTGTGCAAACAGCCTGCGGTAAAGGGGAACCCAATTAGTAAAAAGGTTCACTGCCATCATCCATTCAGTTAAGCTTGTCCCTGTAACAGAATTGTTACAGTGCTAGTGAGAAAGGAGATACATTATATCTCCCCAGCAATCCACATACGGTGGGGTATGCTGGTTTTCACCTAACAAAATGTAGAAGGGATATAAATATCCTTTCTACCCTTGGGAACTGTAGTTCTCACGAGGTTAGCCAGAGAAAGTAAAAGGAGAGCACAAAGAGCAACCCTGTAACAATAAAAAGGTATATACCAAAGGCTGTACCAGAGGATAAAATTAAAAGGGCACTATGGAGAGAGTCTTAAAAATGACACCCATAAAAAGAGTAAAAGGATCTGTGACTGTGGAAAAAGGTTCCCACTCACTGAGTTATAGGGAAAAATCTACTAGTCGAGCAAAATGTTCTGTGGTTCCCGCAAGTGAAGTAGAATTAGCCCTAAAGTTAATATATTAACCAGCCCCTGCAACGCAGACTGTTTTACAGTGCGGAAAATTGTTACATTAGGCACGCTTTCCCCTGCACGACTTCTGCAGCTGAAATCTCGAGCCTATATGACCCTCTCAGGACCGGAATCAACTTCTCTCGACACTCTGGTTCCGGCGTCCTGGCTCTTCTGCGATTTCTTCCTCTGCTGCTTCTTGGAGGCTTCAAAACTCCAACTCCAGCTGCCTCAACTTCTTCTTGGCCTGCACCTGAGGGGGCCTTTTATGCCTCCCTGCCATTCTCAGGCATGGGTCATTAACCTCAATGGGTTGCACTCTACAACCTTGTGCCTCTGCAGCCCTCTTCTTCGTACCAGTACTCTGGGAATTCTGTGACTTGAAGTCCCTAGCACAAACGTCAGTTTTCTCAATAATCCTTTCCACAACAAGAGGGGTTGAAGCAGCAGCCATGAAATAAAGAACCTCCTGTGAGCCCCCGCATGATCTGTCCAAAGATTAGCCTTCCAATTTTAGCAGCCATAGGAGCGTTGAAAACAGTATAAAATTGATGCAGTCATAGTAGACATGGGCCTGCTTCGTTAGGACATAAGGGCACTAGCGGATTGCTTGGGTTCAGTGGAACAACAAGTGCAGGATAACACAACAAATATAGCTAGCACCAAGCGGAGGACCCGATAGACAAGGTGAAGGCTCTGGAACACTGCGCGCAAGATGCAGAAGGAAGGGCCCAAAGGAA
This sequence comes from Ambystoma mexicanum, assembly GCF_040938575.1. Taxonomy (NCBI): domain Eukaryota; kingdom Metazoa; phylum Chordata; class Amphibia; order Caudata; family Ambystomatidae; genus Ambystoma; species Ambystoma mexicanum. The sequence goes on from NC_090924.1 coordinate 1,181,384,938, forward strand.
TAATATAAGGATACTTGGATTCCCCGAGGGAGAAGGAAGAGACCATGCAGAATACATTGGGAATATGCTGCTGCACGATGTGGGCCCCGGCACACTAACTCGAGGATTCACAGTCGAGAGGGCACACAGATCGCTGATGAAGAGGCCTCTGCCGGGAACCCCCCAAATCCCCTGCCGTCTCAAGACAAATAATAGCTAAAATCCTGAATTATGAGGACAGGGAAAAGGTTCTTGATTTTTCCAGAAAAGGGGGAACCATCCCGAGAAGTTCCTCAAAATAGGCAATATATCCTGATTATACTGCAATGGTCCAGAGACGAAGAGCACTATTTGGCGCAACCAAAGAACGGCGGAGAAGAGCGAACTTACGCTACATGTTGATATACCCTGCTAAATTGAAGATATTACACAATGGGAGATTGCATTTCTTCGATAGTAGGGAGGAAGAACAATGCTTGGATGGATGCACAGAGGATACCGCAACTTCCACATACAAATAACAATGCACCATAGTGCAATGGCACAAAGCGCAATGTAGAATAGACTGAGGACTACAGTACATGCAATGGACCTCAACATGATGGCGGAAAACCTAGTGAGAAGTAATGCAGGGGCACGAGAAACAGGGACACCGCAAAAACATAAGGTGCCCACAAGATGGCTGCCCTGGCAGTGGTTGCGAACCCCAGTTGAAACTTTTGGACGTCAGTTTTAAGACATCAAGCTGCCGCATGTTGCCCGATGGAGGAGAGCCAGGAGCAAGAGAAGCAGCTGGGCCCGAACAGGGACCTTAATGCTGGGCCATTGTTTGGTTTTATAACTTTTTGTGGGGTTATTATTGAGACAGGGGAGAGGAGAGAGGGTAAACAAAGGAATATATTGGGAGCCGGGACTGTTATGCTATCAGAAAATTGGAACCATGAATATAGGGTGGTAGATAATAAATATACAACAGTGAGATGTAACAGTGATTGGGATCAATGGGGAGAGATGGCAAGCAGAGAAAGGGCACCATGTCACGATAGACATACGAGAACACCAAGGCCCCGGCTCGCGAAGGGCAAACTTATGCATAGAGGGACATATGGCGGACTGGCGGGCGGTGGGAATCAAAAGGCCTGAATGTGAACCACGATACCAGTATCTAAGAGGGTGTAAGTATAATCACCTGCAATGCAACAGGTTTCAAGAACTATGTTTAAGAGACTTTGAATACGAGCTTACCTGTCTAGAAAGAGGATCCAAGTAGCACAGATACAAGAAATGGCAGATAGACAGACTACACTAACCAAGAAACGGGAGGGGGGCAAGCTATACGGCTGACCTTTCTCGGCATATGCAAGGAGGGTCCTTGTCTGGATCACACCAAAAGCCCCTTTCTAGCTGTTAGGGTTTATAAAGGATGACAAAGGAAGAATGGTTGTTAGGCACGGATGGTGGGAAAAAGGAGTTCTGTTTTGTAAATACATATGCTCCAAACCATGACGCCACAGTGTTCTTCATATCATTATATTCAATGTTGTCTACGTACAGAGGTGCAACATGGGTGTGGGGAGGGGACTTTAACTGCACCCTGAAACCGGTATTCAATAGATCAGACACTAAACATAAGAAGCCGGCGCCGCCGGCTAAAGCTCTTAGCGGCCTGTTGCGAGACTTAAGACTGGTGGACATATGGAGAGAGAGGCATGGGGAAGAGCGAGGCTACTCACCCTTTTCGGCCCATGCAGTACACACGCGGATAGATTACATTTTCAGGGGTAACGAAATGGTGAGGAACTTTGAGCACATAGAATACAAGGCCAGGACACTCTCAGACCACGCGCCTCTAATAGCGATATGGCGGAGCAAGGCCCTAAGGTCCTGGATACCCACCTGGCGTCTGAGAGCAGAAGCTTTACTATCAACACAGATAGCGTAGCAAAACGGAGTACAGTATGGGACGCATTTAAAGTGGTCATGCTGGGAAAGGCGAGAGGGGCAAATGGGTGGCCTCAGGACAACCATTGAAGGCCCTGGAGTATATTGAAAATGAGATGGCAAGAGTGGAGGGCACAGAGGGAGAACACCTGTGGAATTGGGGCAGCTCATAGAAGTGAGACAGAAATGCATGGGAGAATGGGAAAAGCTGGGATGCCTTGATTTTGAAAAATACTCAAAATCGGCATGCAGAGGGACACAAGACTGGGGGACTGCTAGCGTGGCTATGCAGGCATGAGGAACCAAAGGAAGGGATCAATGTCATTACTGACGTACATGGGAATCTAGTCAGGACCCAGGTTGAGAACAATGAGGTGTTTTCCAGATTCTACGAATTCCTATATACAGGTGAAACAGTGAAGAGGAACAGAGACATGTAAGTAGCACTGTGCCAAATAGACCTGCCAAAACTCAGGAAGGACCAGATAGATGAGTTGGACGGGCCACTGACACTACAGGAAATAAGTGAAGTGATAAGAGAGCTTCCAACTTCCAAAACCCCAGGACAAGACGGCTCCTAGGGGAGTTTTATAAAAACATACATAAAAATACCAGCGCCAGTGTCTTTACAGAGGCATACGAGCTAGGAGTACTGCCCAGCAGCCTGAGGAAAGCTAGTATCATACCCATCCTTAAACCACGTAAAGCATCACAGTGTTGCAGAGGTGTCCAGACAAATGGTCAAATAAAAACTGGTCGAAATTAATTTGGTCGAATAAATATGGTCGAATTACAATTATCTCGAAATGCATTTTGGTCGTTAGTATTTTTTTTGGTCGAAATGCAGTAAACTAAACTGCATTTCGACCAAAAAATATATATATGTATTGTGCTTTTGTAATTGCTTTAAACATTGTACAGCAATACAGTTTGTATTTGTTATATAAACATTGTACACTAATACAGTTTGTATTTGTAAATGTTTTATTTATTTTTATTGCTTAATACAATTCTTTAGTGATATTTGATAAATAAATATTTGCAATGTAATTTTAAACTGAACAAGTTATAACTGTGTTTCCAACTTTTACCGCTAGATGGTGCTATTTCACTATTATTTAATGCTATTGTAAATCCAACTTTAGTAAACTTTATAACGCATGACGTCGTACGTACGCGACGTAGACGCCATTTTTGAAGTTCCTTCGTTCCTGTAGGATGCCTGTTGCTCGCGCTCCGGACCTGCTTATGGATTATTCTTATTTTTTTTCCGGATGGATTTTTCAATGGTTTTTTTTTCTCCTGGTTGGATTTTATTGCGTCGGATCGTCTTTTTGATGGGTTTTTTTAACGGATCTGCTTTTTTCACCAACGGATGGTTTTTTTTTGCAACTTCCGGATCACAGTCTTTCTTTGGATGTTAAATTGGATTTTCACTTTCTGGATGCATCTTTTCGTTTCGTTTCCTGGATGGATGTTCAAAAGAACTTCATGGATTTTACATTGGATTTTTGCTTTCTTCTTGTACTTTTTTCATGGAATTTTTTCTTGGTGGACAGATGCATTAGTGGACTTGGTGGATTTTACATGGATTTTATGCTTTCCGGATGCATGTTTTCGTTTCGTTTGCTGGATGGATGTTCAAAAGGACTTGGTGGATTTTTCATTGGATTTTTGCTTTCCTCTTGCACTTTTTCATGGAATTTTTTTCGGTGGAGCGATGCATCAGTGGATTCGGTGGATTTTACATGGATTTTTTGCTTTCTGGATGCATGTTTTCCTGCATTGAACCGGAGTTCTCTGTTTGGTGAGTTCATTCTATTTTTCTTTAACATTTTAGATTATATGCTACTGTTTCAAGATATTGTATTGGTTCAGTTTTTTCAAAATTCTGCACTATGCTCGATATTCTCTCTTCATGGTCTCTGTATTTTCTTTTTGCCATTTGTCGGTTTTCAAGTGACAGTGTCTGGGACACCTTTATTTCTTGTAAATTTTGTTCTTTTTTCAGACTTTTAAGGAAGTGCCATAATGTTGGGTTGTGTGAATTGAATTCTTTATTTATCCTGCTGTGCCATCCCTCCTGTACGTTGTTCGTTCTTGGGGTTTTCTTAATGACTGATGTGTAGCAATTCCAAATTTTAATTTCATATTTCCCTTTTCGTCTTGTTCCATGTCGCGTATGTTGCCCAATCCATGTGTTTTCCATGTAGTCTAGTAATGTGCTTAACTGTTCGTCATGATTAGTATAGTAACTAGAAGCAATCAAAGTGTCATAATACGTAGTAACCATGTCCTCTCTTACAAATGCTAATGCGTATAATCGTTTGATTTGGTGCTGAAATTCGGTATCACCTATGTACAATGTTCTTAACCCTAATTTTTTAATTCTTTTCCACAGTGATTGACTAAAATGAAAAAAGCACCCTTGAATATGTGTCTCATGATATATTTTAGCAAAAGCGTTCATTTGTCCCTGTTCATAGTCCATGATCATAGTCTCCGGGTATTTTTCAGGCATTGATTCTTGTATTAATTTATATAAACAGCTGTACATTTCTTCGGTTTTTCCTGGCATTAAAACGTAGATTAGAGGTGTTACGGTTTCATTTACTGTGCCGTGAACGCTAAGAAAATTGTTGAAATGGAGTTGGGCAGGTTTTGAATGTAGCGTCCCCATGCCAAGTCTTCGAATTGCCTAAATGTGTTAAGTTTTGAAAAGTAGTAAAAACTAACATTTTTTCCTTTTTAATTTCCAAAGTTTTCCATAGAAAATGCTCTCCCTTTTCAGTTATCTGTAATACCTCTGGTATAACCATATTTTCATAATTTACTAGTGCCATGGGTAAGTTTTCTTTCTGTTGCTTTTGGCGATTTATATTGCGTTTTACAGTTGTCGTGTTTGGCATCTGTGCCGTTATATGTAGTGGCAAACTTTCATACGCCTTGTTAACCTGAGAAGTCGATGCTTCATTCGTATTTTTCTCGACATTTTCATTTAATACGTTCAGTGTTTTCTTTATGAAAAGCTCCGTATTGTCCGGCATGTGGTTATGTTCGCACGTTAAATGTATGTTTTCGCCAACCGTAATAGCCCTTCCTTTGCAGTTGTTTTTGGTGTACTCTTTACATTTCCAGTAGTTTCTTTCCTGCTTTGTGCTTTCTTTATTGTATATGTAGCCTTCATGTGTTAACTGATCGGCGCCTCTTTGTGATTTTATGAATTCCATTTTTCTCTCTCAAGTAGTATCTGAAATAGCAAAATAATAAAAATATTCTAAATAATTCACTTGTTTTTCGGTACATGAGTTTGTATTTATAGGTTTGTTACGTCAAAAATGCAAAATCGAACATATATATGTGCTGAAAAAAATGTGTGATTACTTATTCAATTGTTCGGAAGGTTCGTATTTCTATAAAAAAATGTATTAAAAAAACGGGGTTGGGGGGGGGAACCCCCCCCCATTAGTAATATGAAATTGTGTGAACCACTATGCAATTTGTTTATTTAACGTGTGTAACTCACCGCTGTTTTATGTACGTATACGTTGTACCAGCGAATGTTTTCATCAGCTGCGCTCTCTGTCACTTTCATGAAGTACTGACAGTTTGTTTTTAACCGTCATCTGTGATCACCGGTGTCATATGAGGTTCTTTACTCGTGTGTTTATGTTTTTTCCTGTGACCCTTTTCTATGTTAATGCCATCTATATCTTGCGCATATGCTTGTCACATTAGTCACTCGTTTGTCGACCATTTCACTTTCGATCATTTGTTTTTGACCTATTGACCGGTTTACATTATTTCTATCTGTTGTCGACCATTTGGTTTTCGATCATTTTCATTCGATCAGTTTGTTATTCGACCATTTTTTTTTCGACGAAATGACTGGTAACCGTTGCAGATCATATAGGCCCCTCTCAAGGGTAAACCAAGACTGCAAAATCCTGATAGCGGTCCTGGCAAACAGACTAAAAGAGGGTAATAGGAGACTTACTACATACAGACGAAAATAGATATGCCCCAGAGCGAAACACCACATGGAATCTGCGGAGGCAACACCACGTCATAGACCGCACTTATCACCTGACGGAACAGTGCGCAGTCGCATCATTGGATGCAGTCAAGGCCTCCAACTGAGTCCGTTGGGACTGGTTGCTAGCGGCTCTGATGCACTTTGGTATTGGTAAAGCCTTCTTACAATGGATAAAACTGATCTACACAGCGCCTAGGGCGAAGACGGGCAGGCAGATTTCTGAAGCATGGGCGGTGCAGCTTGGGGTGTGCAGAAGGGCACTAGGCAGGGCTGCCCATTGTCGCCAATGTTGTGGATCCTAGCAATAGAGCTGGTGGCTGTGTTCCTTGGGAAGGAGTAAGCAGAAGCAGGAATAGTTTTAGACGGGGTGGTGCACCTGGTCTCCCTGTACGCAGATGACATTCTACTGTTTGTAAGCAGGCCAGAAGATAACTTACCACATTTGTTAGATGTCATTGATGAGTTCGCCAAATTATCAGGATGAACCAGGAGAAGACCTGTGTTTCCGCTCGTGGGGCTTGGAGACCTCAGTGAGCAACACCTGCCGCGATTGGGCCTGCGGTGGGAGACGCAGACCTTCCACTACTTATGCATCCAAGTGTGACATGACCCGGTGGCCTCACATAAGGATATACGCAGAAAGCTATGGATAGCGTGCCCAACTCTATGAAGTTCTGGAGAAAGCTGCCCCAGGGACTTGGAGGGAGAGTGGCTCTCCTGAAGATAGTTGTACTCCCCCCATCTGCTATACTGCTTCATCAACGTACCGTATAGTATACCTGCAGCCTTCTTCCGGAGACTGAACAAGCAGACGAGAGAATTCCTGTGGGAAGGAGGCAGATCGCCCTGGGCACACTGCAGAGTAACTAGGCTAAGGGTGGGATGAAGGTGCCTCACATCGAATGCTACTACTACTACTACAACATGTGGTGCGATGGCTTGGAGACGAAACCTCACTAGAAACATTGCTGTTGCCGTTGCTGAAGCAATATTTTTTGAAGGAAGTACTGTGGGTAAAGGAACTGGCTTTAGATATACCCTCCCAGTTGTTGCAGCTAGGCCAAGATATATGACGCAGAAGCTGGAAACACCTGGGCAGCCCAGATCCCTGTTCAGTACACGTCCCCCTAGCGGGAGTTGTAGGTGAACAGCAGGGCACACTGACACAATACAGGAGACATTGGGAAGACAGACCAATAGCCAAGGTTGGGGATCTAGTAAGAGACAAGCTAATAGCCTTCCAGACCCTGGTCAACGAACATGGTATCCACAAAGTTCAGTTCTTGTTAAACCTAGGCATGGTCAGGAGAATTGGGAGGAGATATGGTCCACGGGAGGAAGTGGGAACCGATGTGAAATTGGACACCATGTACGATGTATCAGAAGGGGGAAACATGGTCTCCAGATTGTAGTATTTGTTTTTGGACAGCTTGGGAGAAACAGAACTGAAGGTGCGCAGTAAGTGGGAGGCAGATATAGGAAGAGCGTTCACAGACGCAGAATGGCAAAGAACACTGCTCTATACCAAGGAAGTGTCTGGGATTGCTAGATTCAAACTCATCCAATTGTGTGTTACTCACGGAGCATATATGACTCCACACAGGCTGTCCTTCATAGCAGGAAAGGATGTCCAAGATGCGCACAAGAGGGATCGGACTTGATGCACATGTTCTGGGGGTGCCCTGTAATTTGGTCATTCTGGGGGACAATAGCAGAGAAGGTGGCATGGGAGGCATCCAGATGCAGACGTGGCCCCTGGAGTATTGCTTGCTGGGATTGAGACATGACGCCCACTTTACCAAAATGAAAGACCTAATTTGCTTATTAGTGAAATGCAGAATTGCCTTGGTGTGGAAACCGGGGCCCTAGATTAGGAGCATGGTGGGCAGATTTAAGATGATGGTTACTAGCGGAGACAGCAGAGTGGCACAGAGTGCGGCAGAGAGGAATGCATGAAAGGAGAGAGGGGATTAATACGTGGAACACTGACATGGAGTATGTCCTCCCCTGTAGTAGATGACCCTCACTGAATGTATATACTTGTAGAGCAAACTGACACAGGTACCGGGAAAAGCAAGCAAATGTGACGGGTGACCATGTAAAGAGGCTAGCACCCCCTGGAGATGCCGGGATCGATATGTGCCTGTATCACTGTAATGACAAGTCTTCTATTTGTTTGCTCGATAATTAATAACATTTAAATACATTTGAAAAAATCCCCAGTAAGTTCCATTTTCTCCTTAAGCATATTCCTCAAAGGAATATCACAAGGACAAAAAGATATATTTGGTTTTACAGCGGACTCTAGTTTTGACAGTTTCCCCATTGGTAGTTTTTAAAGACCGATCTTCAAGCTTTTCCTGAGACTCATAGAATTCCCTATTTCTAGTTGCGTTATAATTTTTGTAGGAGCTTCTCACACTCTTAATACATGACCGGTTATAATTGTCTTCACTCACTCTGGTACAATTAACTTTAGGGAGTACCCGTTCTCTTTGACAACATGCCATCATATGTACTGGCATTAATGGTATTCCCTTCCTTGAAGTAGACAAGTACCACGTCTCATCTCATGAAGTCCTCTTGTTTCCATGGGGCCCTTCGCCTCCCAGGTGATCCTCCCGGCTAACACCGCCCACAGGGTTAGGGTTTGTCTTTCCCTGGCCACCTGAGAGGAGACTTTAGGTAGGGTTTTCATGAGGACTCCATAGGATTCATCACAGGGCCTTCACATTCCTGCTCTGCCTATCTAGGCTTTCCTTCTGGTCCTCTCCTTTTTTAGCCTCTACTAGACCTTCCTCCTTGGAATTTACTTTCCCTCCTTAATTCTTCCTGCTCACTGTCCCCTTCTGAAGGTGTCTTTCTCCTTTCCATTTCTCTTTCGCTTGTTCTCACTAGTTTTCTCTGTCTGTGGATGTTAGGTAAGATTTTCATAGAAATGGTAAATCCTCCTGCGTCAACCCCAGAACTTTTTTGCTTTACTGGAGGATTATTTTTCCTTACATCTCTGAGTGGGAACCTTTCTCCACACTAACAGAATCTTTTATTCTTTTTATGGGTGTCATTTTTTTGACTCTCCATAGTGTCTTTTTGAAGTTATCCGCCTTGGTGACTTTTTGGCAATAAGTGTCTGCTGTTGCTGGGTTGCCCTAGGGGCTCCCTGTTTAACTTTCTCTGCCTAAACCTGAGAGAACTACAGTTCCCAAGGGTAGAAAGGATATATGGATCCCTTTTGCATGTTATGTGGAGTCCTGGGGAGATACAATGTATCCCCTTCCACACTAAAACTGTAACAATTATTTTACAGGTGCAAGATTACCTTCAATGGCTGGTGGTAGTGATACCTTTTACTAATTCAATGAACCTTTACCGCGGGCTGTGTTGACAGCTGCAGTAAATGCAGGGAGAGAATGCAGAAGTTGTGCTGTAGTTCCTGTTAAATACTGCAAACCTGGAAGCTAAAGACAAGTCGACCACTGGAACCAATACCGAAGAGTATGATGAAGGAAAAGCAGCTGGGACGATTTCCAGCTGCTGTCTTACCTGAGCCTGATGTAGCCCGCCCTTCCAATCGACCCGGGGACTCTGAAATCGACGACCCCGACCCAGAGCCTGATGAGACCCACTAGACTGAAGATGACCTGCATTTTGAGCCATCCCACGCCATGCTGCGAGCTTGTGGGGCTGCAATAACCCAATACCTTGGGACCTTGAGCCATTGTGCGGTGCACCGCCTTCCGAATTTCGAATCTCGCTGAAACTTTGTGGCTCTCCTGCTGGATCTCCAGAGACACAAATGAAGTCTAAAAAGTCCCCTCACTAGAGTGCTGGACCTATGGAACGACAAGAATCCGACCAGCGATATTCTGTCTTCTTCCGTGCTCCAGCCGCAAGGAAAACTTTGCCTAGAGCCTTCCCCGTTGATCCCTGCTGCAAAGTCCCTTCCAAGGTCCTGTTTTCAGTCACCACGACAACAAGGAATCCACCGACAGGGTTTTTGGCTGCAGATCCTGAAGTCCTGCTGCAAAATCCTCTTCTGTACTGAGGTACTGTGTTGGCTTGGGTATGTACTTACCTTAAGTCTCTTGTGATTCCTGTGTAGTTGTGGGGTGTTTTCTGTGATTGGGAGGCCTCTCATCCAGTTCACCCAGTCCCACTGCTGGAATCCTCCGAGGGGGTCTTCTGTAACGCCCATGGACGCTCAACTAACTCTAAAGTAAAATACTCACCTGTTTGAACAGTCTTCCAGAGGAACTCTGACTTTTGCTATTTAAGAACCTAGCCTGACGCTGCCTGTTGGACACTAGATTTGAGTGACCCCCCTTCTGCCACTAAGAAAACTCATGCTCCAAGAATAAGGGAAATACTTTTAAGGAATTAGGCCTTGTGCCTAGAAAAGAGAACAAGTGTTTAAAAGTTACTTACTTGTAAAAGAGTTGGTTGGTAACTAACTCTGAGAGTGAACAGTTACAAACGTTCTTACTTACCTTGAATGTGTGTTGCACTATTCTGAAAAGTATATGCAACATTTTTCTTACCTTAGAAACAGTCGCTATTCTAACAGAAAGTCGATGTAAGGGTATATTACTCACTTGTGATTTGGTTAAGCCTCTTCCCAAAAGTAATGCGGTTGGTGTCACTTTATTATTCCTGTTACGATAATTGTATGAGTGTTCCCCAACTGAGTCTTGCTTCCCATGACTTGCTGTTAGCCTGTCCAGTCCAGAATAAGTCTGCATTAGGTTTTACCTACCTAGAATAACTGAGTCATTCATAAAGTGTAACATTGGGTTTTGCTTTCCCTTGTCTGTTTAGACAGACACAAAAAGAGTTAAGTTTATACCTGCCCCGAGTTGCTGATTGCTCCTGGAAAAAGTGTGTTCGTTTTACTTACCTTAGGTTAGCTGTGTGCCATTCAAAAATAAGTTACAGGAGTAAAAATAAGTTAGAGGAGTTACTGCTTATCTCAAACTGTGTTTCACTGATCTAAAAAGCACCTGTAATTGAATATTACACCCTTAGGTTTTACTCACCCAGTATAACTGTGTGTTATGACAGAAGTTGTTATAGGTTTTTACTGCACCTAGAATAAGTGTTCCACTATACACAAAACCTATATTGTCTAGTTGACCGATTATGTGATTTGTTACTGAGCATCATAGTACAACTGGTTCTGTCTACTACCCATGGATTACTGACTGTAATCTGAAAATGTTACTCCCCAGGAATAGGTGTGACCTATACTGAAAGTAGTTCTAGGGAAGTCAAATTTCCATACACAGTTAGGTGTTCCAAATAAGGTTTATGCTTTGGTCTGTGTACCTTGAAGCATAGTGTTGTGTTTTTTATAATTGTGATTACATATAATGTGATAGTACTTATTTCCCCCAAGATTTATCTGGGCCTACTTGTATTTAAATAAACCATTTGTTTTTTTACAAAACATAGTGTTTCAGTGTTTCTTTGGACCATTTGTATTACAATTTCATTTGTACTGATTCTACAGCCCTCTCTCCCTCCTAAGATGAGCCTAGGTGCTCTGTCTATGCTACGAACAAACTCAGGTGGTACAGCCTTACACTAAGCATGGAGTCTTGTACTGTTTAAGTTGAATGGTTTTACTAAGCCCTTAGATGGACTTCAGAAAAACTGTCCTAACAGTGGCAAACTCTGCAGTTCCTCTCTGTTAGGACATTCAGGATATTCACCACTTCTTCTCCCTGGATCTTCACCACCCTGTCTCGGGATGTACCCCTTCAGTTCTTTCATCAACCTCTTGGGTTCATCCTCTGACAGCCTTCTGTGTCTTGCTTGCCCCACCCACCCTGTGGGATCCCTTTCTCCACAGTTCTTTATCTCCCCATCCTCTCTGATGTTCATTGCCTTGTCATTTCTCGTCGCAAGAAGACTTCTTTGCTCTCCTCCAACTTTCTACTGTCTCTTCTGCCCCAGTCAATTCATCGCCTTTAATTATTTCCGCCCTCCTTACCGGTTGTTAGGGAGAATTCTCATTTCTATGCTAATTCCCTTCAACCTTCGAGACCCCCAGCTCTTTTGATGGACTTTAAGACTTTTTAATTTTTATCCTGGAGTGAGTGAAAGCTTTTTCTCACTCATGTATTTTGATCTGATTTGGACTATGTGCTTCTTTGTTTTTTGAGTCTGACAAACTCCACAGACATCTGCTTTTTGTATTGTGACACACAGCACCTTTAGTGCAGTGTCACAGAGGAACACATTACTTACCAAACTGGTAACGTTCTTTCGACTGGATGTTCATCCAACGTATTCCTCATCTATGACATGTAATGTCGACAGCTGAGATGCTTTGGAAATTTTTTCGGCAGAGGGCGTCCTTGCATCGGGTCGATGTCCCTTGGAGGCCTCTGTCGAGGGTGATGTCATCGGATGTTATAAGTATCACGCACGTAGCCTCAGTTCATGTTTTTCCCCCTCACAACGTGTGGCACACATGCCCAGACCACAGTATCGACTGCACTTAGCCTTGCATGACGTGAGCTGTAATGGCATGGGTAATTCTTGCAAGGGGTAGGCTGAGAGGGCGATGAGGAAACGTTGGAGGAACATCCAGTCGAAAGAACGTTACCAGTTTGGTAAGTCTTCCAACGTATTCCTCATCTATGATAGACTCCCAAAGCAGTAAAAATGATTAGAGGAGGCAAAAGAATTTAGACATACCCAATTAAATGACAGAATAAAGCACTGCCTTACCAAAGGCAACATCCTGAGCATGGGCAGTATCCAGGGAGTAATGCTTGACAAACGTGTGTATAGAAAACAACGTTGCAGCGTCACAGATATTTTTCATGGGCACCCCCCTCTCTAGGGCTGTCGAAGTAGCAATGCCCCTGGTGGAATGAGCCCGCAAACCCACAGGAGGGTCCTTACCAGCCAACCGGTAGCATTCTGAAATAGTGAGGATAATCCACCTAGACAAGGTCTGCTTCGAAACCGCTTGTCCTAAACGGTGCCCAGTATACCCCACAAAGAGCTGGTCGTCCACTCTGATCTTTACCATTCTGGATAGATAAAAGCTCAAGGCTCTTCTAGGCTCCAACCTAGGAAGCCGTTCCTCTTCCTTACTGGGATGATGAGGAGGAGGGTAGAAAGCAGGGGGTACCACCTTCTGACTCAAATGAAATTCTGACAACCTTAGGGAGAAAGGACAGGCTCTCAGTACAACCCTGTCCTTGTGGAACAAAGTAAAGGGTGGCTTAGAAGAAAGTGCCTGCAACTCGCTCACTCTTCTAGCAGATGTAACTGCAACTAAGAAAACAGTTTTAAGGGTCAATAACCTTAAAGGACAAGAGTGCAAGGGTTCAAATGAAGCATCCATCAGAAAGTTTAGAACCAAATTAAGGTCCCAGACCAGCACCTGAAACGGCGACAGCGGGAGCACATTCGTGAGCCGTTTCAAAAACAGAGTGATCAGTGGAAGTTTAAAATAAGAACAGTCTTCTGAAGAGTGCTTAAAGATAGACAGCCCTGCCAAATAACCTTTAATGGTGCCCACCTGAAGGCCCTGTGAGACAAATAAAGTAAGAAGGAGAGAACCTCCGTAATTGAACACTGAAAAGGATCCACATTCTTTCCCCTGCTTAGTTGCAAAACTCACGCCAACGTTACAGGGACTTAGTTGAGGGCTGCCTAGCCGAAAGCAACATCTCCATTACATCATCCGGGAGGTCCCAATCCCTATATCTCAACCTCTCAGAAACCTTGCGTGAAGGTTGAGAGTCTTGACCTCTGGATGGAGAACCCAACCTTCCTCTCGTGAGAGAAGATGCTCTCTTTGGGGAAGACACATTGGAGGACAGATGGGCATGTCTAGAATGTCCGGGTACCATGCTCTTCTGGCACGATTCGGAGCAATGAGGATCATGCGGGTCCCGAACCGTCGCAACCTCCTGAGAACTTGAGGGATGGCGGGGAATGGAGGAAACACGTACAGAAGCGGGAAGAGCCACTCAACGACAAATGCGTCCCCTAGAGCTCCTCTCGGAGGAAATTCCCTTGAGCAGTACCTTTCGCACTTCTGGGTTGCACCGGTCGCGAACAGGTGCACCTGAGGGGTTCACCAAAGGCAAAAGATCTCTTGAAGGACTTCTTGAGTGAACTCCCACTCGTGGGAGACCACGCGATGCCTGCTCAGATCTGTCCTCCATGCCGGCTAGATGAATCGCCAAAAGGGACATACCCTCGCTCATTGCCCACAACCAGAGCTGCATTGCCTCCCTGCACAGAGGTAGTGACCCTACATCCCCTCTCTTCTTGAGGCAATGCATAGCTACTGTTGTCCGTCATCAGGACATTCTTTCCCCCCCACAGAAGGCAGGAAAGCCTTCAGCGCTAGCCTGCTGGTTTTCAGCTCCAAAAGATTGATGTGAAGTCTGGACTCTGATGGACTGTCAGGGAAGCGTCTGTCACCACCGTGGCCATGGCTGCCAAAAAGGCTCCCCTTTCATTAGATTTTTCTTGTCGGGCCACCACAGAAGGTCCTGTGAGACCGAGAATGGAGCATGAAGGAGATCCGTCATCTTGCCTGAGAAATGGGACCATTGCATCCTCAGAGCCCACTAAAGGGATCTCATTCTCAAGCGGGCCTCTGGCACCAGAAAAATGCAGGATGCCATGAGGCCGAGCAACCTTAAGAATTGGAAAGCCGGAAGACTCTGGGCTTGTTGAAATTTTGTGACCATCTGAAGAATGTGATGAGCCCTCAACTTGGGTGGCGAGCAAATCCACAAGGAAGTGTCCAAAAGGGCCCCTATGTACTGGAGCCGCTGGGGTGTCGTCAAATGAGACTTCTTGAAGTTGAGTGAGAAGCCCAGCTTGTGAAGGGAGTGGAAGGTGACGCTGAGGTGATCCAAGGCTTGCTCCGGAGAACGCGGCCTGATCAGCCAATCGTCCAGGTAGGAGTAAACGTGAATCCCCCCTCTCCTGAGGTGTGCTGCCTCCACCACCCAAGCTTGGTGAAGACCCTCGGGCGGAGGTGAGCCCGAATCGCAGGACCAGAAACTGGTGGTGGGATCTGCCAACTGCAAACCTGAGGTATTTTCTGTGCTTGAGATGGATCGACAAATGAAAATAAGCATCCATCAGGTCCATTGACTACAACTATTGGAGGGCCTGAAGGATCTGAGAAAGAGTGACCATCTTGAACTTGTCCTTCCTGAGGAACTTGTTCAAGCATCGTAAGTCCAAGATGGGTCTCAGTCCCCCGTCCTTATTGGGCATCAAAAAATAAGCGGAATACCAAGCCTTGTTCCACATCGCCAAAGGCACCGGTTCTATAGCGCCTTTCTCCAGCAGGGAGAAAATCTCCTGCAACAGGAGCGGATCCGGAACCTTCAAAGAGTGTTTCCCCAGAGAATTGTCGTGAGGCCATTGGAGAAAAGGAAGGCAGTAACCATGGGTGATCGTATCCAGAGCACACACATCTGAAGTAATGACTTGCCATTCTTCAAGATGCTGCAACAGCCTGCCCACTCACTGGAGAACCATGAGTCATTGCCTTCCGCTTCTAAACAGCTCTGAGGCCAAGAGGCAGCTGCCTGAGCGGCTTTGGCACCCATACCTCGTCCACCAAGAGTGCCTCTACGGAGGCCCCTTTGACTGGGCATCCCCTTTGCCTTTCCAAATGAGGAGTAATAGGGAAAGGAACCACCCCTCCATTGTTGTCCCCTAGGACGAAAAGGCAGAGGTTGTCTAACAGTCACCCCCAAAGATTTGGTGGCCGCCTTGGAGGTCTGCAACTTTTCAAGGCTCTCGTCAGCCTTGCTGCCAAAAAGATGCAACCCGTCAAAGTGCATGTTGAGAATGGAACAAGTTACTTACCTGTAACTGTTGTTCTCCAGCATGGGTCTGGCATGGATTCACATGCTCATGAATATTCCCCGTCGTCAGGCTGGGAATCCTCGGTAAAGAAAAAACCAGTATCAGTTTCGTTTCTGATCTGTCTTTCGTAGTAACAACCAATCACTGGTCTCTGCGTCATACTGACCACAGCCAATGACTGCCCTCTACCTAAGCACCGCCTCTGGCAGCCATCTTCAGATTTGGAAGCACGTGAAGTGGCAGTATGACCAAGTGAAGAGCGGCAGAGGGGTAGGCGGGAGGGTTCGCATGTGAATCCATGCCAGACCCATGCTGGAGAACAACAGTTACAGGTAAGTAACTTGTTCCTTCTCCAGCATGGGGTCTGGCATGGATTCACATGCTCATGAATAAAGAATACATAGCAGTACACACATGCACAACCACGGGAGGTGGCAAAGGCTCAACATCAAGCATCACATCAACTCAACATTAAGCATCTTACCTCCTCACCCGGCTCACCTTAGGCGAACAGACTGCGCAGCACTGCTTGGCCGACCCTGGACTCCTCCCTGGAATCCCGATCGACGCAGTAGAACTTCGTGAAGGTGTGCGTCGACCTCCACGTAGCAGCCCTGCAGATGTCCAGCAAGGGCACACCAGATAGGAACGCTGTGGTAGCTGCGATCGCTCTGGTGGAATGGGCTCTCGGACGGCCAGGCAGCGGTCGGTTTGCCAACCGATGACAGTACATGATACAGCCGGAGAGCCATCTGGAAATGGAGGCCTTTGAGAGAGCCTTCCCCTGATTGACAGGTCCAAAGTTCACAAAAAGTTGTGACGTCTTCCGAAAACACTTCGTGCGGTCCACTTAAAACGTCAGCGCTCAAGCCACATCCAGCGAGTGCAAAGTCCTTTCGGCCGGCGATGAAGGCGACGGGAAGAAAACAGGCAACACCAAGGGTTTGTTGAGGTGGAAGTCCGACGGCACCTTGGGCATGAAGGAGGGGTGCGTCCTGAGCACTACCCTTGTGTCGTGAAAAGTCAAGTACGGGGGCTTGCAGGAAAGGGCCTGTATCTCTCCCACTCTTCGTGCGAGGTGATGGCCACAAGAAACGCTGTTTTCCACAACAAGAACTTCAACGGAGCCGAGTGCAGAGGCTCGAACGGAGGTCCCATGAGCTTGGTCAGCACCACATTGAGCTCCCACGCCGGGGCCGGAGCCTTCACCGGCGGGAACGATCTGAACAGTCCCTTCATGAATTCTTTCACCAGACGATGAGACCACAAAGACGTCCGCCCCGTGGTTCTGGTGTATCGGGAGATCGCAGCAAGATGAATCTTGATGGACGCGTGCGCCAGTCCAGCCTTGGCCAGCGTCAGAAGGTACGGCAGTACCTGGGGAGCCGTAATCCGTAGAGGGTTAATCTTCTGTGCGTGGCACCAGACAGAGGACCTCTTCCATTTCTGTCCATAGCATTTAAGAGTTGAGGACGCCCTGGCCTTTGCAAGAACCTCTCTGCAGTCGGCCGGTATGTCGTATCCTCCAAACTCTAATGCTGCAGGAGCCAGGCCTGCAAGTTCAGCGACTTCGGGTCGTGATGGAGGATGGCGCCTCCTTCCCTGGAGAGAAGATCCGCGTCCACTGGCAGCTTGATTGACGGGGACGCTGACAAGTCCAGAAGGTCCGGGACCATATCTGTCTCGGCCACGCAGGTGCGACGAGGATCATCCTGCACCGTGACCTCTTGAGCTGGTTGATGAGCCGGATCAGTAATGGCAATGGAGGGAACGCGTATAGAAACAGGCCCTCCCAGGGGAATGAGAAAGCATCGCCCATGCTCCTCGGCTGGGGAAACCTGCTGGCGAACCTCCGGCACTTGGAGTTCGTCGCCGTCGCGAACAGATCGACCTGGGGTGTGCCCCACCGTCGGAAGAGGCGGTCCACTAGATCCTGTCGTAGTTCCCACTCGTGGCACGAGCGCAGCTCTTTGCTGAGCGAGTCGGCAATGGTGTTTTTTATCCCTGCCAGATGAAACGGCACCAGAAACATCCCTTGGGCGACGGCCCAATGCCACAGATCCTGCGCCTCCTTGGACAGGGCTGGGGATCTGGTACCGCCCTGCTTCCTGATGTAGAACATGGTGGTGGTGTTGTCGGTGAAGATCCTCACCACCTTGTCCTTGAGGGACGGAAGAAAGGACCCGAGGGCCCAAAACACTGCAAGGAGCTCCAGGACATTGATATGGAGGGACTTCTCCGTCGGAAGCCAAAGGCCTATCGCGTGCAGATTTTCGGTGTGCGCCCCCCACCCTTCCAGGGAGGCATCCGTGCTCACTGTCTCCTGGTGGCCGGGGGTCTGGAAGTCCATGCCCGCCGTCAGATGCGCGCGGGTGCCCCACCACCGGATCGCTCGTCGGAAACTCTCATCGAATGTGATCCTCTCCTCGAAGCTGCCCGTCGTCTGGATCCAGCGCGCATCCAGGAACTCCTGCAACGGGCGCATCCGGAGCCTGCACAGGCGGATGAGATAAATGCAAGAAGACATCATTCCGAGGAGGGACTTGATGGACCTCACCCTGGCCGCGTCCGCAACCAGCATCCGCTGCACCTTGCCCAGGATGGCCCTCGTCCTTTCCTCCGACAGAGAGGACAGAAGCGACACTGTGTCGAGCTTCGCTCCCAGAAACAGTGCGTCTTGTGCAGGCACCAGGTTGGACTTGGCGTAGTTTATGGAGAATCCCAGGTCCGTGAGTAGTTGGACGGTCCTTGCCGTGTGCTCCACGGCGAGCTCCTACGTCTTTGCTCGGATGAGCCAGTCGTCCAGGTAGGGGTAGACGTGGATCCCCTCTCGGCGCAGCTGCGCCGCTACCGGTGCGAGGCACTTGGTGAACACCCTGGGTGCCAACCTCAATGCGAAGGGAAGGGCTTTGAACTGGTAGTGACGCCCTTGGACCACGAACCTGAGAAACTTTCGGTGTCCCTTTAGGATGGGAATATGGAAGTAAGCATCCTCCAAATCCAACCACGACAGGAAATCGCCCTCCTCCAGTTGACCCAGGACGTGTTGGAGGGTGACCATCCGGAACTTCTGTGCCTTGATGAATTTATTCAGTCGTCGTAGGTCCAGGATGGGACGCCATCCTCCCGTCTTCTTCTTCACGAGGAAGTATCTAGAGTAAACTCCGGAGCCCCGAAGCCTCTTTGGGACGAGCTTGATGGCGCCCTTCTTGAGCATCGCCTTTACCTCCAAGAGAAGTTGAGGGACGTGATGTTCTTTCCTGGCCACAGGGGGGACGCGCGGGCACCTCCTTAGAAACTCGAGCGCGTGACCCTGAGCTAGGGCGTCCAGCACCCAACGGTCGGTGGAGATGGACTCCCACACGCTGACGAAGCTTGCCAGCCGGCCTCCCACCGGGGTGCTTCGGTGGGGGCCCGACCCCACGGCCGGTTCAATCCTGCTTCGACGAGGCTTTGCCGCCTTGTCCTCCTTGGCGATGACGGCGGGGTCCACCTGACTTGCCTCGTCCCCTGTAAGCTTCCTGTGACGATGAAGGGGCCGCTTGATGGTAGGTGGAAAATCTGCCGCTGGAACCTTTGGAGGCACCCTGTTTGCCTCCGCCGCTCCGAAAGGGCGGCCGCCGTTGCTGGAGAACCCCAAGAGCCCGGGCCGTCTCCGTGTCCGCCTTGATGGCTTGAAGGGAATCGTCCACTGTTTTCCCAAACAGGTTGTTTCCGTCGAACGGCATGTCCAAGACTCTGGTCTGCACGTCCTGACGGAAGTCAGTAGCCTTGAGCCATCCACGCCGCCTAAGGCACACGCCGTTGCCCAACTGGCGAAATCCAGTGTCAGCGATGTCCGTCGCAATCGTAATGGCGTGGTCCGACGCCACCTCTCCTTCCTGCAAGATTTCTAGGGCTTCCGCCCTCTTGTCGTCTGGTAGGAAGTCCAGCAAGGGGGCCAGTTTGTACCACAACTCCCTGTCGTAGCGGGCTACGATAGCCAAGGCGTTGGCCGCCTTAATCGTCGTCGCTGCCGACGAGATGACTCTGCGTCCCATCGTGTTAATTTCTTTCCCTCGCCGTCCGGCGGGGAGGTCGACGTAGAGGCCGCGCCCCCCCGCTTTCTTCCTGGCCACCGCGGAGACGACCGAGTCCGGGGTCGGCTGTGCCCGAAGGCACAAGGGGGCCGCGTCCGGGACCCGGTACTTCTTCTCGTACCGATCCCTTCTAGCCGGCGTCGTGGATGGGTTCTTGAGGTGGGCGAGGCCCTCATCCCAAATATCGTCTAGTGGAGGTACAGCGAGGACCGTCTTCCTCTTGGTCTCGCGCCGTTGATAAAGGAAACCTTCCTTCTTCTCTTCCGGGCAGAGCTGGAAAAGCTCGGATGCCCTGGCGATCATGGAGTGAAACGATCCAATCTCGTCGGGCGGGGAAGCCCGGGTGGGAGGTGACGACGGGAGATCCTCGTCGTAAACCTTCGTCGTCTGTACCCGTCGCGGCCGTGTCAGTCCCCGTATCATCCCCACGTGTCGTGGACGGGGAGGAGGGCTGAACAGGGCGCGATGGCTGAAAAGGAGGTGGAGGATGAATCCTTCTTCTCTTAGGGGGAGGGCTCCCAGAAGGGCCTGGCTCCGGGTCCCCCGTCGGGAGCGGCTCCTCCGCTGGTGGTAACGGCAGTCTCGTCCTTATCTCCGAGCATAAGGACTGTATAGCCAACAAAATGGCCGCCGAGTTGTCTTGCGGCACTGGTTGAGGGGAGTCCGACGGGCGGTCAGGAGCCCCATCGGCACCCTCGACGTTCTCGTCTCCTACGCGGGGTCCCTCCCGACGGGCTGGTCTTCTTCCACGCCAACGCCGTGGCTTAAGACTTCGATCAGCTCCTCCTCAGAGGTTGAGGCCGAATCCACGACGACCTCCTGCCCCCCCTTTTTCTTCTCCGTTGGAGGTTTCACGGGGGTCCTGTCGATGGGCATGAAAGAGGACTCCCTCCGCGGTGGCAGGGAGACTCTGGGCCCCGAGGTCGCCCCCACAGGCTGAGCCAGGGCCGCCGCGACTGTCTCGATAGAGGCCTTGGCCGGGTGGATTAAGGCTTTCACCACCTTAGGTGCGCTCACCGCCTTCTCCTTGGGGGGAGGGTCACCGCCTCGCTCCCCCTCCGATGGGGCCTTCGAGCTTGACCGGGGTCTCTCCAGGAGCTTCGCCGGGTGCTCGGCCTTCCTCTTACCCGAGCCAGAGCGTTGGCTCGTGGTTGATGGCGCCGGGGAGGATGCACCCTGCCTGGCGCCCGTAGAGCCCGACCGTTCGGCGCTCCCGGTGCCAGCGGACACGCGGTGCTTGGCCTTCTGTTGGACCCCCGTCGCCGGGGCGCCCTCAAAGGTCTTAGAAGACCGCTCGGACTTCTTCTTGCCTGACGGGCTCTTTCCTTCCAGCCAGTTGGCGAGACGTTGATGGCGGTTCTTCATGGTCCGCTCCGACATATTGCCGCAAAACGCACAGTCCTTCTCCACGTGCGTCTTGTCCTCATGTAGGCAGTAAAGGCAAAGGGAGTGTTCGTCCTCCTTAAAGACATTCTGAAGCTGGCATCCAGGGCAGACCCTGAACAGCTTTCCGGGCGTCGAGCTTCCCTTCTCCTGGGCCATGTCCGAGAAGGGCCTGAGAAACTTCTGGAGTCCTCGAAAAGCGTGGCTCGACTAAATCTTCACCCTTGAGGGGCGTAGACGAATCCAACACGGGTCCCCGTTGATCGGATGAAGAAACGGTGGAGCTTGAGGCTCTTTTGACCGAAAAAAGAGAATTTTTTCTGAGAAAAAACGTGAAAAAAGCACCAACGCTCGAGAGCAATAGCACGAGGATCCCAACACTTGAACGTGCAGTAAAAATCTGAAGATGGCTGCCAGAGGCGGGGCTTAGGTAGAGGGCAGTCATTGGCTGTGGTCAGTATGACGCAGAGATCAGTGATTGGTTACTACTACGAAAGACAGATCAGAAATGAAACTGATACTGATTTTTTCTTTACCGAGGATTCCCAGCCTGACGACGGGGAACATTCATGAGCATGTGAATCCATGCCAGACCCCATGCTGAGAAGGTAGGGTATGCTGCTTGCTTTGAGGTGGCCGTAGTCACCTGAACCACCAAACTCTCAGGAGTTGGGTGAGTGGACAGGTAGCCGGTGTCGCTACTGGATGAGCGGTATTTCCTTGACAAAGACTTGTTAACTACCGGTACAGACTCCGGGGAAGTCCAAGTAGCAGCCACCCATTTTTGTAAAGCCACATGAAATGGCAACACCGGGTCAGTGGACGGACCCTGATCCAAGATGTCTGTAAGATCATCCTGATCATACTCCACCTAAGGCCTGGACCAATCCAGGTACTCAGTAACTCTCAAAATCAGTCTCCTATAAGAGGAATTGGCATTCTCACCAGGCTCGGTTTTCCCAAATTCCATCTCAGGAGATTTGTTGAGACCCCTGGCATTATGTAAGAACTGACGCAGATGCTCAATTAAACTGTCTTCATCAATGAGACATTCTGGAGCATTAGGCGTCCCATAAGGCAGACCAAAAGGAACAAAGCCCCTATCAGACCTCTCTCCATCATCCTCTTCCTCAAAAATGTTTTGGAGAGACTGGAAAAACTCCTTCCTAGGGATAGGACCGCGCCTCTTATCAGGAATAGGCTTCACAGATTTAGCAAGAGCCTTTCTTGGAGGTTCCAGATCCCAAGGGGCATCCAACGGCAAATCCTGCCCAGTAGGAGCCGATGGTGTCGATGGCTCCGACCGGCGTCAGCGTCGAAAAAGGCGCCAAAGATTTTGAAAGGTATGACCCCAGGTAAAGACCCGACAGACTCAATCGACTAACATGGCGCTGATGGCGTTGACACATTCTTCGACAGCTTCTAAGGCTTCTACGGTGGCACGTCTCTGGCTATCCCCTAAAGCCTTGTCCGAACGGGACCTTGAACACTCCCGATTTTCTATCGCGCCGATTGCCCGGGCCGAGGGCGCAGTTGCATCGGACCAAGACCGTTCCTTGCCGGCTTCAACCAAAGCTGCGGACGGAACTGTGCAGTGAGACTAAAAAATCTGTAACATTTTCTCCCAAAAAGCCTCCAATTCCTCGGGGGTAGAGGATTTAGTGGAGCATGGCATCTTTTTTGGGTATCCGTCATCTGACGAGGATGGGGAAGGCGAACGGTGAGGCCGCTGCCAGGACCGCGTCGATGAAGAGGATGAGTGGCGCGAACCACTCCGGGACCTAGATCTTCTGGATGTTTTCCCACGAGGAGACTCTCGGTCGACATACCAGCCGATTTTGATTCACAGGGTTTGGAAACACTGCCTACCTTTAAATTTCCTCTTATGCTCCTGCAAGGCCTTGGCAGTCAATGACTGGCACTTCGAGCAGACGTCCGTGGCGTGGTCCTCGCCCAGGCGCCACAAGCAGATACGGTGCGGGTCCGTGATGGACATCTTGGACCCGCAATCCCAACATTTCTTGAAGCCACACAGCAGGGTCGTCGGGGTGGAAGATGAAGACATAAATCGTACAATATGAAGTTGAAGACACGAGGCGTGCCGAGTTCTCGAGGAAAACACGTTTGCGTGAAAAACAGAACTGAGGCTACAGTCGCCGTGCATGCTACTTATAACACCCGAGGACGTCACCCTCGACGGAGGCCTCCGAGGGATATCGTCCCGATGCCATCGACGCAAGGACGCCCTCTGCTGAAAAAAATTCCGAAGCAGCACAGCTGTGGACATTACATGTCATAGATGAAGAATATGTTGGAGGACACAATCCATTCAAAAGTCCTTTGGATTTCTCTTAAGGTTTAAATACCTTCTGAACTACTGTTCCCAAGAGTAGTAAAGTGAAATTGACTTTACCTACCTTTTTCTATGTAGGTGCAGCACACACCATCTTTGTGGAGTGCTGGGGGGTTACTTAGTAGCCCCTTTTCCTACTTACTCATGTAACATTTTTGTATGTTACCCTCATGACTTTAAATGGCTGGTGGTAGTGGTTTAATTTTCCTACCATTGTGCATTTTTTACCGCAGGCTGAACCTTCAACTGCAGTATAGCACCCGTGGCTGACCATTTTGTCAAAATGGCCCTGGTTGTCTTTTTCCGCCATTTCTTGCTCGTGAGGTTTTTCTTGGGTTTTACTCTGTGCGCCAAACCAGGTTTAACCCTTTTATTTGTTTTGCCTTTGGCGAACTTCAGTGTTGAAACCCGCCTCTGGCTCCAGTGTGTCTGGCAGGGCAGGAAGCGAGGGAGGTGCCCTAAGCTCCCTGTCCTTAGTTTCCTTGGTTACCTGAATGCACCCAGTGCTGATTGGCTGGCTGGCTGTCCTTCTAGGACAGCCACCCTGCTGTGTGAGTAACAGCTAGGCTGTGAATGAATTGGAGAAACCTGCATATAAGGTCAGGTTTCTTGGACTGAAGGCAGAGTCGAACACTGGACGAAACATCTGAAGGAATCATGAAGAGAAGCCTGCTGCATCCTCCTGGACCATTGAACTCCCCGGTGAAGCCCTGCTGCTGTGCTGAAACTGCTTTGCCGAATTGACTAGAGAAGTTCCGGAGAGGACCACTTCTTCCCTTGGGTTAGGACTTTCTCCAAATGGCTGACCTTCCTTGCTGCTGCTGGAACCGAGTACCAGGGGTCGAGAAATCCATAGTCGAGTGCATCATCTTTAAGCCGGACCAGAGCTCCAGGAAGATCCTGAGGACCCTCCCGAAGCAGGACGATTCAAGCCTGAGACACCTCACCAGAGTGCTGGACTCAGAAGCAAGGAAGCCCATCATGCATCCAACATCCACATAGGTTCTATTTGCCTGTAGCTAAAACCGCGAAGTGCTGCTGAACTGAAAAGAGCCTGTAGCCGCCAACGACCTTTGAAATGCAGTGCATGAGTCCTTCCTCTTGTCCCCACGACTGAGGCCCAGGAACCCAGGATATTCAAGACTGCAATCAGAATAAAAGCCAGCTGGATCCTCTTCTTCATACCTAAGGTACTATGCTGTCTACGGGGTACTTACCTCTTTTGTCTGTAGCTTGCATTATCTCACTGAAGACTTGCAGTAGCTGCTTTTTACATAGTTGACCTCAGCTCTGACTTTCACAAGCCTAACAGCTCGTGGCCCAACAGTGACTTTCTACAACTCTCTAACTTTGTGCAAGGCTTTTGTGCTATTTAAAGAAGTGCCTCAGCTCCATAGACATTCTTCAAATTGACTTTGGCTGTCCTGGCTCCCTGCAGACTCTTCTGACCCACTGACTGATTCTAACTATCCCGCAGAGGTGGTGCATAAGGTTAACTTGTATTGCTCGGAAAGATCGAATCTAGACTTCATTGGGAGATTGAAAAGTTCTGAATCTGAGAACATGCTTCTGAAGTGTATTTTTATTGTTACACATTGCCCTTTCTAAAGAAGGCTTATTTAAAACTGACCGTTAATTATTTTACTAGAAAATGTTGAGTGTAAGCGTTATTTTGATATTTGTATTTGTGGATTTTGATGCTACAGCTCACATTTACCCCTCTTGAGATAAGTCTGGCTGCTCAGTCACTCTACCAACTTGTGTAATACAGACCTATACCAATAGGTGGGTTACCTAATATCAAGAGGACAAGACTGGTGTAGTCTTCCACAGGGTTACTGCATACAATCTTGCCTAACACTGGTGCATCCTAATTAATGTCCTCATTGCCTGAAACCCACTTTCTCCTTTTTTTCCTGCCAATTTCCCACACTGCCAGGGCCCTCTAGCTGTCTTTTGCACTGTAAAAACATTGTTCTTGTTCACTAAATACAGTGGAGAAAGCACACTGCATTTCCCTTTGGGGATGACTTCACCTTTCTTCTTAAAAATAAATCAGAAATAATATTTTTAAAAAGTATACAGTCTTGAATTTTCAAAACAGGCTTGTGAAAGATGGGGCGTCTGTCAGTCAGCGGGGCCTCAGTCTTCACTTGGTTTTCCTGGACCTGCATGCAATGTATGGGCGATTTGGGCTTCCGGGTTCCCTTGTACCAAAGACTGTTGAGTTAAACTCGGGAAGGGGGGCTTGCAAGTTACTGCTAGAAGAGGTCACATTTGGGATTACTTGCCCTGTGGACATTTTTTCGGTGTATGGGGGTTCTGGGGAGTTACTCCATCTCTCTGCAATCATCCAGGCTAAATTGGGGCTATGCTAGTAACAAGTCTCTGCTAAGATCACAGTTGCAGTAGTGTCAGGAAATTCTAATCACAATGTCCCGTATCACGTAGCAGATGGCATTACACAGTCCCCTCTGTCACTCCATGCCCAACACCTACAGCAAGGCAGGGCACTTCATCACAGTCCACAGCCTACGGTTATTGAAGAGTGACATTCAGCTCAGTGGACCCTTTTTGAGTGAAGCAAGGAAGGTTTATGGCGGTATGGGGCATGGCAATAACTTATAGCTTTGTGTGGTCTTAGTCCAGAATAGTGCACATTGCAAATGCTTCAGAAAAAACCCGATCAGTTGGGCCTCTGTCACACCAACATCTATGTTTGAAAGATTATCAATACAACTTTTAAAACATAACACTTTGCCATATGAACACTTAAATACATTCATACTGAATTGTTTTCAATTCAACGTCTGGTATTATACACCATGTACAGCCTTCAACTGCAATTTAATTTCCATAAAAACATAATTTTACTTTCAAGACACTGTAGCAATTTATTAATTACCTGCAAAAACAAATAAGAGGGCAGCACACTGTCGAAAGAGGGACTGAGGTAAACTGGTTCTGTCATTTTCACACCTAGACCTCTGGAAAAAAATAAGTATTTTAAAATATCTTCATTCAGGCTGGCAATCCACAGAACTAAATAGAAAATTAATTGAAATTAATACCAACACTGACAAGCATGCACAACATTTTCACTTTATATATTCACTTTATATATTCCCAAGATGAGGATGATGACAAGGCATAAGCTGCATCACTTTAAAATGAACACAGTAGGACTATCCCTGCAGCAGTTTATGGGCAAGGGAAGAAGAGGCTCTGGAATCCACCTATGCCAGTCCCACTGGAAATATCACAACTACCTGAAAGATCACTTGGCACAACCACACTTCATGGAATGGTCAACTGTATTGCAAAGTTTTTGGACAATATCAATGGTGATGGGTTTTGCAGAAAAAGTGATTAACTATTAAGGCATGGGAAGCAAAAAGCACATGGCAGGAAAATTCATAGGAATTATGGTACAGAGTGCATATGGACGCTATTCTGTTGATAGAAATGACCATCAGTATAAGAGTACACAAGATCAAACTTTGAAAACCAGGAATTGTGGGAAAACAAAAACGTGAAAGGCAGCATGAAGATGGTGTGCTTGAAATATGGTTAAGATATTTTCATTTTTTTAAAATTAATATAATGGATTTATAGTGAGGTCAACACAAAATGATTCATTTGATATTTAAACGGTAGTTTGGCAACAGCACTTCACCTTGATGTACTAGACATATTACATTGCTATAATTGTTCTTTTATAAAAAAAAATTAAATTGTTTAATGTATTTCTCTTAATTTTTAAATGTTACATTATACTGATATTATTACAATGCTCCTACACCATGACCATGAAGTGCCTAGTCCACTGTTTATTAAAGGGGAGGTAGAGCTTATAAGGTAGGCTAAAAAAATGACCGATTAAAAAAAAAAAAAGAAATCACTCCAAAAGGGGGTCAATGATAAGTGCACGGTTTGCAAGAAAAACATTTTGTTGTATGCAAATAAGTCAGTGAGTTCGGAAACTATGCTCAACACGCCCATTTCAAGTTATATCTTTTATAGCCAAAAATGTCGAATTAGCATAAGCAAAGAATATCAGATATGCACGCGCACTGAGGAAGTGCCTGGAAGTGCCCGTTAAGCCTGGTGACTCTCAGCAGCTCCTGAAGCATTTGCTCCTACCACCTTACCCACATACCCCATTCTTCTGCTACGTCACACTCTGTGAAGCCCCACCCCCTTTGTACACTTCCTCTACAAAAAGGCACCTGCGTGCGCACAATTGCACGCACCGAGGAAGAGCCTGCTAAGCCTGGAGACTCTCTCCAGCTCCTGAAGCCTTTGCTCCTACCAGCTTACCCACATATCAAATTCTTCTGTTACGGTGTGTTTATACACGTTTGGACCTTACTATACTGGTCCTTTTGTTTGGACTGTTTACTTAACAGTTTACTTATGGCTTTGTTTTTCTTGTTTTAGTCACAAACTGAAGCCCCGTCCCGTGCCCCGTCCCCTTTTTACACTTCCTGTACAAAAAGGCACGCGCGCACTGAGGAAGTGCCTGTTAAGCCTGTTTGGCTTGGGTGGCGGGGTCACTCAGCGTGTGTGTTGAGCACGAGTAGTTTGTATTGTTTGTACCCCTGTGACTACCTGGCCAATCCTTACCCAAGCGTTCTCGCTTTGGGTTTTTTCTTTTGTAAGGTTGCAGGGTCTCATTGAGTGCAATAGCGCAGAGGCATTGTACCCTTGCTCATTTATATGGTAGGTTGTCCCTGCAGTAACTGTGCCCAATAAGCTGCCACCGTTTGTGGTGTGGTTGTTACCGTCTCACTTTGGCGCCAGCTCTCCTAATTTTACTTTGCTGGTTGCTCGTGCTGAACGCCATTAGCTACTGCTTGGCATCAATGCAAACTCTTTAGAGTTAGACTCTTTAATTTCAAATTTGTTGTTAACCCGTACCGTAGAAGGACGGGACATCGCACCACATTCATTCCACTTGAGTTAAGAATTATGAGTTGTGAGGTGATTGCAAAAGAACTTGGAGACATTATATTTTGTTATTCTTCTTGATATTCTGCCTCTTATTTTGCATTAGCTTTACTGCCACTAACTCATAATGGTTAAGGGGCTTAGAAGCGGCACACGCCTTAATGAGTTCCCTGAAACCAATCAGACGGACACTGTTTATTTGTCACAATCTCTTGAGCCTAATGAAACTGGAGAAGGGAATTCCCCATTGAAAACTCTTTTGCAGGCCCTGCCCATGGATCAAATAACATTGTCACATGGTCATCAAGGTACTCCTACTTCCCTGCTCAGTTGCACACATCTCATACAAACTCCAGTGTGTGTGTTCAGATTCACGCAACTCCTGTAGCCCAGCGAATGCCAACTAATTACGCCTTACATGAGGTGGATGATGTGGACACTTATGATCATCATACATAAGATACGCGCTCGACTAATCATCCAAGCAATTCTATGTCATCATACTCTGTAGAATGCTTCGATAATCACATCCCAGATGTATCATTGTATTAGAGTATCTTGCTGTCGGCGTTCTCTCGCATCGTCTGTCTCCCCCCCCGCCCCCTCCTATTCCATGGTGCTCTCTATCTCACCTATCTTCTCTAACTGCTTCTCTATTGACTATCCTGCTCTCCTCACTAAATCTGGTAGGAAAAGGTTTAAAAAGGACATCCTGGTCTCCAACCCAGGCCTCCCTATCGCTGACACCTACTCTAGTGCCTGCTCTAAGGAAACTCACCAACATCCTCTTTTTCGTGCCTTCGCCTGACCTATGGACCCTTCACATGGTCTCTGTGCTCTCTCCTTTTTCCTCTTCTCCCATTAATGGTGGCACCCGTTGGGATGTCCTCTTGGCCCCCTTCCACTCCTCTAAGGCCATCATTAATGTCTACGCTAACGGGACCGTCTTGGTCCAAGGCCCTCAGGCCAAACTTCACCTCTTTGATAGACGCTTACCACGCCTCATCAACTTCCTTTCCTCTACTGCTGTCCCCCCCTCCTCTGTCCTCGTCTACCTTGCCTCTACCCTCCCTCCCTGCCCCCTCTTGTGCTCCTCCTTCTACACCTCCGCAGGGCGTACCTCTGATCTGTACCCCTCCCCGGACGTCCTTCAAGGATGGCAACCTTCTCCACATTGCCACTCTTAACTCTCGTTCTGCCATCAAGCATTCCTCTGATATCTGTCGCCTTCTTGAGGAACTGGACCTTGACGTCCTCGGTCTCACTGAGACATGGTTCACTGCCAGCTCTGTCACCAGCTTTGACACACTCCTACCTGACGGTTACAAGATCCTCTCCGTGCCCAGGCCCAACCGTGCGGGGGGGGTGTTGCCCTTATCTTCCCTGAGTGGATTCCTGCCACTGTCACTCCTACGCAGACCTACTCCTCTCCTGTCCGCTACCACTCAACTCCTCTTTCTTGGCGACTTCAACATCCACCTGGATGCCTCCTGTCCCCCCACTGGACTCTTTCGTGACCTCTGCAACACTCTCTCACTCTCTATTCTCCCGAATGGGCCTACTCATTCTGCAGGGCACACTCTTGATGCTCTGATCTCTTCTGACCTTCCCCTCTCCGTCCCTCTCTCCACTCCTCTCTCCTGGAGTGATCACTTTCTCCTATCCTCACCCTCCCTACCCCTCAGGCAAAGTCACCCTCATCATTGCCACCCACCTTCTCGGTCATCCGACCCATGAAGCGTGTGTCAGTTGAGGCTTTCGCTGCCACCTTTTCGCCCCCCTGTCCCCCTTCCGCTGACTCCCACCCTGACACAGCCCTCTCCATGCTCCACTCTGCTATATCTGATACTCTTGATATCCTTGCCCCTGTCATGAGAATCCGCCTGAAGCCCAAAGCCAAATGTAACTCCTGGTATGAGTCGGATCTCGTCACCCTAAAACGCAAGTGTTTGGTGGCAGAGAGGAAATGGCGTGCTTCATGTTCATCCTCTGACAAACTGGCCTGCCGCCTGCTCCAAAGGCAATACCGTCTCTCCGTACTCACCAAGAAGAGAGCCCTTATCCAAGCCCGCATCTCTGCGGCATCTAACAACTCTGCTGAACTCTTTAAAATCTGCAAGGAGCTTGCCAACCCTGCTGCAGTCTCTACCTCTCCTGTTCCCTCCCAGGCCCTCTGCACTGCACTGGCCTCTCACTTCATCTCTAAAACTCAGGACATCCTGTCCTCACTCTCCTCCTATCACCTCCCTCCCTCTCTTCCCGGCTCTTCCTCTGGCCCTTCTGCAGCCATCCCTCCTTCTCTGCCTTTCCCCTTTTTTCTGCTGACGAGGTTTCCAGACAAGTCCGATCTATGAAAGTCTTGTCTAAACAGGTTCACCCCTGTTCCTCCAAAACTATCAAGGACCACATCAACTCCCTGGATCCTGCCCTGGCTGACTTTTGCAGCCACTCCTTCGCCTCTGGAGTCTTCCCATCCCCCCTCAAGCACTCCCTTGTGCACCCTCTTCTTAAGAAACCCTCTTCCGACCCCTCCTGCCCAGCTAACTATCGCCCAATCTCCATCACTCCCTTCCTGGGCAAGCTCCTGGAGAAACTGGCCATCTCCCAGCTTAACCTCCATGCTGAATCCGTTGGTAGTCTTCATGACCATCAATCTGGCTTCAGAGCGGCCAGAAGCACGGAAACTGCTCTCCTGAACATCCGTGATGGCCTGCTCTTGAACCTCGACTCCAACACTCCGTGTGTTCTCATTCTGCTCGATCTCTCTTCGATCTTCGATCTCTCTTCTGCCTTTGACACTGTCAACCATGCCATCCGGCTGAACCTTCTCTGTGATAACCTGGGTATCACTGGTCAGGCTCTGGCGTGGCTGACTTCTTTCCTTTCCAATCGACCCTCCCAGGTCCAACTTGGGTCCTTCCTCTCTGATATCTTCTTCTCCACCTGTGGTGTTCCCCAAGGATCTAATCTCTCTCCCTGGCTTTTCAACCAGTATCTGGCACTCCTTGCCCACCGCATCGCCGCCCTCTGCCCCAACTTTCAGTGCTATACGGACGATACCCAGCTCATTTTCAGGCTACCCTCGGCCTCCTCCTCTCCTTCCCTCATCTCTGTCTGTCTGCTATCCAGGAATGGTGTGCCGCCAATGACCTCTGCCTTAATGCCAGTAAGACTGAGATTCTACTCATCGGCACACCCACTCTCTCCTTCCCTGCAGCTCTCTGGCCGGCCTCTCTTGGCCCTCTTCCTGCTCCTACCTGCAAGGCAAAAATCCTCAGGGTCATCTTCGACTCCACACTCTCCTTCTCTCCTCACATATCTGACGTCTCTAAGAAGTCCACTACCAGCTGCACCTCCTCAGCTGTATTCTTCCCTTCCTTCCCTTCCTCTCCTTCCCCCAGAAGCTCACTGTCTCCCGAGCCCTGGTTCTCTCGAAGCTGGACTACTGTAACAGCCTCTATCTCAATCTGCCTGCCTCCACTCTCCGCCCTCTGCAACTCATCCAGAACAGAACTGCAAGACTTGTCCTTGGCCTCAAGCCCAGGGACCGTATCTCTCTAGGACTGAAATCTCTACACTGGTTCCCAGTGGCTGCGAGGATTAAGTTCAAAACCCTCTGCATTGTCCACAAGGCCTTCTGGGGCCTGGGGCCTAAATACCTTCAACTCTCTCTTCCTAAATATCTTCCTTCCCGAGCCCTTCGCTCATCCGTCTCCAACTCCCTCAGGGTCAGCCGCTTCTCGAAGCAACGAGCTGGGGGTAGATCTCTCTCCGCGGCAGGGGCCTCCCTCTGGAACAGCCTTCCCGCCTCCCTGAAACTTGAGGAGAACCATCTCCGGTTCCGGAAGCACCTCAAAACCTTCCTCTTTGCTTCCGCTTTCTCTGTCCCTCTCCCCTGCTAAATTCTTCACTGAAACTGCACTGAATCTGCAACTGGGCCACTCTCACCGACCTCGGTCCTGGGCCCAGCCACTCTCCACTTGCACTGCCTCCCTGACAACCCCTGCACTGCGGGACTGTCTCTGTATCCCTACAGCCCCCCCTTCCCAGCACTTGTCTGCACTTACCCTGCACTTGCCACCAGCTGGCCCTATTTATTTATATTTTATTCTACTTACTTTGTACTGCACTTCCCCCCCCCTCCCCTTCTCCTAGCACTTTTCCCTTCCCCCTACCCCTGCACTTGTGCGGTCTGAATGTTACCTGGCCTAATAGTATCGTTGTCTGTCTTCCCCTTGTTCCCCCCTCCCTGCCTCGTCGCGCCTCGAAACACTTGTGTATAGGCGCGTTACAAATGCCATATCATATCACTTGGCCCTTCTACTCATGCCTCTCTTTTACCCATTGATGTTGAAGTATTTGTATATAACCGTTCACATGCCACATTGTTTGAACAGCCTCTTTCTCCTGGCAATTCGTTTTCAACGTCTAGTCATCATCCTTCCACTAGTTCTCCTTCGCTTGCCTCTAATAAGTCATTGTTTGATGCTAAAATGAAGGCTTTCAATTGTAACGAAAATACTCAAACCGGCAGTCAAAAAGATTCTCATCAATTCAGGGTCAGAGTTATGCCCTTGTGCCTCTCATGATAGTAACACCCAATCACACAACCTTAATGCACCAGACACATTTCCTTTCCGGTTTTAACCCCTATCCTTAATCGCCTTGATAAGGGTAAAAAAATAAACCATTATGAGTCTCGGCATAT
The DNA here is from genome assembly GCF_040938575.1 of Ambystoma mexicanum. Classification (NCBI taxonomy): domain Eukaryota; kingdom Metazoa; phylum Chordata; class Amphibia; order Caudata; family Ambystomatidae; genus Ambystoma; species Ambystoma mexicanum. The sequence goes on from NC_090924.1 coordinate 1,181,418,225, forward strand.
GAAGTCATCAATTTCAGATATTATGGGAAAGCTGAATGAGTTGGAGAGTTTCTTCTACGCACACAAAACGTTTTTTTCATTAAAATTGTCTATGAATTAAGGGAATAATTTAGCAACCTCCCCTGAGCGAGTTAATAAGATCTACTGCCATATGGCTTTGCTCGAAGGCAACGCAAACAATGGGGATTTCCTCAGCATAAGACTTATTCTGTTTCAAGGAATGTCGATCCAGGGAACAAACTCTTGTGTGAGATACCCTCTAATATCTTTTTACAAGCTGTCACAATTCATACAGAAAAAATATCTGAAATTGAGAATCAAATAAAAAACGTACAAGTTGCACAGTGTCATTAACGCAAAAAATGCCATGCCTCTTCGGAGGCGAATGGCATGGACATAGTGTCGCTTTCCGACACCCCCCAATAGTCCCAACCCCGCTCAATGACCTCATCGAACAAAATGACAATGTAGGCCTAATTGTGCATGAAACCCCTTAAGTTTTACCTGCCACAGAGACTCACGGTATATCCAACTTATATATCTCTTCCAAAAAAGAAGCGTTTAGAACTAGGAGCTCAAAAAAGAAGATTAAATAGGAGGGGGTGATTTGGCACCTCGGAGCTCCTAAGAGATCCTGTACATGAATCGGTCAAACTGGCCCGATTTATTATAAAATTGAACAGAAATAGAACAGAAAGATGTTGGAAGATTCGGAGGACATCTGGGAGTAAGCCCGGTGCGCAGAAGTGAGAGGAACTGCTGCAGGATGGCGGCAAGAACCTGTGAGGCGACAAGATGACGGACGGGTGCTGGCTGAAGCGGTGAGGAACCTGGAGTCAGGACGTGGGCGCTCGTACGAGGGCCAGCGGACAAGAGAGTGCAAGCAGCCATGAGGGATTGAGAGCCAGAGAAGAAATCTCAGAAAACGCCTGGCTCCAGTCTCAGCGTGCAGCAGCCGGATCCTTCAGTCGCGGCGGAGAGGCTGGGATACATCACTAAGGCGGAGGGAAGTGGAGGAGCGAGGGTGGGGAGAAGACCACGGGAGGAAGAATGAGGGTGAGCCCGAAGACAAGGAGGTGGCTGCGACATGGGCAGGGGCAGTGGCAGTGGCGAAGAGATATAACAGGTGGTGCCCCCTTACACCGCCCTCACCAAAACACGACGGGAGGCCAGAGACACGCCCCGCCCGTAGCCCCGACTGCACAAGATCATCTGGGAAGTAGGACAAGCCACACGCCAGGAAGAGCGGCACGGCCTGGAGCATACGTGGGAGGCCACAACTCCTTCCAAGTGGCAAGGAAGAATGCAAGAGTGTGACACAGAGAAACGGCTAACTCAAGACCCTCGGGGAAAGGATTGTGGGGGATAAAATAAAGAGGACAAAGCAGCGCCCAGGCCTGAGAACCTCTCCGACTGGCCTGGGACTGAGGGAATAGACCACGCACACAAAGGAGAGAACTTGCAGGAAGCCCCGGCAGGGAAGAACGCCTTGAGAAGGAGCAAGCAAAGAGCCCCTCGCAGCTGCATTAAGACTGACATTGGGAACTCAAATCTCCTACCCGAGCAGGAAAGGGTGAAAGCACACAGAAAGGAGAATGACAACACCAGACCCTGTGAGGCACTGGAACACAGAGAAGACCCACACCGGCAGCGGCCCGTGACTGTGAGGGAGGTAGACACACACAGCAGATGGCACATAAAGGTCCCCACAGAACGCCTGCAGACCCGAGAATGTGAACGGGGGCTTTAACGGATGTGCTGACAACAGAAGGGAACACATCCCATTGCACTCAGGGACCGCGGTGGCGTAGCGCATGGGAAGCAGTAGCCCACGCAGCACTGCGGGAAGTGACACAGCGAAGATAGGATGCCTCCAGGTACCCGTTTCCACCGGCTGCACTACAAGGGAGAGTGCAAGATACACAAGGTGAGAGTGCGCGCAAGAATAATACAGTGGAACAAGCATCCTAGAAGAGTGGAACGTGCCAGATAGCAATCAAGGGAGAATAATGACACGGGAGAGCACAACTCATCGCCCAAGCATAATAATGTGGAAACGTCCGGGGGGTGGGGAGAGGACGTCCCACGAGCCCCGGGGAAAGGAGTTAACAGAACAAATTACCCTCAGAACTTTAACCTAGGCCGCAGGCCACAAATGGAGCGGACGGAGGACACTGTGAAAGCAAGCCTGTGATCCACATAGCACAACCGATAAGCAGTACAAGCAAGACGTGCATATACACGGGGAGCATTGAACAAACTCCAAGAGTACCCATGGGGGGGGGAGACAGAAGAAAACCCCGACGCATGCTGCGGGTGGGGTAACTACAGACAGCGCAGCTGACCAGAAGGGGATAAAGGGGACGGAAAAGAGGAACTCGGAGCACACAACTGGTAACCCACTTGAACCCCTACATAACATGGAGCGAGGAAGGTACAGAAGCTTGACTGAGAGCCACCACATAGACGCAAGCCGAAGAACACGGCCGACAGGCAAGGGGAACACAGATCTGCTCTGCAAAATTGAGTGGAACACAGGGAGCATAGAGGCCCCTGAATAAAACATAACAAAAATCAAAGGAGCAAAAACAAGTCCCAGAACACGAGGCATATCGTCAGGCACCGGAGCAACAAGAGCAGCACAGCATACACACGCCACTCAGCGTGGAGTGGAGGTACAGAGGGCAACACTACGGCACAAGGCAAGATATGCCGGACAAACACAGAGGTGGAAAGGGCAAGCAGACCAGCATGTAAACATTTGCACGCAAAAACAACATGGGCCAGCCCACCTCGAAAGACGCCAGCACGTCTGCAGCAAGACCAGAACAACAAGAAGGGAGGCAAGATCATGCCCCTATACTGGCAGCCATAGCAGCGTTGAAGACCTTGCTAGAGCATAAATTGGACGCGGTGATAGTAGATGCAGGCCTCCTAAAACAGGACTTCCGGGCCCTTGCAGACCGAGTGACTACAGCGGAACAGCAGGTGCAGACCAACACCAGTAACATCACAATGGCACAAACCCAAATGACAAATATGCTGGATTGCGTGCGCACTCTCGAGCACAGGGTTGAAGATGCTGAAGGGAGGGCCCACAGAAACAACATATGGATTGTCAGACTGCCAGAGGGAGAGAAGGGCAAGGACACCCTACGAATTATGTAGAAAACCTGCTGTTACAAGAAGTAGGTGCTGGGGTACTGTCCCAAGGCTTCACGGTCGAAAGAGCCCACAGGGCCCTCACCAGGAAACCCCCACCATGAGCACCCCCAAGGCCCGTTATAGCTAAAATCATGAACTTTAAAGACCGGGAGAAGATACTGCCATTTTTGAGAGAGGGAGGAGTGATCACCAGAAATTCCTCCAAGATACCTATCTACCCGGACTACACAGCGTTAGTGCAATGACAAAAAGCTGAAAGGTCTACAGGTACAAAAGACACCAGAGATGAAAAAGGGACCAGATGATATACACAGAAGGAGGCAGAGGAGGCAACCCCAAAGCTGCCCCGATGGAGGCCATGACAAAGGACCCCAAGGACTTGAACAAGTTCATGGTGCCAGTTTCAAGGTATCACGCTGCAAAAAAAGTGGCGGAGTCCGAGCAGGGGGAGGGTGGCTGGGCGTTTGTTAACTGTTAAAGTTTGTTGGTTGAAAGGGGGCACAGGAATGGGAATAATTCACAGACACAAATAACTTGTACAAGAGCACACAAAACAGACAAAAGCACGAACGGAGCATAGGTATCACGAATGCCTGAAGGACAAAGGAACTTAGCACAGGCCACTCTGAGCAAGGCTGAATGGGAGGAAGACGAGAATACACCAGCAGGAAGAGTATAAGGCAAAATACCGGGAGAGGCAGGCAAGAGGCTTGTCCGGAAGAGCATCATGGGACATGGGCCCGTGGGAAACGACGGGCCACGACACGAGTGACCATAACGAGACATGAAGGAATCGAAATTGCCACTTGGAATGTACAAGGGCTGAACAATTGCGTCAAGAGACAGAGTTTACGCTTGGTTGAACAGGTCAAAAGTGAAGGTGGCAATGCTGAAAGAAACCTACTTGACGAAGGACAAGCAGTCAAAAATAGCGAAAAAGTGGGGAGGACAAATGTAGGGCTCAACCTACTCCAACTATGCCAGAGGAGTATTAACGCGGGTAGCCCCCAATGACCCATTCCAGCTCTTAACCCAAGAACAAGACAAAGAGGGTAGTTTTAGTGCACGGCATGCTGGAAAACAAAGAAGTGCGTTTGGTCAATACATACTCCCCGAACCATGATGCGACAGTTCTTCAGGACACTTGCACCTCGGCTGGCCCCATTCAGGGATGTGACCTAGGTTTGCGCAGGAGATTTCAACTGCACACTCAACCCGAGGTTGGCCTGGTCAGATGACAAATATGCAAAGCCAGCACTTAGGCCAAAAGCCCTACAGGGGATTCTAGATCAGTTGAAACTGGAAGATGTCTGCAGAGACTGAACGAGGGCTGCCGAGACAACCACTAGATCATCCCACTGGCCTGACACCATTGGCACGAGAGCCACTCTTGCAAGGGTTGCATGTGCAGACGAGCGTGAGGAACTAGGTAGACGCAGGAAGCTCTCATCTCCAACAATCGCATGGCTTTGCGTACGGTCACCCGGTGACTGGCTACATAGTGAGGGATCTGGAACAACGTGTTTTGAACCCTCTCGTTGGAGGGAAAGACGAGGCAGTCTTTGGTCTGGATTAGAGCCCCCAGAACCCCAGAAACTGTTTGACTTGATTGGGGTCTAGACTGGATTTTTTCTCCTTGATGGAGAATCCTAGGTTGAAAAGGAGATCTACCGTCTTCTGTGTATTTGTCTGGCATGTTCCGTATGAATCCCCTGTTATGAGCCAGTAGTTGAGGTAAGGATAGACTGGGATGGATTGCCTGTGCAGGTGGAGCAGCTACTACCGCCAGTACCTTTGAGAATACCCTTGGTGCTGAGGCAATGCCAAAGGGGAGAACGTTGAACTGATAATGGGTGTCCTCTATCATGAACCTGAGATACTTTCATATTTCAATGTTGCCAGCGCACAGAAAGTATACATTTTTCATGTCTAATATGGCCATGTAATCACCCTGCTGCAGCAGTGGGATTACCTGCTGCAGTGTTGTCATCCTGAACTTTTGAGGTTTGACATAGTTGTTTGATGGGTGCAGGTCTAGAACGGGGTGCAAGGTGAGATCCTTTTTGGGTACAAGGAAGTACACTAAATAATACCTTTGTTTACCTGGCGAAGGGGCAAGATTTCTATGGTGCCTTTTTCCAGCAGGACCCGGAGGTGTTCTGGCAACAGGAGTCTGCTTCTCAGTGGGTAGTATCGAAGGGGCTGGAGAAACTTTATGCAGTACCTGTGGGTAATGGTCTTTAGTACCCACTGGTCTGAAGTGATCCCCTCCCAGGCGCAGATGAATGACAAGCGACCCCCGACCGGGGAAGCATGGGAGGGTGACCTGAATTGGTGAGTCACTTTGAGGTCAGGCCGGGGAGCCTCTAGGAGTAGAGTTCCTGCCTCTAACCTTGCCCCTGCGAAGGCCACTTTGTTGGTATTGGTTGTTACTAGAGGTGCCTTGGCCGGAGAACCAGGGGGTATTCCCTAGGCCGTATTGTCCTTGTGAAGAGCGAGAAAAGGATTGGTCACGATAGGACTGGCGCGAGTTACAGCCTCCACAATGGTGGAAGGATTGAGCCGTAATATGGTTAAGCGACTTTAGTGTTTTGTGTTCTTGCTTTGCCGTCTACAGGGCTGTTGGGTGTCCTGACCCACGTTTGAGCTATCATGCTGCAACATTTGGTGCTGTGGGCTTAGAAAATCCAAGATGGCCAAAAAGCCCACATGTGCGCCAAAATCCAGGAGAACCACGCAGTTTGTGCACATTAAAATGGTTGCCTAACTTGCCACCCACCAGTGCGAGCAGGATGGGCCCGGGTGCCATGAGTGAAATGTGTGCCAAAGGAAAAACCGCACTTTAAAATCACCCTTTGTTTCCCTGAATGCCAGCTCAAAATGCCTATTCAAACATTGCAACATATCCAAAAATCTCACTGAACACCAGCAGGCATCTGGCAGAATGAAGTATGTGTGCATACAAAATCTGGGAAGTTGAAGAGCCCCAAAACAATGTTCATAACAAGACTGGCTGAGCTCTGCAGGTCTGCAGCAGCCTAACTGAAACTGGATTTAAAACTACCAAAAATCGAAAATGTTTAAATTAACTGAGTGACCTACTTTTGAGTGTCACATAGTTTGTCACTGTTGAAATGTCATAGTTTAGAACTTAGAATCAGTGTTTTAGCTGCATGTGTAAAAAAGTGTATGTTTGATTTAAACTGGGAACAAAAAGTGACATGTTAGCTAAATTCTGGCTTAAAGGAACTGAATTCTGCCTGACAACTTCCCCCAACTGGAGTGAAACTGGATCCACAGCAGTTCCTAGGCCTAGCTGCCTTCTGCTGCCCACACTAAAAGGATATGCCATCTCTCTGATAATTGGATTAGGGGTGGAGCACCTACAGACTGCAGGAGGTTCAACAAAGCCCTTCCTTGACTCAGGCAGATGGTTTATTGGGGGGGCCGTAAAATAGCTTCCTCTTGGCAGAAGCTGGGAGGGGCAGGGTCTCTGAGCTTGGCAGAAACTGGATAAACTGGTTTCTACACCATGTGACCTGAAAAGACACACCCAAGTTGGCCAGAATATGATTCTAAGAAAGGTGTATAACTCACAGTGCGGACTTGTCAAAATTATTTAAATGATACCATAATTCTTGTGATTTTTCTGTGCACGTTTTAAGACGCGTTGGGAATTTGTGTGATGTTCTGGGGCAAAACCCCGCTATTTATTGACACCACATACTCTGTGTTTAAGCTAGCGACCTGGAAAGTTACTGAGATATGTGTGGGAGGGGGGTGTATATGTGTATAAATCTGGAGAAAAATCCGATGTTGCAAAACCCACTAAAAAGCACAAAATGTTGCCATTTTTGAATGCAAGTCCCCAGGAAGAGCAGAGTTTGAACAGAGTATACCTCATGTGATATGTGATGGGTGCATGTCATTTTAAACAACTGTGTATCTGTGCAATATGTATTTGAATCAAATATAGATTTGTGGGCAAACTGACCTGGGGAGGATCCTCTGACCCATAAAACCTATAGCATCACTCTGACTCACATTTCCTTCCCCCAATCAAAGCAGAGCGGAAAGCTTGACCACTGGGCAGTTGAGAGAGGGGCTGGCTAGTGATGCTGCACACACACCCACTTTCAAAAGACATAAAAAGAGCCACTGGAAGCTAGAGAGGACATTTCAAATCCAGTTGCTGCAACGCGCTCTGCCGGACCACACAACATCCAGAAGTTACCAGATCCAACACTTAGACTTTAAAACCCCAAAGAACTTGATTCAGAACTCAAAGCAAGGGCCTAAACCCACAAACTGAGAACTCCTCTCAGCAGGCCTCAGCATCCAGCAAACTTAACAGCGGTAGCAGCATCCAGGAGCCGTGCAGATCAGCGCTGTGTCCAGAGAAAGCTGTGCAGAAAGATCCAGGAGCTGTGCACAGACGCTGTACCCAGAGATCCAGGAGCCGGGCCAGGAGCAGTGTCAGACCAGACCAGCAGAGCAGAGACCAGACGCTGTGCACAGAGACCGTCCGGGGCGAAACCAGAACCGAAGCCATCTTGACCCGATCCGTGAGACCTAGACCTTCCAAATACATTGCCAGTACAGATAGGACGGTGTGAAACCAAATCTCTTAGTTTCCAGTGATATAATTCAAACTATTTTAACCTAAGTAGAACTGCCTCCTAACTGTCACCTGTCATTTGTAAAGCTGCACCACTGTCATTTGTCAATTCTGCAGCTGCAAAGCTGTCACCTGTCATTTTGAGTTTACTTTAAATCCGAAAAACTACCTTTATTTAATCGTCCGTATCTCTGGAACCGTTTGGGCTAGAAACTTGGGCTAGAAAGCTTAGAATCTTAGCTTTTCAACGGACCTAGAACCGACTTGCTACTCCTTATACTTTTGCCGTAATCGTGATTCACGCATTTGCGAATTTTGCCGCGATTTGCGATTTGGCCCGATTTCAGCCACCTGTAAAAATCAGCAGCTTTTGCCTGAACTGCTAAAATTTCGTTTGCCTCCTAAGAACCATCCCTGAATCATTGCTAGAGTGAGCCTGAACTAATATTAACTAGCTATCACTCACCCTGAACCTCCTGAAGGGAATTAAAAGCATTTGCAGCATATTTCTCACCGCATTGTCACCATATTCAAAGCATTTTGCCTGTGTTTCAAAACTCCTATCTGTTGTATAAGCTGCTAGGGGGGAATTGAACTGAATTCTATTTGATTGCATTCCTAAGAACTGTGTGCTCTCATCTTCATCTCCTTACATTGCATAAAGGGGGGGGAATTGTCCAAGAAAGTGATTACATTGTCTTTTGCTGAAATCCTATCAATTTATTTTCTGTACTGCAATTTCATTCCACATTGCATCTATTTGAAACCATAAAAGTATTGTTGCTATCTTATCCATCCTATACCCACTCATCATTGATTATAAAGAAGTGTGCTAGTGCCAGACTATCCATTATTGATTACTGCTCAGATTAAGTGTGATATTCAATTATTAATTTATTATAAAGTGTGATATATATATATAGTTTACATTCTCAAATAAACCTTTTAAACTTGCAAAACAGAACTACTACTTGGCTCAGTGGGGTCAGGGGGATTCTAAGAGAGGGGTGTTATATAGGGGTAGTCATCCAGAACTCATGAACTGGACATAAAGATATATCAATAAGGGTTTCCATTCAGTATCCCAAACTAGGCATCGACTTAGCTGTAGTGTTGAATTGAATCCTCTTACAGGGCATCATCAACAGCCTTCCGAAAATGGTTGGAGTCCTCCACTGGCTTGTTCAGAGAAGCCTGAGATTCGGGTTTAAAGCTGGTGTTCTTTAACCAGGTGTGTCTTTTATGTAAGGTCCCCTGGTCTAGGGTGCATCCAGCGGTCTCAGCAGAGTCCTGAGTGTTCTTCAATATGTTATGGGTGACTCGTCTGACTTCAGCCACGACCGCCAGCAAGCATGATCGGGTGGGCTGTGGAACATCTTCAAGACCATTCTGAACTAGGCCCCCCCCAATTGTATTTGTATTTTGTTTATTCATATAGCGTGCCTGGCCCAAAGGCATCTGGGCGCATTGAACATGTCCCATTGTGAAATTCCCACTGGAAATCACTGTAACTTGCCAGAAGAGTGGTATTTGCGATCCTTGTGGCGTAGGCTTTAGGACTACACCACAAGGCGTAGGTTTAAACCCTAAGGCTGGGAGGTGAACCAGAAGACATTCAGGCCCCCTGGAAAACATTTGGGCCCACCGCACCTCGTGGAGAAGATGTGGAACCTGTTCAAGAGGAACCTAGAGCTACAAGAGTACCCAAGACCTCTTGTGACACTATCCACTCAGTGGCCACCTGTGGTATTCCACTCAACCCACCATATCATATAATGGAGCGATTCTGTACAAGCAATGTTAGGGATACTGGGGGTGACACAGAGAGACTTTTAAAGAACTGTTTTGATACAAGAGGATCTTTTGCTATCTGACAATGTTTTAGTTGCCAAGCATCTTAACTAGTGCTGAATAACCCTCTCGAAGCAAATCCATCTGAAGGCTGAATTGAGAAAATCCCCATTTCTGGATTGAAACAACATCCATGGTCCTAGAAATGGGTAGCAAGCCCATACTGAATTACACCTTGTGGTTGACTCCTCACTAGATTAATCAGCAAAGGGGACAGTTAGACTCCTCTAAACTCGAGCAGCTTTTAGATCCATCCTACAAATGACCAAACGTACTAACCCATTGATACTGCAAAACCCTACTGTAAAATGCTAGAACTTTTAATGTGTGCCCTGCTTTGTAACACAATCCAAAATAAAGTATCTGTTTTAATCTAGAAATCTGACTGTTTTAAGCATGCCAGTCAACATGTGTTTCAGATCACGCAAGGATTACACTGCAAATGAATGTGTGTCTCAAAGATAAACAAATTGGTAGTACATTGTCGAGGAGGGGACAGTTCAGAAACGGGAAAACATTGCCCTCCTGTGAATCCATGTCCATTTGCCAAGTTGACACCAAAGTGTTTTTATTGGGCTGTCTAGGATTATTCAGCAGGCCGGGCTGTGTTGAAGGTGGAGCTGGGTTGGCACTCAGGTCGGGGTGCAGTGTGGTTTTACCCTGTTGCTCCAGAAGCTGCCTTGCCCAGTGACCGGGTGGTGTCTTGGGGAGCCGGGCGACACACAGGTCGGTGTGCGGTCATGTAAGGAGCGCCTGCCGTGATAACCCAGTTTGCCGGGTGGCGCTTTGGGTTGGCAGCGTGTGCTCCGGTAACAGTCCTGTCGCCACCTCTGAATCCTGTGACCTGGCGCAGCCGTGAGAGTCGGCACACTGGTCGGTGTGCGGAGAGTCCAGGTGGTGCAGCGCTGCGGACGGGCCCCGTTCTGGGAAGCGCTGGTGGCACTCCAGGTATGGAGTGGTGTACTGCGCTGTGCAGTAGGCCAGGAGGCGGCATATGCTTTCCAGCTTTGTGAGGAGCGCGCGGCTCCCGAGTGGCATGTGAGCGCGCGATTTAAGGAGGTTGGAGTGTTCCTTCTTGTTGGCTGGTGGCCGGGCAGTCCAGCTGGCAGGAGGTCTTGGACCGCATTGTGTGGGCCCCGGTGGACGGCTGGACATGTCCGGGTCCACGGCTGTTCATCCTACGTTCCTCAAGGTGGATGGTTCAGGGCCCTTTCCCCATATGGAGAAGTGCAGGACATGCAAACGTTGCGGTGGCTGGAACGAAAATGATGACGTAATGAGCCATTGTGGGGCCCTTCGTGGTGAACACTGGTCTCGTGTATGGCAAAGAATGCGGACGTGTTCGTAGAGGAGTGGCCGGACACGTGGTTGCGACGTGCGTTCCAGCGCCAGCTGCTGGAACGCAAGGAAGGACTGTGCTGCGTTACGAGTACACGGTTTTCGGTTTATCCTCCGGATGTTGTTCGGAGAGTTCAGCGTTTGTACAATGCCCACATTGTGGATAGCCTTGATGGCAGTAATGGGGCCAGTGTGAGCATACGTGAGTGCTCTGCACATAATTTCAATCTCGCGTTTAAGGAGTTCAGCCAGGAGTATTCAGGGTGCTGCTTTTCCACAGACCAGGTGAAAGTGAGGATTCGGCGGTTGGTCTGCGATTGGAGTCATTGTGCTGCAGGGGTTTTGGAGAGTTCAGGCCCGATGTCGCGGCAGCTTGATGCGAGCAAGAGAACGTTCCCATTTATGGGAAGGTTTCACTAGTGAGACTTTGTGGTATTACCATTGTCTTTAACTGCACTGTGTGTGAGTTGCATGGGCCCGTGTGAGTGAGTGCACGCGCTGAGAGTTGTGTATAGGTGTTGCTTTGTGTTGTATTGTGAAATTTCAATCTTGTGTGCCAATCATGTGTTGAGTGTGTTCCTGCATTATTTTGCGTTAAACTGCATGTTTTCTCTCATTCAATTATTCTTTGCAGGTGGGGCTCAACTTGTGGGATTTGGACTCGTGGTTGGGGTACTCGCCCGCGACGTTCAGTGGTTGATATATTTAACTTGTGTACTAAATGGAACTGTTCAATACTTAAAATGTTTTCTTGCAGGTTGGTTTTCCGTTATTGGGTTGTACGGACTCGTGCGGGTTGAATTGCTTCATTGAGAACAGCATTATTTATCCTGTGCTGTGAGTATATTTGATGCATTTACAGCTATCTTTTACCAATAATTGGATGCAATGATGCGTTTTACACATAATTTTCATATTTGAACATGTGTGCAATGTTTTGCGTGTATGCCACACATCCTGTGTTTGGGGGTGTGCATATGGTGCGTGAGGGGAAGTCGTTGGCTATTGTGGCGTTCTGCAGTGATGCAGTTTGGCTGGACCTGGGGTCCAAGGTATAGAGTGGTGTGCTGCGGGTGGCAGTGGGCTGGACCTGGGGTCCAAGGTATGTAGTAGGTGTGCTGCGGTTGGCAGCAAGCTGGGCCTGGGGTCCAAGGTATGGAGTGGTGTGCTGCGGGTGGCAGTAGGCTGGACCTGGGGTGCTAGGGGAATGGTAGGTGTACTGCGCTGTGCAATAGGCTGGACCAGGGGTCCGCGGTGGTTGGTGTGTGTCTGGTTTAGGTGGTTGGTCCTGGTTGTGTTCCGCGCTCTGCGGGTTGTGTTCTCTAGGGTTCAGGGTTCGGTAGGGTTGTGGTACCTTAGGGGTGCTGTGGTGAACTGTTTTGTTGTTGTGCTTGTTGTTGCTCCGTTGAGCTTTATGGTTCGTGCGCTGGGGTGGCAGCCCTGGTGTCCTAGGGGGCAGACTAGGACGGGATGATGTTTGTGCACTGAGGGTTAGGAGAGATAGGTAGTTATCTGTGAGGACGCTGGGTCGTGGCAGGACCTAGGTTCCAAGGGGCAGCTTTGAACAGGTGGATGTGCATAGTTTGTTATTTTTGTGTCTCGAAGGTTGTTCGGTTCTGTTCATGGAAGGAGTGAGCCCTTTGTACACAGCGTTGGGTTCCTCTCTGTTTTGTTATAAAGGGAGGAGTGGAAGTGGTGTTGAGTTGGGTGTAGGACTTGGTGTAAGGGCTTGGTTGACACGGGGTGTCATGTTGCCTAACGTGTTGGCACAGTTGTAGTATTCTGGGGGTTCCATGTAGTTTTTATTGGGTTCATATTCCTTTGGTGGAGCACTTTCCTGTTTCCTTGATCTTCCTTGGAGTGTCCGGGGGTTTGGTGTTCTCTGGGGGCAGTTTCTTGTCGCCAGTGGTGTTACTAGTTGATGCATTGCGTGCTGGCCACACGTACATGTAGGGGTTTTTGTCTGGTGGTGGTTTTGGTGTGATCTTTCTCTGTTTCCAACAAAGTAAAGGAGGGAGAAGTGTTGTAATGTGTCTTGCTAGCTGAGTGGATGATATCACGGCTAAATGGAATGTAGTGATGTCAGTGTGAGTGGAGTGTTGGGTGTTGTCATCTGAAGGGGGATTCTATGCTTGGCAGTTGGAGGTATGCTGACTTGGAAAGGACATGCCAATGTTTTGTCCCTGGCATTGAACTACAATAAATCTACTTAATAACTTACCTGCTGGCTCGGGTGTTCTTCAACTTCCAAGTTATTACATACATGAACCCAGAGAAGATACCGATTCCCAGCCACACAAGCCGAGAAAAGCAGTTATAGATCGATTTAGCTTTAACAATCCAAAAGAGACTTGCTTTAGCACTGGCTGTGATGTCCTAAAAAAACAATGATAAAGATCAAAGACCAGTAAAATAAGTTGCTTAATGGCAGATCTAATCTGATAAAGAATACTGTGCAAGTGGCACAGCACCTTAGTAACTAAGTGCCTGCAACAGCAAAAGGGTTCCAAAAGCTCAGATATGAGTGCAGTCCAAACAAGCAGGACTATCGTTTAGTGATGACAAAGCCAAAGATCTCATGGCGATTAACATGGTGGGTAGAGTACTTGCAGGCAATTTGAAATTGAAGGGTGCCAGGAACCAGGTTACTACACTTAGAAACACCAGAGGACACCAGCTGATCTGGAGTCATGACATCAATAATAATACATGGATGTCTAGAAGACTATGAATGAGGAAAGTATATGACAAATGGAACTCCCGAATCCAGGAATTCCTCAATCGCTATAACCTGTCTAGACTCCCAAAAGAAAAAGTTGTGTCATGAGGCAGACACTAAAGAGTCACTGTGACACCATAAAGGAGCTATTGTGAAATGTATGCGATTCTATTATAATTATTGGGGATGTCCAAGTGTGAAGAGTGTAAACGCTGGACTACATCTTATTTGCACAGACAGCTTTGCCTGCGCCTATGACTATTACATGTTTGTGCTACACATTTATGCTAAAGTGGACAATGTTTTTTTGCATTGAACAGTATTAATAAATGTGCTTCTTTTGTGCTCAAAATTATTCGAGGTAACCTTTCTTTCTGATGTCAATGGTGATTATAAATGTTTGGTTGATTATCGCCTGCGAACGTTCTTTAATAAGAGTTTATATTAGCACTGCTTACTGTCCTACACAACCTGGTGATATCTATATATTGAAACTTTAGTGACAAACATAGGGACTGTTGTCCCTCTAAGAGTGCATATCTGGGCTACTTTGTAGTGATGCATGTTTTTTTTTTTTTTTGCAGACACTAAAGACAACATGACATACCAACTGCGTTCAATGTATCAATTTGTTCTCTTCAATGAGGGGCTAAAGGAATGTCTATGAATGCTAAAGTATTCTATGCTAAAGTATAAATTCTAATAAACAAAACAAAAGGGACTCTACATGTAATGTGTCAGGATGGAGGAGTGTTATAAAGTTTGCGAACAAGGCCCTCAGCAAAAGGATCCGACGTGGAATGTCCAATTTCTACTCTATCTTATACTATTTCAGGGCATCTTAATCTAGGAAAATGTTATTTAAGACTGTTTAACCACCTTTTCAAACCGGTTAGCCTCCTGTTGGAAATGCTGTACAACTGTCCTGGCTATTTTAATAATTTGCCAAACATCACTGAATAGATCAGAAAGGCATTCAAAATTGCTAGCGTTGTTCCTCGTAAACACATACATTTGTATTCGGTTTTTTTTTATGGAGTCACTAACAGTCTCAACTTTGCTTTTAGTACCCCAGCGAACTTACCTAGGCCGGGCAAGATGACACAGCATGTCCAATCCTCTAGGTCTCTTTAGCCTTGCAACATATTCCTACCGGGACAAGTCCTCATGTTAACTTTCTCTAAGAGTCTCTCTTGACTTTTTAAGCCCTTCTAGTTCGCCCCCTCCTTTCCTGGGGATCTTTGTAGATTTGCATTCCAAGGCAAGCCCTTGTAGTGCTCCTCCTCTTTCCTGAGGGTATAAGCTCCCCAAACTGGGTCCTTGTCAAGCTGCAGTAGTTAGTCCTGCTGCCAATGGCAGCCCTGCTGGTCATGAGCCGGCTGTAGACTTGGTCAGATTCTTAGAGTCAAAGATTCTCTTTTAGCTGTAGTGGCGTTATTGCAACCTCCAGGATATGAGATAGCACACCCAGCAACCAACACACTGACTTTCCTCTTCATAATTCTCCAATTCTTGTCCGCTTCTGGATACATCCCAATTCCCCACTTATGTTCAACTGTTGTGGTTTCTCTAACAATTTCATTTGACCAATGCCCCAGTGCAGTGACCCGATGGTTCAAGAAGGATGTTCACAATCTTGGGATTAGGCGGTGGCGCTATTGCTGCCATGTTATCCCTTATTCCTGCTGCCGGGATTGTGAATATGTTGGTTCACATATTACCCTCATACGTGATATATTGTCGTCTCCTTGCTGCTATGTGTGTATCGTTGGGCTCCATCATGCGATCCTCTTGAGACATTGCGTGCCTTATGTGTGCTCAAATCAGTGTGCAGGAGCCTATCTCCACTGGGGAAATCAGGGTTGGAGTTCGTACACAGCCTGAAAAAGATCCTGTTGGGCTGCCTGCAAAGTATTTTAGGGCATGTTGAGGATGAGAAAAACCCACAGGTGGTGACCCTCTTTCACTCCTTTCAGGTCTCCAGCTCTGTATCTGGAACCCTGAGAGACAGGGGATTTATAGTGTCACCTAAAATGGGAAGGATCCGATGTGAATGTCCAACTATCAGCAGATACCCAATCAACTAAGACGTTTATGAAGAGGGCAGATTTGGACAATAAATGGTGGGTAGGGGATGACCCTACTAGATCCAAGACTGGGAAGAAAAGACAAAACTGAACTGGAAGAGCGCTGAATACCTGAATGTATTTTGACAAGAACAGTTATCAGGCATGCTTGGTGCCGACGGATTTTTAAGCCATCACAGAGCATATTTCCAATCATGCTCTATGGAAAACTCAATAAGGTAGAACTATGTACTAAACATATGACGAAATGCACCCCAGACGGAAATCAACAAATACTTACTTTAGCACAGTGCTTGAATTGAATATATCTTTGCGACTTATCTCTGCAATCCCATTGCCAATGAAAACCTTTTTTCCAAGAAACTCAACGGCACCCCTTTTACACTTTCCTTCAACATCTGAATAAACTGAGACCACATCACCAGCTTTCATCCCTTAGTGAAAAAAAAGATAAAGAATGGGTTTTAATGGCAGTTAAAAAGATTTGAAGACGTCTCAAAAGCAAGCAGAGTGGAGATATCTATACCCATACATTTGGCTGGCAGATCTAAAAAAAAAAAAGTAGTCTCTAAGGTTGAGCTAAGAAAAGGAACAAAGAAATGGCAGCCAATGTACAACAAGGTAAACTACATCTTAACATATGAAAGCAAGAAACCATGTAGATCTCGCTAAATGGCTTAAACACTCTAGGTAGCAGGTAACGAAAAACATGCAACCACTTGCAAGTTCAGCTGCCCTGCCTATGTGGATGAAATGGACGGGAACTGTTAGTGTGCACCGAGTTGGGAATGGCTGCATCTACGAATGTGCAGTTCCCATTTTTATTGTTAACCTGTAATGCTGCTTGACATCATGCTCCAGTCCCATACCCACAATGTAGTATGTTCCTTAAGTTTGAATGAAAGTGTACTGAACGTAAGGGTATTTGGAATATAGCACTTCATTTAAATAATATGATTAAAATAATATGGATGACGTACACATCCTTTTGGTACAATAGTGAGTCAGACAGACTGAAGGCTGGGGAGGGAGCGACAGAGAGAGCAAGAGAGCGATAGAGAGCAAAGTGTTTGTGGGGAGAAATAACGAGGAGGCTGGGGAGAGAAAGAAACAAAAAGCTTTGCAGAGAACGATTGCAAAGGGTAGCTATGGTAACAGGTATCTAAGGAGGAGAGTGGCCTACAAACTATTCTGAATCACAAGAGGGCATGAATGGAAAACCGACTCCAAGATCCACCTGTGGCATTCTGAATACCTTTGATTCCACTGTGCTTCTACATGTTGACGGCTACCTTTCAGAGATTCATGATTTTAGCCATAACTTCACAATTATACATTTGGACGATATTTGGATATATTCCAAGGAATTCTCAGAATACATGCAACATGCCCGTTTTTTGTAATGCTGCAGAGATCCTCATATATTTGTAAAATAGACAAATGTCTTTTCATTAAAATTGTTCATCTTTCTTGGAATGTGTAATACAGATGAATAATCTCAAGGAGAAAGACATTTTACAGAGACCTTCACTATCGATGTAAAATCTACACAAAGATTCACAGTCTTTACACTTGTCCACAAAGGGTTAATATGGGAGGTTGTTGCCCGACAGTCTGAATCAGTTGTGTAATGCATGAGGAAACCAGCCATCGTTTCTTGGACAGGAGAAGTTAAAGGTGCTTTTAAAAGCCTTAAAGAAGCATTTACCTATGTTGTGGAAATAGATGTATCCGATTGTATCAGGAGTTATTTTGGCACAGGAAGGGCCACAAAGTAAGTGTCACCCACTAGTGTGGATCCCTTCTGTTTTTCATCAACGAGTAAGCTGGATAACATTGCCCAACCATGGAATATAGAGATATGAACTATAAAAAAAAAACTACCAGGAACAGGCACCTGATCCTGATGTATCAAATTTACCAAATACAATCTGTGCGGGCCTACAACTTATTCCAACTCAGAAGAGGATACAAATGGAAAACAGCTGTTAACTTAAGACCCATCTCAGGCATTATGAATGCTTCCTTTGCTAAACGCTACAACACAGAGATGTATCAGTCTTGCAAGATCTATAGCACTGTGTTCACCATTCTTGAAAAAATTGACCATCGAGAAGGTTTTTACTGAATACGTAATCACCTAAAAGTAGGAGCCCATCCAATACAGGAGCACTGTGGCCATAACGATCTTTCACCTTAAGACTCTCCAATGTCTCAATCAGCTACTGGCCAAATGGCTATAGCTGTTCTCAAATTTCTCCAATTAGATGAAGGAGGAAGCTTTAGCCAGGCAGTTCAGTTAGGTCTTTCTGGGCCTGGACCTGTTCCACTCCTGTATTCTGCTATCCAGTACATAGCTACCATGCACATTGCCACATTACTGGACATGCGAAGGGACAGGTTCCAGTCGACATCATGTAATCTGCCACAGTGCTGTTTGGCGGTGGTTATTTTTCTGCCACTGCTGTACACTGAAGCATTTTATTCTGGTTGTCATAACTGCCTCTTTGGTGGAAATACAAAAGGCGATTCATTTTGTACAGGACATAGAAAGGCATGCGTAACAAGACAAAGGAGCCTTCTAAAACCACTACCTAATCATCAAATGACTTCCATCACAAGAATACACCTGCATCTTTAAAGTGGTGGATTAATTGATCACGATCAAACGTGCCATACCTAGAAAACCAACTGAATAAGCTCACTTTTTTGCATTCAATGTCTTCAAACTCCCTGGTGAATCCACTAAAATATTCTAAGATTTTGGTACTGTGATTAAATGACTACTGCTCTGCAGGAGGACAGGAACAAGTAGTGGCTAAACCTCCTACTCAGCCCCACACGGATCTGCGTGAAATCACCGAATGCAAAAGTCTGACCTTTTTGTTCTCTCAATTTTTCCACAATGTATATGTGGGGGGAGACGCCCCAAAGCCCCTCCACCTTCCCCTATACATTTTTATTAACTTTACCCCCCCACATATATATCTGCAGAAAAATGGGGTCACACTTTTGGGGGTCGGACCTTTTGCCCTTGGTCATTTTGTCCTATTCCGCCCCACACTACTACTAAACCAGCAGAGATCCCAGTTATAAAGGTAAAACAGGCATACCTCCATAGGCTTTTGTGGTAACGTGGCCCGAGAGCAGGCTATGCTCATAGGAGTGGTATGGGGCGATACCAAAAGTAACCCAGACAGCAATAATACAAGACTCAAAATAAATGAATGTTCAACCAAGGTTCGTTACTATATATATATATATATATATATATATATATATACTTTAATTTAACAATAAAAATGCAATCAACTAACTAAAAATATTAACAAAAAATCCACCACTCTAAAGACAACGCAAAATGCAGACTGGTGTAGTATGGCACTCTGGCAGGGGGTGTTGAAGCAATACATTGCTAAAATGTCACTGTTCAAAAAGGATAGGTCTTGAAGAACAAGGTGGAAAGGGGGCATTTAAAGACACTGTGGTCCCAGAAAGTGCAGCAGAGAGAATGCCTCTTAACAGTATCTTATTCCTTTCGTAGGAGGCTCAACAGGGTCGAGCCAGGCTTAACGCTTTAGCTACAGTCAAGCCGATGTCAAGGAGGTTGGAGTCGATGCAATCCTACAGGCACCCAAAGGGTTGAATCGACTTTCAAGACAGTGAGAATATATCTTCTAACGATTTAAGCAGTGGTCGAGTCAGAAGCAAGATGATGGGTTCTGCTGGGTCGAATCATCATTTGTGACGGTGAGTTTGATGGCTTCCAGTGGGTCGAGTCGGTGCTTGATTCAGTTGCTCCCACTAAGGTTGAGACAGTTCGCTGCAATGGGTCAAGCTGCTGCCTGGAAGTCTCAAAACGCAGTGAGCGGTTCAAAGTTTGCTCAGTGTTGTTTTGAAGGGAGCTGAATAAGCTTCAAGATGGTTTGCAGTGGCAATACAGAATTCAAGCTGCTCTTGGACTTCGATTTTGCTGGGAGTTGACGACATGGGCTCCAGGATAAGGGGAGTCAGTGTTGCCCTGCAATCCCAGTCCACAGAGTTTGTCTGGCATCTACAGGGGTTCCTTCAACACCTGTAACAAGCTTGGCTCCAGTGGCTGGCAGAAGGGAAAGCCGTGGTTCACAGCAGTTAACCCCCACTGGGTAGGGTAATGAGACAGAGCTTTCCTGGGCCTAAAATGCATTTTGTCGTCCCCTGCACACTATCACAGGACAAAATAGCCAAACATTAGATGAAAATATTAGACAAATGTATACCTTTTTTCAATGGTCAAACAGGTGTGTTATAGAAACCACTTTGCGCTATGAGTTGAGCCCATAAAGGATTTAGACATAATACATTCACATCAATTCAAAACATTCTTTTCTTTCAAAGAGATATATTCACAATTTTAAATATATTTTTAATTGATTGACCCAACGCGTTTCGGGAATAAATCCCTTCGTCAGGGTTCTGGATCAGTTGGTATTTCTACAATCAGAGAAAAACATTTTTCAGCAAGTAGGTTCCATAAATGTGCAACCACAAGCATGTGAATTGATAGTAAGATTTAGTAAATCAAATGTACCTTATAATCTCCTGGGTCCTAAAAGCACCGGTTTTGAAGGGGGCTAGATTTTGGAAAGCTGTATGATGTCAGTTCATAGTATGACGTCCCTGCTGACAAAGATCAGGCAATGTTCTAGTCCAACCTATAACATGTTTTTGGTAATAGTAGAAATATCCAAGGTGCAGTAACAAGTACCTTAGGTACAGGAAATGTGCCCTAATCTTCCCTTCTCTTATCTCTGAACAATTCACCAGTTCTAGTTCCTCTATTCTGCTAGTTGGATACTTGTGTCCCTTTCAGAGCAATTTTCATTGCGCCAATGTATTCCACCTAACAAAGAAAAGATGAGGGGCATTCATCTTTCTAAATTCGATGTGTCAAATGTAACCTTTACAAGTGTAAGGGAGGAAGGGTCCTTATGACCCCCTGTACATTAAACACGAAAGTTGCTTGCTCATCCAATCACGGGGAGATGTCCCCCTTGTCTTTCACTGACCACAGTAGAAGGAAGCCATTGGATGACCCACTCAGACTTCATTTTGTGCCACCCCAGACTGCATCTTTTTATTAGGCTGCACAATCATCTCTAAGAAGCCTTCTCTCCCCTTGTCCAGCGCCACGCACAGCCTGCTTGAACACCCCCACCACCTCCTCCTCTGTCTGCGCCGCACCAGCGCTCTTCTCACAGAAGCCCAGGTGCGAATTGTTGCAAACAGAAAATTGATTCTTTCTCTTCCTCTGAGCTCACAGCACTGTGTGAGACCGGGGCGAATCTTGACTTGTGTACTCATCCGTCTTCACAAACCTGCTCCTGCCCCTTTGACCCCACCATTAGAAATTATTACCTGCACAACCTTTTGCCCCTCTATTCTCCTTTCATGTAGCAATAGGTGTGACCCTTCCCCATGGACCACCCTAGATTGCCCCCAATATAACTAATCCTGTGTGATCATATATTCTCCATGCACTAACCCCTATTAGTCCATTTGTTTGAACGATGAGGCACCAGGACAAATACATCCCAAATCTAAACCCCTAGATAAAGCAGCTGGGAAGAAGGACCACCGCATCCCTGCCCCCACAAAGGCCTAGGTTAAGAAAGTGTATATATCTGCTCACGATTTACAGGCGACCCCACATTCTGGTATAAGTTATGTCTTGCATTACTCTTAGCATGCCAATGATTATTGTGTAGTTTAGATTAGTTAGAACAATTGTATTTTGTTGACCCAACCTGACCTTCACCCCTCCCAGATGAGCCCATCTGACCCACGTGCTGCGAGAAGCACCAGCTCTGCACCAATCAAGCTGCACCATTCCCTTATGGCCTTTACTGTAACATTGTAATGGACCAATGAACTTGCAATATTCATCACCTATACTATTTGTCACGGATGACAAAGGTTGTGCATAAAAATGTGTTTCTGTATTGTAGGCAGAGCGCTCTCAGAGCAGCAGAGTCATATGCGTGCATCATTTAGCTGATAAACCTTTGTTTAATTTACAATCTTTCTCCTGGTCTCATTCTCTACTGCGGTGTGTCCATTTATTCTGAGTATGGGATTTGTATTCTGGTGAATGACCACTTTCACAAGGTATGAGATTCGATCTATGTGCGAGTAGTACTCACCGCCCCTATTGGCTGAAATCAATAGCAACTGACAGTGATTGTGAGGATCCACATCAAAGTATAGGTGCACTACATGGTTTCTAAAGTATAAAAATACAAAGATTCTATCGGGCTAAACTCTTTGTTGATTGCAAATGTTCTGCTATATGGAAGAAAAATTATTTAACACTCACCCTTTCTTGTTAGGCAATATGTCTCAAATATTGTGCTCCTCTCAAGTAGGACCCTGAAGTATAATATCCCTATGGGAGCAAAAGCAAAGTAAAAGATAAAAGATGTAGAGCATTGTGTTAAAATGCCGGGCATGGATGTTAGCGCAATGTTCCAGATTATATGCGACAGTGTGGCTAAGAATCTCCACTCACCCTCCTTGAGAGTTGCCAAGCTTGTAAGAGTGAAGCATCATGTCCATGCAGCTGTAAATGCCATTTTCAAAATGGCCGCCTTATAGCGGCTTCCGGAATTTGCATCATTACATCATCACGTTGTGACGGTGATGATGTCACTGATGTAAACAGAACGTCCCGTTCTGTATTGTAATTCAATGTCTAATGGCCTAGTGAGCGTCCTGACGTCATCACGTTGTGATGGTAGTGACATCACTTGTGTAAACGATACGGGCTGTTGTATATTTTAATCTTGTTGTGCCTGTACTAGGCAGTACATACCTTGTTAATTCGTTCCAGAATTCTCCTATTCTTGGCGAGTGTATTCAGCAATGATCACCCAATAAGCGTGTTCCTTGAATGTATGTTGCCTATGTTCTATGTGCTGACTCATCCCGCATAGGGGCATACAATTTGTTGTATGCAAGATACATCAGGTTATTGGTACAATACAAAAGTGAAACTACTCAAGTTGAATAGATCAGACATAACATAATAAAAATACATCAGCAAACTATTTTGGTTGTTTATCCCTCTTATGGGTAAATCTTCTAGAGGATGTGAGTTAGTGCCAAAAGAGTGAGACAACGTCTTTTATATTAATGTACAGTTACGTACATTGGAATGGGTCCAAACAGTCATAATGCCAATAAATCTCTATCATGGCTCCCTACAGTGAAAGGTCATACTACTGTCATGCACGTATATTCTAAATGCAATACAACCAGCATTTGATACACACCGTCCTGAAGTGAACGTGTCAATCTACTTATAGGAAGGGTCCCAAATAGAATTCCTCATTATTTTCCCGGCGGTGTTATGGCATCCAGGTGGTAAATCCAATGGAGTTATCGTTTTGCTAATCTTTTCTTTATGTGGCCCTTCCCACCCCCCATGGAGCGGGTGTATTATTTCTAGGATTACCCATCTCAACTGTGCTATTGTGTGATTGTTGTCCCGAAAGCATCTGTATACTGGTTATTTGGTATTTGCCATTCTAATATTGGATTATGCTCGGTCTATCTGTCCTTTGCTTTGCATATGGTTTGACCAACAAACATTTCCGACAGGCACATCTGAACGTGCATATGAGGTGTTTGCTGTCACATGTTGCGAAGTTGTGTAGTTTATTCTTTCCTGAGTTAGGGTGTCTGACAAGGTCCCCTTTGATGATGGAAGAACCTATCTTAGGTTTTTGTAGTGCTCTCTGGTTAGGTTTTTTAGGTTTTTCAGGTCTAATTAGTGTGTCTCTCAAATGTCCTCCCCTCTTGTACACCATCATGGGTGGTTCTGGTAAGAGACAATGTAATGTGGGCCTAGTCTTATGAGGTTCCAGTTTCTTTTTATTGCTCCACTCACCTGGTGACTGAGTTGAAAAGCGCAAGGTTTGATCATCCTCGAGTTTGTTTTTTTTTTTTTTTTAGGACCGGGTGTCACCAGCTCTTCCCTCCTACGTAACTCTGTTCTAGTAATAGCTTTCTCAAGAATGTCAGTGGGGCACCCTCAATCTTTAAACCTTGTTGCCATAAGATCATATTCTCTCTGTAGCATGTCAGACAATCCTTTTCAGCCTAAGGAACTAACTGTAAGGCAAGCTTTCTGTGAGGTGCTTTGGGTGGAAGCTGTTAAAATGTAACATTGTTGACATCAGCGGGTAGCCTGTATTTGCTGGTTAATAGTTCCCCTCTGTATAAGTAACTAGAACGTCAAGCAAATGGATGCTTGGTTCTCCTACTTCCTAAGTAAATTTTATAGTGGTGTGGCAGCCATTAAAGTATGCAAAGAATTGCAGTTCTGTTTTTGCCCCTTTCCAAATTCCGAACACATCATCAATAGATCTTTTCCAGCAAACAATTTTTGATGACCAGGGTAAAGTGTTTAGAATGTATGTTTTCTCAAAATATAACAAAAATGTTCACATATATAGGTGCCACTGAAGAACCCATTGATGTTCCCGTAATTTGGAGAAAGAATTTCCCATCAAACCTAAAGTAGTTGTATAAGATTAGATTAATAATATCGACAGCAAAGACTGTATTAATCTGTACATTATCATGCCCCAATAGGATAGCATTCCAATGCCTCTATTCCTTCCCCATGAGGGATCTAGTATAGAGGCTATTGACGTCCAAAGAGAATGGTATGAGATCCTGGTCTGTGAGTTGAAATTCACTCAGTAATCTAGGGAAATGAGAGGTGTCCTTAAGGTAAGTTATAGATCCCTGTAATAATGGCTCTAGGGCTGTGTCCAAATAGACTGCCAAAGGAACAAACACGCTTTCAGTGCCTGCCACAATGGGGCAGAATGGAGGATTGGTCAGGTTTTTGTGCACCTAAGGAAGTGCATAAAACACTGGGGTAATCAGATGTTTTTGGATCACGAAGCCAAGTGTGCGTGATGTAATCCTTCCCAATTCATTGGCCTTAAGCATAGTTTCCTCTATGAGAGTTTTAATCCGGTTGGTTGGATCTTGGTCGAAGGTTAGATATTTCCTTGGGTCTTGTAATTTAAGGAAGCAGTATCCTGGTTGTTGTCTCACTTATCAAATTGATTGTTTACTTTCATAATTGCATGCTCGTATCCAACACCAAAACACAACCAAGCACGGCTTAGGTTTATAGATTACCCTGCCACTGCACGGATTGTGGGATATTTTTACCCATGTCAATGCACCCCACTGCACCCTTTGCCAATTGTTAAGGATTTTAATCAGGCACACACACCCGGGTCTCGCCTAGCATGTAGTGCGCAAATGAACTAGTCATTTTATTTGTGTCTATTAGTTCAATATTCTGAATGATATAACACTCATACCACACCCATCTCGAAATACCCCCAGGTCACACTGGACCAGGAATCAGGCTAGTTTGTAAAGGTAAATATTTATCTATATAATATATATATATATATATATATATATCAATCACCAAGCGGTGACAATACAATTCAAAAATAAGTACAGCAATTGAATTCACTTATAATAATGCAGAATAGAAAACACAGGAAAAAACAGTTTTGGTTTGTGAACAGATAGCGTTTAGGTTAATATTTCCCCCTGCAAAGTTCTGAAGACACAAATGAGCAATCCTACACAGATGTAAGTAATCAGCAGGTATTCAGGAATGAAAGACAATGTC
Source organism: Ambystoma mexicanum (assembly GCF_040938575.1). Classification (NCBI taxonomy): domain Eukaryota; kingdom Metazoa; phylum Chordata; class Amphibia; order Caudata; family Ambystomatidae; genus Ambystoma; species Ambystoma mexicanum. The sequence continues at coordinate 1,181,443,709 of NC_090924.1, forward strand.
TAGAGTTTGAATGCAATCTTCCCTCCTCAAACAAGAGAGAAAACCGTTTGGGAAATTGACACTTTTTAAAATGACAGGGGAAAATGGCTTTGTGACAATGCAAAGTGGGCAAAAATGCTTCAATTGATATGAATTCCTATGAGAGCAACACTAAACAAGTCCCAACACACATAAGCTACATGATAAACAAAAGTACACACTTTAGATCAGGATGGGAGTCAAGAAACACTTTTATTGGGAAAATGACACGTGGGAAACATTTGAAAAAATGTAAATTCACGGCAAAATTTCACTATGCGATGTTTGAAAAAATACAGGTCAAATACACTGTTCCACGATACGTTGTGGATGTAGCTAAGGGTCTTGGGTATTAGTGAGAGTTGAAATTATGTTTCTATCTATAAATATCTGACAATATTAGAGGTTCTGAAGTTAAAGATGGGACGGGATGAGATTGGGATAAGACAAGACAAATATACTATAGGTCACCGTTATTCTTGTTGATACTTACAGTCCACTGTACTTAAGATTGGACCATCAGGGTTATGGTCATCGGATTGGGTCTACCGGCAGCAGGGCACTTCTGGAGGGGTCAGTCAGCTGGGTGGTTCAGGTAAATTTGGACGGAACCTCAACTGGATTTGTAATGGATTGGCCCTTCTGGTCAATGGACACGGCAGAGTAGCAGGATGCGAGTTTCAGCAGGCAAGCCTTAATGGTAGCAAGCCAGACTGGATCAGAATTAAAGTCTCTTAAGTTTGGTATGGTTGAATTTGGGTCTAGCTAAAACGAGTTCATCAATGCTAAGGTCTGGATTCTGCAAAGAAGTCTGGAATCAGCTGCAAGATTAAAGGTTTTGGATATGATGAGGTCTGGAACAAAGCGCTGAGCGAAAATCTGGATGTGTTCAGGAAGCAGTCTGTGTTACGCTCACCTGGCTCCCACAGGGGCGTCGATCGGACCCGGACAGCTGTGGTCTCCTTCAACGTGAAGCGTAGTGTAGAGAGGACAGACTGGACTGGCACGCCTAACATCGTCTGCTTGACCGGTAGAAGTATTCTCTGGTCAGGCTCTGGCGTGGCTGACCACCTTCCTCTCCAATCGACCCTCCCAGGTCCAACTGGGTTCCTTCCTCTCTGACATCTTTTTCTCTACCTGTGGTGTCCCCCAGGGATCTAACCTCTCCCCCTGGCTGTTCAACCAGTACCTGGCACTTCTTGCTCACCGCATCGCCGCTCTCTGTCCCAACTTTCAGTGCTATGCGGAGGATACCCAGCTTATTTTCAGGCTACCCTTGGCCTCCTCTTCCCCTTCCCTCATCTCCGACTGTCTTTCTGCTATCCAGGAATGGTGTGCCGCCAACGACCTCTGCCTTAATGCCAGTAAGACTGAGATTCTACTTATCGGCACACCCACTCCCTCCTTCCCTGCAGCTCTCTGGCCGGCCTCCCTTGGCCCTCTTCCTGCTCCTACCTGCAAGGCAAAAAACCTCGGGGTCATCTTCGACTCCACACTCTCTTTCTCTCCTCACATATCTGACGTCTCTAAGAAGTCGCACTACCAGCTACACCTCCTCAGAGGTATCCTTCCTTTCCTCTCCTTCCCGCAGAAGCTCACTGTCTCCAGAGCCCTGGTTCTCTCGAAGCTGGACTACTGTAACAGCCTCTATCTAAATCTTCCTGCCTCTACTCTCCGCCCTTTGCAACTCATCCAGAACAGGACTGCGAGACTTGTCCTTGGCCTCAAGCCCAGGGACCGTATCTCTCCAGGACTGAAATCGCTACACTGGCTCCCAGTGGCCACGAGGACTAAGTTCAAAACCCTCTGCATTGTCCACAAGGCCATTGTCCAAAATACCTTCAACTCTCTCTTCCTAAATATCTTCCTTCTCGAGCTCTTCGCTCATCCACCTCCAACTACCTCAGGGTCAGCCGCTTCTCCAAGCAACGAGCTGGGGTAGATCTCTCTCCGCAGCAGGGGCCTCCCTCTGGAACAGCCTTCCTGCCTCCCTGAAACTTGAGGAGAACCATCTCCAGTTCCGGAAGCACCTCAAAACCTTCCTCTTTGCCTCCGCTTTCTCTCCCTCTCTCCCCTGCTAAAATCACTGAACCTGCACTGAATCTGCAACTGGCCACTCACCGATCTCCTTGCCCCTGCCACTCTTCCCTGCACTGCCTACCTGCACTACGGGACTGGCTCTGTATCCTACAGCCCCTTCTCCCGGCACTTACCTTGCACTTGCCACAATCTGGCCCTATTATTTATCTTGTATTCTACTAACCATGTACTGTACTTCCCCTCTCCCCTTCCCCTTGCACTTATCCCAGTCTCCCTACCCTTGCACTTGCGCGATCTGAATGACACCTGGCCTAGTAGGATCATTGTCTGTTCTCCCCTTGTTCCCCCCCCCTGCCTCGTCGCGCCTTGAAACACTTGTGTATAGGCGCGTTACAAATGCCATATCATAGCATATCATAACCATTTTAGAGTGCAGGATATTTTTAACTTCGAATTCGGGTTCCCCATCTATTAGGATGGGGTCGGGTGGTTTGGCTAGTCTTGTCCCGTTTGAACTGGTTTCAGGAGTGAAACATGAAAGACAGGATGAATCCGCATATTAGAGGGTAATTCCAATTTGACGGCCACCAGGTTGATAATGGCCTTAATAGTGTAAGGTCTCAAATATCTAGGATTAAAAGTCACAGTCCCTTTTAGAGGTATGTGTTTTGTAGCCAGCCAAACTTGATCCCCAATCTGGCATTGTGGAGCATCACTTCTATGTTGATCAGCATTTTTCTTGTATTTCTCTTTCGCTTGTTTCAAGTGTTCTGTTGCTTCCTTAAAGGCTTGTGTAATAATAGAGTGCAGATGATTCACTGCGGGCATTTCTAAGTGTTGAGGCGAATCGAGTTCTGAGGTTCGAGGATGATGTCCATATATGGCATAAAAGGGGCTTTGTCCGGTTCCTGAATGTACAGAGTTATTGTATGCGTATTCGGAAATCCATAAAATATCCTTCCAATTGCTTTCGGTTTGGTGTGACATGCAACGTAGGTACTGTTCAAGAGTCTGGTTGGTCCTCTCCGTCTGACCATCGGTCTGGGGTTGGTGACTGGTTGATAACCTCACGTCGATTTGCGCTAATTGACAACATCTTTTCCAAAATTGCGAAATGAATTGACTACCTCGGTCAGAGACCAATACAGAAGGAAATCCATGTATTTGAACAATGTTTTCAAGGAATTCCTGGGCCAAAATTGAAGCGGAAGGTAATCCCTTTAAAGGAATAAAGTGGGCCATCTTGGAAAAAAGATCAACAATAACTAGAATGGTGTTAAATCCATTACATGAAGGTCGATCAGTAATAAAACCTAAAGACAAAGTATGCCATGGTGTAGGTGGAATATCCAAAGGTTGTAAAAGACCAGCTGGTTTTTTCTTCTGACTTTTGTTTTGGGCGCAGATACCACAAGATAGCACAAATGACTTTACGTCTTTTCGCCAGGTGGGTCACCAGAATTGTCTTTTAATTTTAGCTTCAGTTCTTGCAAAACCTGGGTGTCCTTCCATCAGAGCATCATGATAATTGGAGATAACTAGTTCTTGTAGTTCCTTGTGTGGTAGAAATAGACACCCTTGATAATAAGGTAGGTCATTGCTGACTGAATAATCTTTGCCTTTCTTTACCCAGTCCTGCAGGGCTGCAGGATCGAAAAGTTATTGGATTTTTAAATGAATATCTTCTAAAGTCTGTAGTTATGCCAAGAATTCTTTGTTCTGAAATTATAGGCACTGGTTCCGGCTTCGAATATGCTTCTCCCATCCCTATTCGGGATAAGGCATCTGCCTTGCCGTTTTTACAACCTGGTCGATAAGTGATCACGAAATCGAATTTGGCAAAGAATAATGCCCATCGAAGTTGACGCGATGATTGGGCCTTGGCTGTTTTCAAATACTGCAAATTCCTATGATCGGTGATTACAGTGATGGTATGCCTGGCACCGAGAAGATAATGCCGCCAAGCCTTGAAGGCAGATTTGATGGCTAATAACTCTTTATCAGTAACCGCATAGTTTAATTCGGGTGCCGAGAACTTTCTTGACCAGAATGCTACTGGATGAAGTTGACCGGTTTCAGGATCCTTCTGGGACAGGACAGCTCCCATGGCTAAACTGGATGCATCGGTTTAAACTATGTATGGAAGCTCAGGGCGTGGATGCTTTAAGACAGGTGCAGGCGTGAATTTCAATTTTAGCTCTTGGAAGGCTCTTTCAGCCTCTTCAGTCCACAAGAAGCGTTTGTTTTTTCGCAAATGTGCTGTGATGGCGTGTACAATATGCGAGAATTCAGGAATAAATCTGCGATAGAAGTTAGCAAACCCAAGCATGCTTTGTACCCCTTTAACTGAACTGGGTGATGGCCACTTGAGGATTGCGTCCACCTTTCGAGAGTCCATTCGAACTCCTTTTGGAGTCAGGATAAATCCAAGGAATTCAACTTCTGTAGAATGAAAAACACATTTCTCCAATTTTGCATATAACTTGTGCTGGCGTAGTTTCTCAAGGACTGCACGAACGTGCTTAACATGGTCTGATTCTGAGGAGGAGTACACTAGAATATCGTCTATGTATACGACAACACAGACGTCAATGAGTTCACGAAGGACATCGTTCATAAAATACTGGAAGGCTGCTGGTGCATTGCACAACCCGAAGGGCATCACCTGGTATTCGAATAACCCGTACTTGGTGCGAAAGGCAGTCTTCCATTCATCGTCTTTCTTTACACGTACCAGATGATATGCCCCTCGGAGATCTAACTTAGTGTAGATACAAGCATCCTTTACTTGGTCTAGTAATTCGGGGATCAGAGGCAATGGCTATCGTTTTTTTACCGTAATCTGATTCAATGCACGGTAGTCTATGCACATTCTAAGGTCACCTTCCTTTTTAGGCACAAAGAATAAAGCTGAGGATGCAGGAGACTTGGATGGACGAATGAAGCCATGAGTAAGATATTGGTCCAAGTATTGTCGTAGGTGAAGATTTTCGGGTTCCGTAAGGGTGTAGATCTTACTGCATGGAGGTTGTGCACCGTGTACGAGGTCGATTTGACAATCGTATGATCTGTGAGGTGGTAAGGTGTTGGCCTGTTCTTTTTGAAAACCATCCTGAAATTGATATTCCTGAGTTTACTGCACGACTGGATTAGTGACTGTGGCCAGGCCTTTGTTCAAGGTTTTTTCCGGGTAACAGGTGTGCGCACAATCCGGGAAGGTCACGCTCTTCTCTCGCCATTCAATACAAGGATTATGTGTTTCCAACCATGGCATTCCCAGAATTATTTGGAATTGCGGGGCCTTGATTAAATCAAACAATAGTTTCTTGATGCCCATCTTGACCCAACAGTGTCATCTCAGTAGTGGAATGAGTTACGGGTCCAGAGGCAATTTCAATTCCATCGACTGTGGCGATGACATCCGAAGCGGTCTTTTTGCAAAGGGGTAGATTCATCCTTGAGGCCAATTCGTGGTCCATGTAGTTCCTACGGCCCCACTATCAATGTATGCCCTTACTGTGTGCATACGTGATGGCTGCCTTGGATCAATAAGGACCATTGGTATGATAAGATGCGAGGTCTGAGTGTCCTTCTTTAAGCTCGGCAAGCGGACCTCTATGCTGTCGGGCGTGGTCATTTCCCGAATCAGGCTCTATTCGGCTTTTGTCAATAACTCCTACTACTTTTTTGGGTGGTTTTATAGGGCAATCCCATAGAAAATGTCCTGCGGTTCCACAGTACAGACACAATTGCATCTGCCGTCTCTTTTCTCTTTCCTTTTGAGTTAAGGGTCCTTTACCCCCTCCCGATCTGCATAGGTTCTGATGCATCTGTTCCTTTGGGGGTAACATTGGGTTTAACCCATACCCGATTCTCGAACTTAGCACAATCAGCCTTTCTATTCTGAAATCGGTGGTCTAACTGGACCACTAAGTCTATATATTCTGCGCAATCCGGAGGTGGGTTCACAACTTGAGCCAAAACATCTTCGATTTCTCCCCGAAGTCCACGATGAAATAATGTAATCCTTTTCTCCTCAGGCCATCCGGTTTCCACCACCAACCTATTGAAGTTTGCGGTATAGGTTAGCAGATCCTGGTTACCCTGTCGTAGGGATAAAAGTTTGTTATCCAGGGCCTGTCCCTGTGAATGTCTGGCGAATAGTCTTTCCATGCTCCTTTGAAAAGCCTGAAAATCCCGAAGAAGATGGTCATCCTGGTTGACTAGTGGAATTGACCAATCAGCTGCGTTGCCACTAAGAAATGATAGTACAAAGGCTACTTTGGCTTGGTCATTTGGAAAAGCCCCAAGTCTGCATAAAAAGTGCAAGCGGCATTGGTTCATAAACACTGCAAACCTTTTTGGGTCCCCAGCAAAGCGTTCGGGTGGAGCTAAAGGAATAGTCCCTCGGAGAATTACTTGCACAGGATTGCTCGATGATACAGGAGTTGGGTTCCCCCCGAGTCCAGGTAGGGGTGTTTGCCCAGCTTGGTTTTGTAGCAGTTGTCTAGCAAGATCATCAGTGCGTTCCTTTGACACAATCGGTTCTCTCCTGAGGGCATTAGTTTCTTGGCGCGCGGAGTGCACTTCCACCCTAAGTTCCCCTAATAATTGGTCTAGTTGGTCGGTTTCTGAGGTTTCCATAACGCCCGGGTGGGGATTTGTAGAGAGGCTTTGCGTTCTGTTACACTCACCTGGCTCCCACAGGGGCGTCGATCGGACCCGGACAGCTGTGGTCTCCTTCAACGTGAAGCGTAGTGCAGAGATGACAGACTGGACTGGCCCGCCTAATCTCGTCTGCTTGTCCCGTAGAAGTATTCTCCTGCAAGTGGAGAAAGGGATTTAGCCACCCGTGGATTCTAGTAATAGCACCTCACTGTTCTCCCCACTAATCACCTCCGATATTCCCTTTCAGTAATCTCACCTTATGTTTTTGAATGATGAGCTCTCCATCCTGCGTGGAATGCAGGGGCGCGTAGATACCAGTTACTTCACTGGTCTGAAGGTGTTGGAAGAGTTCCGCATGAATATTGACTCCGAGGTTCCTGGCGAGAACCCGTAAGTATAAAGTCCAAAGAGTTCAATATGTCCTATGTTCACTCTTGTCCCATTCCCTTCTTGTGTTGCAGCTGGCTCCAAGAGAAGATTGTCTTGTGGCAGCTGATGGCGTTCAGGTAAGAGTCTGTATTACCCAACACTGTCCGGTAAAAGATGCGTGTATTTAACTTGTTGTTTTCTCTCTCCTTACAGGTGCGGCGTAAGAAGTTGCGGGATGTTAAAGAATAATGCCTCCGGTGGTAAATCAGGTAAGTCTATGGTGGTAAAAAGAGATTGTATTTGTTGGCCCTCTCGGCTCACCTTATATTTCTTTTGTCCCCTAGATGCTGGAGTTCGGCGAGGAAAATGATGGAGGAAGCGCCGAATCGAAAAATGCTGTGAGGACTGGCGAGTATGGCGCGGCGCTGCAGCTGGCGATGAGACGCGTGCAGAAATAATGTCCTTTCCAAGTTCCAAGACGTGATGGATCCGGAATCAGGTAAGGAATTAAAATAATGTCTGTGTTCTAACCTTTCCTTCTTCTTTCCTCTTTTTCTATGAGCTCTGGATTCGAGGCGGGCGTGGCAGAAGACTGGATGCTGACTGCAGGCACGGTGAGCGTTACGCTGCTGGATGCAGAATAACACGTAGCATGTGCTGCTGTTCGGGCGTGGTTTAAATAGCCTACAAAGTAGTCCCAGGTAAGAAGTTCCCCCAGAACCACACCCGGGTAAAAAATAGTCCGCGAAGTAAAGTAGTCCCATTCAGGCCTCACGTTGGCTTGACTTCATTGCAGCATGGTCTGCATGAGGTAAGTAATGTACATGAGCCTGGCGCCTATGGCGACAGGACCGATTTCCTCTATGAGCCTCGTGCCAATGGCGCCAGGACTGTACCCAGACAGCCCCTAGCCGGGGCTGCTGGGCTTTTAGTAAACACCTGGATACCTGCTCCCGGGGCTGATGGGCTTGGTCCGGATGCCCGGGGGTAGGCATCATGACAGCCTGTCCCTATCTGTGGTGAAGTTCCTATATTTATCCTACCAAGTGACATCACAAAGTCTATGGTGTGGACAGAATTTCAAAACACAACCCCACGGTTGTGAGTGGCCACAGGCACTTGCCTTGTACTGGTTGGCAGCAAGAACAGAGCGGTCATTTTTATGATGGGATTTAAGAACTCTCACCTTGACCAAAACTTTACTTTTGCAAAAATGTAGATTTCAAAAATTATGTCCGCTAACAAAATCGGACACATACATTGCATATTTGATGGGTTATTTCCACATTCAATCCCCATCTCTGTGAGAGCTGTGTCATTCTATGGAATTTTATCAATTTTAATCATAACAGTTCGGACTAATAATTTCTAATTTAGTACATATCTGGGCGATTAGGACTGGAGCATGAATATTAATGTCTTCAAAGCAATGGCCTAAAATTAGATTAACATCTACCAATTTTTAAATGTATCCTCCTTCAGGTTGCACAGTTAAACGAGTTTCCAACTTAATCACAATTAAGCCTTTAAACACCAAAAGTTCTGGCCAGTTTTATTTCTCTTTGGAACTTCCTTTCAACAGGCAACAGCTGTCACATTCCCTTTGATCAGGGAGGGGTGTCATTTTCCTTGAGAGGGAAGCTCCCCTGTAGAGATCAATAGACAGCCTGCCATTGTCTTTGGCTGGCCAGAGACGAATGTCTGATGCTCTCTTTGTTGCTAATATGCGAGCATCTCCAGCACCCATTGAGTCTTCCTGTAGCAGGGGGGTGTCGGTCTGCTTCCTGACCACATCCTGATTTCCGCGCAGCACTTTGTTCCTAACTTCTTCATCTTGTCCTGATTCCAGACTTCTTTGCAAAAACCAAGGCCCAGCATTTGCTCTTTTTAGCTAGGCACAAATTCAATCATCCCAAACTTAAGGGAATTTAATTCTGATCCAGTCTGGCTTGCTACCTCACGCTTGCCTGATGAAACTCGCCATCACGCTGATCTACCGAGTCCAGTGACCAGAAGGGCCGATCCATTCTAAATCCAGTTGAGGTGCCAGTCCAAATGAGTAGAACTGCCCGCTGATCATCCGGCCAGAGGTGCCCCTCTGCCAGTAGACCCGATCTGATGACCAGAGCCCTGACAGTCCAATCTTAATTACATAGGACTGTAAGTATCAACAGGAATAATAGTCATCCATAGTATATTGCCTTGTCTTATCCCAATCGCAGCCTATTTCATCTTTAACTTCAGAACCCTAACATTGTCAGAACCATTCTTGCGCTGATTTTTGCTATTTTGTTTCATTAAACCATAACCCATTAGTGACTTGGATTAAATTAAGTAATTCCCATACCGAACGGAAACCTGAGTATCGCACGTGAAGAGTTGCAAGCGGCTGTGCGTAACTGGAGATTCACGTGTGGCATTTTTTCATAGTCATTGATATTGTTTAATTAAACCCAATCTGTCATTTTGAAAACCGGATTTCCACTTTTCTCTGCTCTATTTTTTTCAAAAACGCCTCTCACTAAAACTTCCACAACTGCTCCAATTTTATAGATAGAAACGTAATTTCAACTCTCCGTTAAAACTAAGACCCTTAGCTACATCCACAACTAAAAACTGCTTCCCAGAACAATGTATTTGACCCATTTTTATCAAAAATTGCATGGTGAAATTTTGCCACGAATTTACATTTTTCAAACATTTCCCATGTGTCTTTCTCATTCAAATTGTTTCCACACTCCTATTCCGATCTAAAGTGTGTACTGTTGTTTATCTTGTAGCTTGTAGCTCATGTTTGTTAGGACCTGTTTAGTGTTGCTCTCATAAGAATTTACATCAATTTAAGCATATTTGCCCACTTTGCATTCTGTCACAAAGCCATTTTTACCTGTCATTTTAAAAAGTGTCAATTCCCAAAAACGGTTTTCTCTCTTGGTTGGGGAGGGAAGATTGCATTCAAACTCTAGACATTGTCTTTCATTCCTGAATACCTGCTGATTACTTACATCTGTGTAGGATTGCTCATTTGTGTCTTCAGAACTTTGCAGGGGGAAATATTAACCTAAACGCTATCTGTTCACAAACCAAAACTGTTTTTTCCTGCGTTTTATATTCTGCATTATTATAAGTGAATTCAATTGCTGTACTTATTTTTGAATTGTATTGTCACTGCTTGGTGATTGCTGCCATATATATATATATATATATATATTCAGTGAAAAAACTTTGTTAAAAGGGACGTTATGGGTCCAAGTAAAACCGAAAAACCCTTGAAATTCGCCAGTTATGGTAAGCTAAGCAACCATAACTCGCGCCACGACCGTGCACTGCTAAGACTAACACCCAGGACATCAACGATGACATCACAAATGTCATTGATGACATCACTGATGGCATCACATGTGCATTTACCTTTCATGAAAAGTCTGTACAAGGGTTTTTTATTGTAATGTTAATAAAAAAAGTGTGAAGGATCATTGGAATAAATATCAAGGGCTGATTAGTCCATCCAGTATACTAGCGTGCTCATGTAGAAACGTAGGCATTGTATGCAGTAAACATGATGGAGATGCAATATTCATAAGCTTGTCATGTTAAATAGTGAAATGATAACTGTTTTCTTATTAGACTTTTCAATACTATGAAACATGTGATAAGTAGATAATAAAACCCACTTACTACATAATTGCATTATTATAGACAAAACACAAAGACAACACCACATACAAATATGAGTATATACAAAGAAATTGAAGTAAGAGAAAAACAGCAGCAGTAGTAGCAAAAAGTGTTCATAAACTAACTGATTAACTATATGCAGATAAATGATTGTTCTGTTTCAAAGCTGCTACTTACCCTATGTATATATATCACATGATGTACCTGGACTCTAATGAAAGTAGTGTGAATACAAGATATAAAAATAGGAGCTTATACAGGGATAGTACAGTAATAAAAAAAACAACAGAACTATCAGAAAGTGCTGACAACTCTGATTATTTTAATGCACAGAAAGGATTGCTATCTTTCAAGCTTGTGTCTTCCCCTATGTATATGTTTCATATGATATGACTGGACCCTAAGGGAATTATTGTAAGAACATACTTGAAGGATAAGTCTACAAATATACTACCTTTTCCACTTTTAATTCCTGACTGTTACTGAAGAAAACCATGTGGCCTAGATATGTCAGTAAAGGAAAAAAGGGGGAGCCATACATGTAATGTCATCAGTGATGTTATCAATGACATTTGTGATGTCATCGTGATGTCATCAATGACATTTGTGATGTCATCTTTGATGTCCTGGGTGTTAGTCTTAGCAGTGCACGGTAGTGGCGCGAGTTATGGTTGCTTAGCTTACCATAACTGGTGAATTTCAAGGGTTTTTCGGTTTTACTTGGAACCATAACGTCCCTTTAACAAAGTTTTTTCACTGAATTTCATAGGTTTTTAGTAGCAAAGCTTAACTATAGTAACTTTGACTTTATGTACATGTAATATGGAACATACTGAACCACTTCTACTGAATGTGATGTTCGCGAACTTTTTTGATGTCCGCGGACATGTTTGGACAACAGTACCACTACCTAAAAAGTCTGGGGGGGGGGGCGGTATGTTTAATTGTTATATTACAACATGATAACATTTAAAACATTCAGAAAGTAGTACACATACATATTTTATGTAGTAATACATAAGAAATGTAACTCATACATGTACCACACTAACCATTCATTTAAATAAAATATGTTCTAAAATGGAATATACCAAGAGAAGATAAATTGGCTTCCAACATAATTACCTCACAGACACTCCACAACTAAGACCAAGACCAGACCTACAGAGTAATCAGAACATATCTTAGCTGAAATAGTAAGTGTACATCATTTTACTCATATCTTTATAAACTTTCTGTATTAGATAAAAAAAATTATATTTTTTTTCTCACAGAAATGTCTAGTACTCTGGAATGGCTAGAGGAGCACTTCCCACATGACGAAATGTCAGAAAATAGTGAAGCTCATGGTACACACTTTACAATATAAACCCCAAAATAGAAAATATCTCTGAAGAAACGTATGGAAACACGCGTGACAGCTTAAAAGAAAAAAATTATTGAGCAATTTTAATAATTTGAAAACTTTTGTTGAGGATCATTTTAAAACAAAAACCTCATACCATTGTCCCACATGTACTTGTCCCCCTCACCATATCCCAGTCAATTATCCCCAAACCCTCTCCATAATCTCGTTTTTACGAGACTTCCATCCCTTCTTCACCGGATACCAATCATGTTGAACTAATTCTCCTGTTTTTGTTTCTGTTTGTCATAAATTATTAATATATGTGAAATAAAGTTACATTTTTATATTGTGTTGTAATTAGTTCCAATTTTTTATTTTTTTAAAAACAATGTAGATGTCCGCGGACAGCACGGGTGTTCTGAAATCTTCGTAAATAAACGAAAATGGAGGTGTCCTGAAGAACACTATAACTGTCCGTACTGTTCGCTAGCAAGTTGAAACTGTTCTAAGAACACAATTGATGTCCTGAAAAGTTCGTAATCAAACGAAAATGGAAGTGTCCTAAAGAACAATACACCTGTCCGTAACGTTCGCTAGCAAGTTTAAACTGTTCTAGAACACACGCAATGTCCAGAAATGTTTGTTTGATGTGTGACGCACTTTTAATTAATTAAGGACCCGAACACTGTGAAGGGAAGCGCCCCCAATTCAGCACGATCCTCCCCGCAATGAGAGACAATAAGGGACTCTCCCGTAGTGGGAATAAGACCAAGACAGAGTGCGGGTGAGCGTAAGTGGGATTTTATCCAAGGATAAGGCATGCAAAGAACTCTGCAACCTACGAGAGCGCTCTGCCTGACAATAGCAAAGACAGGCGTATTTCTAATACAAAAAACGTCATCAACACCTAAACACTATAGGGGGCACAAGTTAATTGGGATTGGGTATCGTCGACTAACTATAGGTGTTGCTGCAGCATGGTTGGTCTTGGCAAGACGACGTCACTGGTCAGCCTCGTGGGTTGGGTTGGGCCTGGCAGGCCGGCTTGAGGTCATCCGTGCGGTGTTGGTGCGCTGGGGCAGCCTGTGACAATGATGAATACCTTTCCTGTCTCATTTGCCCTAGGCCATGCACACTGCAGTTATTCAGAAAATGACATTTACGTTCACTAATAAATTGTTCTGTAGCTTATCTTATAAAATAAACGCAACACATGAGGAATGCACCTCGTGAGAGGTCTGGTGGTTATCGGTTGGGGTGAGATTTACCTGTGTCCTATTGACCGGTACTTTAGGTCGTAGGACGGGGCTCTGGGGCCTGGGCCGAATGATACATGTCTGTCTGCTGCGTTAGAAGTTATTATATAGATGGGTCTCTGTGTCTTGTCTCAATGATGGGGGTCGTCCTTACACGGGGTCAGGATTCTTGGGGGGTTCGTGGGATTTATGAAAGGGTGCTGGTAGATCAGTGGGTTCATCTGTGGGTTTATTACCGTGCTGTAAATAACACAGGTGGCAGGCTATGGCCTTGGTTGCGGCGCCGGGGCCTCTGAAGTAACGCCAGCTTGGTTGGGGGAGGTGAGGGAGCGCGGCACAAGTCTTAGCTTTTTTATCTTGCAGGCTTGGTAGGGTGGGAGAGGGAATGGCCTTGCATATCCACAAAGGTATTTTCCTCGTGCGTTGCTGATCAGTAAATGCAGAAGTTTTATACTGTTCTGCCTTATTTTGACGTTATTTAGACACACATATATATTTCAATTTCGTTACACATTTCTTTAAGACAGTCGATTCCAGTACCTTTTCATTACCTAACATTACCTTCACTACATTGTGTGCGTATTGTATGTACATTTAGACGTTATACGAGGGACATCTAGGTTATGGCCTACAGAGATTGATGCTCGCCACTTTGGGTGGTTCAGAAAACATATATGAGTTCCAGTTCCTACATACTATGGAAAAAACACTTTTACAGATAGAGGTTATACGTTTGGTCAACATCTTTCTCCGTGGTTATAGCAGCATTAGTCCAGACCTGGAGGGATATCATATAACGTTACATTTTTATGGCTTATTCACATTTTAAACAGAGGTAGTTCATTAGTACCAATACTTGAATTGTTTTCTACCTTCTTCAGATAGTGATGCTTCAGCTTTTTTCCTCGCTACCCCGGCCTTGCGGTCCGGGTCATACGGGGTGCAATATCACATTGTTACTAATATAATGTTGCCGTGTTGGCATCTCGGGTTTAGCTCATCTCCGACTTTCTCATGGGAACGCGCTCGCAGCGGATCTACCAGTGCTGCTGAGGCGACAGAGATGCATGAAAGGCCCTCCAAAGGTGGGGGCCTCGTTACAGTGTGCTGAACTCACGCCATGTTTGCTAGACAAGATGGCGTCTAGGCCTGACTCGATTTTTGGTAAATGCAAAGGCGGGGTGCGTGTGGGCAATGTCGTCGGCGGGCGAATCCTCCTCCACCTGGGCCCGGGTGGCATGAGGGGGCGTCCACCGAGTCATGGTCCTCACCTGGGGAGAAAGCTGTAGGTGAGGAGGGCCTCGCGGCCAGTCCTCCCCTACATTTCCCCCCTTTCGTTACTTAAAGTAACGAATTTCTTTAGCTCTTCCAATCTCCTACATTCTTGTTCCTCTAACACTGCACCATCCCATGCAGGGGTTCCTTTTATAGGCATCCATGCTCTGCACACCCCCCTTAAACTCTCACCTCTCCTAGCATACTCATCTGGTGTACAGGTTAAATATATACAGTCGCCAGTTTCTTCCAGATCTACCCAGACCTCCTCATACCATTCCAGTTCTACGTCTCGTGGTTCTTTGATAGTGGTGTGCCATAGTTTATCTACTATGTACTTATCACGGCACATAGGCACTAACTGGTACTTGGGGGTGTTGTCTGCTCCTGTCTGCACATGTACTTCTTGTGTTGTTTTAATTGTACCACCGGAGTTGCCCATTGTCACCATCATCATTGCACCGTTAGGAACTGCGTTAGCACAACATCGGAGGCCCACCTGGCACAGGCAAAATATCACAAGGATGATCACCACTATTGGTATCAGGAACTTTATTGTCACTCCAAGCCATGAGGGAACCCAGGAGAAGATATTGTCGAACCACGAGCTATCTTCAGCTCCACCTTCCATTTTCATCTTCTCGCCCAGGTTATGTACTGCTTCAATAACGTGGGACAGGGACCCATTTTCTGCGTCTTCGGAAGGTACGAACGTGCAGCACGCACTTCCTATTTTTCGGCAAACACCTCCATCGATAGCTGTTAACAGGTCTAGAACATACCTGTTCTGCATGGTCATTAGTCGCAGGGCTCGTAGTTCCACCTTTATTATGTTGAACCCTTCTTCAGTGTCATTGGCCAACTGGATCAGTTCCCACCGTGTGATCTGGAGCCATTTTGCATTTGCTCTTGCTTGGACACTGGATACTAGTGAAGCAAAGAATGTTTCCACGGAGCTGAACAGGCGATACTTGTCTGGGATCTGTGCCAATAAGTCAGATGATGCTTGTGATATGTAGTTCGAGGCTCGCTTGTTTCTTGAGAGCTCTTCTTCCTTCCCTCCGGAGGACAGGACATAAAGGTGCGCTTGTGTAGTTGGAGAAGCTGCATTCTGGTTCAAGCCTCCTTTCATCATGTTGCTTCTGTCAATATGGCTTTCTGGAATCACCATTAGTGTCGAGTGCAAGGTGGCCATTGAGCAGCTACCACTCCATGATTGGGGAAGGTGCAGGTACGCCTGGTTTCCGCATACCCAGTAGGTGTCCATTAGTGCTGCTGTCCCTTTTTTCATATCTGGGATGGTGAGAGTTTTGTTACAGTTAGTGTTCGTTCCCATTGCCATTTTTCCTTCTCCCTTGAAACATAGTTCGTTTTGTATTTCACTTTGTAGCTTGAAGGGTTTCTCCATCGCTGTTACCCATGTTAGTTTAGGGATGTGTTCTTTCCATATTGGCAAGCACGTTCTTTCCATCCACCGCAACTTGTCCGGTTGGACACCTTTCAGTGCTTCTGCCTTGCACAGCACTTCTTCGTCTTTCCATTTGTTTTCGGAGAACAGTGTCCCTTGTATTGCAAAGAAAGGTTCCTTAAGACAGATCACTCCAGACGCCTGCGAATAGCACGTTTTGTTGTTCTGTAGCATTCTGAAAGAGACATCGTGTGCTTGGAAAGTGTTCTTTATTCTACACAGCGTGAGATGAAGGAGACACTGGGCATCCACAATGGGCAATTCTCGTGGCAACAATACTTTAGGTGTGCCTGATGCATGGGGGATAAGTGAGCAGACATAACAGCTCTCATTGGTTGTTTGTTTGGCTGTTGTGCTCATATCTGCATACCATTTATTTGCTTGGTGTGGGTGTCGTGGGTCTTTCATTTTGTCTAGCCCTAGCCCATAAAACTCCTCATGCCCCTGCCCACCAGTCTCTCTTCTCCGCCTACTTTTCTCCCTTCTTCTGTACTTTTTCGTTATAGTAGGTGAAGAACCAGGCCCCCCTTCCTCCCTCCCACCCCCCTTTTCTAATTCTTCATATAGGGACTTGTGTTCTGTCATCATAATCACTTTTCCATCCTCCTTAATAAACAAGAGATCGTTGTTTGAAATTGGGGCGGGAGGGATCGTGTGGTTGTTGTATGTTCCAGGTTGGGACATTGTGTCATTATTTACATTTTTGGTTCTCGATTGTGAGAGGACAGCAGTGGGTGGTGTAGTATAGTATCCCCACACAAAGTGTGATCCATCCCAGATCAAGAAATCACCTTCTTTGATACCTACAGTCGGACTTGTTTTCGTTCCAGGGGCAAGGGTGGTGTTGTTCCCCCCTCCCCCCTCGTTCATCTCGGTAGAGATGAACGCTATAATCCAGTGTAATACCAGACAAAACATTGAGATGAAGAACACGATAGCACACATTGATAAACCACATTCAAATGAATACGTTAATCTAGCCACTAACATTTCTCTAAATCTAACATATCTATTAGTTGCAGGCTGCCCATTCGATGCCATGATAAATCCTGTTTGAGACACAAATGTTCATTAAATACATACATGTAAGCATTTCCACGTTGCAACGTTTCGATGATAAAATATAGGGTTGGGTGAGGGAGGGGGTGTGTTGACAGACAAGGTAGCTTTTCAATCATCATTATTCGTACCTTACTATATATATATATAAATAATAAGAAACATGACATTTTAAGAACAAAAATAATAAAAACATCTTAGAGAGCACAGTGGGGGAAAAAAAAGAACCCCACGCAAAACTTTCAAAAATTGTAATAAAAAGAAAATTTACACATACATGTGTACATGTTTTAGTCCAGGACATTTGTTGCGCGCTAATTGTGCTCACCGTTCATCTCATAAAGCACAAAAAATTCCAATCATTCATTCCGCACAACTTCATCGTCCGCTGTTGCCTGTGCCTCGTCCTGCACCTCACTTTCCGCAGCGCTGTAAGCTTTACGTACGTCTGTCAAATGCACCCAATATCGCAGGCCCTTCACCTTTACTGCTGTAGGTGTGCAAAACACTACCTCATAGGGGCCATGGAAACGTGGTGCATTCCACCTCCGCACAAAACTTCTGACATATATAAGGTCACCAGGCATTAGTTGTAGCGGTTTTTCAGGCAATTTGTCTGGTTCAGTTGCGTTCCCCTCCTCTCTTGTAGAGGGGGGGGCTAGTTGCTTTGCAATTACGCGCGCTGCCCGTGTCAGTTTTCGCAGATATTCTGTGAACTCCTCCCCCAATATAGCTGCGCTTCTGTGTGCATCAGAACGCTCACGGAGAGGCGAATGCGCTGTATGCATTCTTCTTCCCGTGACGATCTCGTGCGGGGACAAATGGTGATCCTTACTTGGCTGGTTTCGCAGTTCAAACAAGGCCAAAGGCAGGCAGTACATCCAAGTCTTTTTAAGGGAAAAACAAAGTTTTGATAATCTGCTTTTTAACAGGCCATTTATCTTTTCCACTACGCCATTACTTTGAGGATGATAAATCGAACATAATTTGTGCTTTATTCCCAATAATGTAGTCACTTCTTTAAATAATTCATTAACAAAATGCGTCCCGTTATCTGAGCGAATAACGTCGCAAATTCCCCAGCGCGGAAACACTTCCCGCACTAGGAACTTCGCGGCGCCCTTCGCGTCAGGGCGGGCACATGGGCCTGCCTCCACCCACCTCGAAAATGGACATACAACCACAATCATGTATCGAGCCCCGTTACACCTTTCTCCCATATCTACATAATCAATGTGGAGCTCTCTGAATGGGCCACTTGGTTTTGGTATCGTACCCCTTAGTGTACGCAATGTCATACCTGAGTTGTAAATTTGACAGGTCGTGCATTCTAGGGCTAACCTTGTGACGTGTTCCTGGAGGCAAGGTGCAAACCAATCTTCTTGTATCTCTGCCATTATGTGTTTCTTCGTGTTGTGTGCGGGAAAGTGTAGTTGTTGAAATGCTATTTCTAACAGCGTAATTGGCATTACCACTTTTCCTGAACTCTCTTGTCGCCACAATAAATCAGTCGATGATTTGCTGCATCCTCTCTTAGTCCACAGCAATTTTTCCTCTGCACTAGCTCCCTCTTGCAGCTCTATTATCTCCTGTGTGGACATCATGTTGTATCCTGTGGGGACCTCTTGGCTTGCTGTGTGGTGCAACATGTACTCTCCTATTTCACCTTTTTGTAGATATGAAGCTGCTTTGGCAGCGGCGTCTGCTGCCGCGTTCCCCAAAGATACAAGATCTGTATTGGTGGTATGAGCTTGACATTTTACGATGGCCACTGCCGTGGGGTCTTGCAGGGCCTCAATCAGTTCTTTCAATAGTTCTGCATGCTGGACTGGTGTTCCGTCTGCTCGTCGGAACCCTCTCCGCCCCCACCGGGCCAACCCACCGTGAACTGTTGTTGTCATGTATGCTGAGTCTGTATATATGGTCACTGCGCACCCCTTGGCGGCATGCAATGCTTCTATTAGCGCTATTAGTTCTGCTGCTTGCGCTGAATAGTGTGATGGGAGGCGGTGTTGTACTAGGATCTCATATTCATCTTCCTCTAATCGTACCACTGCCATACCCACATGCTTTTCTCCTGTCTCCATGTCTATTGATGCTGACCCGTCCACAAAATACACCTCACCCTCGGTCAGGGCATTTTCAAAAATCACTGCATCCTTACTTTCGTCACCTGTGTACGTGGCGCAGTTATGGTTTTGCATGTCCTCTACGGTGCATGCCTCTGTGATGAATGTGGCTGGGTTCACTGTTTTACATCTTACTATATGGATGTTAGCGCTGGACAGTATTATCTCATATGCTGTGGCGCGTTGTGTTGTCAATGTGCTCTTTGTTCGCTCTAATATTGCAAAAAGTGAGTGTTCCACAAACAGTGTCACCGGGCAGCCCATCACTATCGTGGCACTTTTTTCAATTGCGAACGCGGCTGCAGCTAGGGATTGCTCGCACGCGAAATGACCTTGCATTACTGCATCTAGGGTGCCACTATAGTAAGCAAGTGGTTTGTGCCCTAAAGATGTTTTTTGCGTCAATACTGCTGTCATCAGTGTTCCTTTGCAATGTGAAAATAAGAAAAATTCGCGCCCATAATCTGGATTTGCTAGTACTGGAGCGCTTGATATCAGCTCTTTTAGTGAGTTAAATGCTGTGTTCATCTCCTCTGTCCATTCTATGTGTTTGTGTTCTTGTTGTGCTTCTTTCAGTGCCTGTAACAAGGGCCTTGTGTACGCCGCATAGTCCAATATCCATGCTCGGCAATAGTTACACATACCCAGAAATTTCTGCATTTCTTTTACTGTTTTGGGCTCTCCAATTGTTCTAATCGCCTGTGCCCTGTCTGGTATAATTCGCTTGCCATCCTTTGATATCAACTGACCCAAGTATAGGACCTCTGTCAGACAGTATTGTAACTTCCCTTTGTCCACCTTGTACCCTTTGTTGGCCAATAATGTCAGGAGTGTTATTGAGTCCCTTCTGCACTCCTCCTCAGCCTGTGCACAAACCAATAAATCATCAACGTACTGAATCACTGTGCTTTCTACAGACAAATTCCCCAGATCTTCATGTAGTACCCTGTTAAATATGCTTGGGCTCTCGCAATATCCTTGTGGTAGTCTGCAGTGTTCGAACCTCCTTCCTCCCAATGTGAATGCTGTCAAGTACCTGCTCTCTTCTGCTAAGGGAATCGAGAAAAATGCATTTTTTAAGTCAATTACTGTGAAGTGTGATGCTACTTTTGGAATGTTGCACAGTATTGTCGCCGGGTTCGGGACTAGAGGGAACTCCTTCATTACCACATCGTTCAGTGGGCGTAAATCTTGTATCATCCTCCATGAACCCCCCTTTGCTTTTTTGATTGGGTAAATGCATGTGTTGCATGGGGAGTTTGAGGGCACGATTATACCCTGTGCTAGCAGTGCTTCTATTGTCTCTCTGATCCCTTCTTCTGCTTCTCGCGACAGTGGATATTGTTTCACCCGGGGTAGTATTGCTCCCTGTTTTATTTTTATCACCACAGGCTGAACTTCATGCAGCAACCCTACATCGTGGGGGCCATTAGTCCATAAGTTAGTGGGTACTGAACTCATGTCCTCATCAAAAAATGTGTGCGGTGCTCCTACTACCGCCATTAGTTCAACCTTAGTTTGTCTGGCTGTAACTACAATGTCGCAGGGCATTGCCAGTTCCATCACTATTTCACCATCTCCCTCAGTGTCAGAAAATAGCTCCTCGTCAGAGAGCTCTCTCAGCGGGATATTTGCATTTGTACACAATACTGTCCGCCACTCACACCCTTCCATGTCCATACCAATCACACATATTCTGTTTGTTGATACATGTATTGCATGCAAATCCAACGATAGTACTGTCCCAAGAGCAGTGTCAGGGCTTGCTATGGGACGAAAAAGGAATTCTGCTGGGATCCTCCACTCCACCCTTTTTAGTTCTGGTACTATGAGAGCCAATGTTCTCATGCCTTCGACAAACATCTCCTCATTTCTTGGTACCCCTCTGATCTCTTTTATTATTGTGTGGCCGTGTATTACTGCTAATATACGGAGGGGGCATATGCCTGGCGTTGAACATACGATGCCGCTCCCTGTGAATGATATCGTCATGTTTAGTTTGCTCAAAAGATCTCTCCCCAGTAAGTTGATGGGAGAGTTTTCATAGTACAGTAAGGGTGCTTTCACTGTTTTACCCCCCACTGTCACATCCAATACCTCTGTGTAAGGAACTTCAATTACAGCCCCAGAGAACCCCTGCGTCTCTAACGTTCTATTAGATAACGGGAACCGGCCCTCTCTAATGCATGATTTCTCCGCTCCCGAATCCACCATGAAAATGAATTGCTTGTCTCCTATCTGCGCTCCTATCAATGGTTCCTCTGATGCATTGTGGGTCGTAGACAGTACTGGACACGCAAGTGCTCTCTGTGGGCTGTCCTATGCGGGGTGTCTCATTGCCCCCCCTTGATCGAAAATGTTCCCTGAAACCACTGACACTCCACTGTACGGTGCGGGGGCGGGTGCCCCATTAGCTACTGTGGCGAAAGTGTTACCAGGCGTGTAGTGCACATTGTCATTATTCTGTGGGCTGGTTTGTGTTCGGTACTGATGTCCATGCAGTTGTGCGTTACTCCTTTGTGCTACATTGTCTGGTTGCTGGTATTGTCCCATGGGGAGGCCGTAGGGGCTTCCCGGGTGGGGGTGTCCGTATTGTTCTATCTCTTGGAACCCGTTGTTTTGTCTACTCCTACATTCTCTTGAGTAATGCCCCCATCTCCCACAATTCCAACAGCTCCCCTGTGGACCTCTGGGACCCTGCCACCCATTTCCTCCGATTCCTCCATACCCTTGTCCTCCTCTTCGACCCCTGTACCCACCTCTTCCTCCTCTTGGGGCCCACTCTTGCCACGTTGGACCTCCGTTCTGCTCCTGCTCTGTCCACTGTCGTTGCCCTTGTCCTGCCCAATTCGCTGCTATTCTTCCTTGTATTGCTATTTGCCCCTCCTCTCCTTCCTCTCCCTCCCGTATGAGTGGGAGTCCCGCTACCGCGGCTGCGACCTTCACCAATTTTGATTGCACCAACTTCGCCTCGTCCGCCAACCTTTTCTGTGCTACTTCCCTCTCTCTTTCTTTGATCCGTTTACAATGGTGTACTATTATGCTTTGGATCTCTGGCCAGCCTTTTGCCTCAACGCCTGCTATTTTATCTAGTGCCTTTTGCACTTCTTTTGGGAGCCCTCTCTTAATAATGAAGTAAAATAGAGACGTGGATTGGTGCCGGGGCGTACCCGTTTCCGCTCTCCACATCTCCTGCACCCGGAGAATGTAATCCATAGCGTCCTCCCCGTCATTCATGGTACATTGCATTACTGACTGCAAATCAGGGGTATCCGGGAAGGTTTCCCGCAGTGCGTCCCACACCCTTGCTCGCACAGTGTTAAAAGAAGCCCCATCATGGCGATCACACTCTAAAGTTACAGCTGGAAAACCCGCCTTAGCCCATACTCTGTCTGCCTGATCCCCTACTGCGGACACTAGTAGGCTTTTCACATCACCTACTGCCAGCGGTATACCAGCGGTATGTTTCTCAAATGCATATATCCACTTGCTTGCCCCTCCCGACAGCTGTGGTAGTAATTTCATTAAATTAGCCTTGTCCATCTGAGCCCACGGTATATAGTTTGGCCTCCCACCTCCCCTGTGCAGTAATGGGAGTTGTAATTTCCCTTTTGCCGTTGCAGCTTCCTTTTCCTTAGTCACTGCTGACTCTAATGACGCCATCTTCCCCACTCTATTTCTTAGTCGTCCCATCCATTCATCTTCTATAGTTTCCAGTGAACAGGCACCATCTAGCTCCTCGCCTTCTCCTCCTATTGCCATGCTCAATCTATCGCTCTCATCCACCCCTCCTCTGACATCACATAACAAATCCTCTCTGATCCCTCTTCCTCGTGATACATCACCAATGCTTCCTTCTGCTGTCCCAACTTCTATTATTCTTGTCGGTTCTTCCTCAATTCTGAACAGTATTTCCCCCTTTTTCCATCCCTCCTCAATTTGTCTAGTTTCGCTTGACGCTCTAGACGTGCGTCCAGATTGTGTAGGGGCGCATGCTGTGCGTTCACATATGTCTTTTATTCTTGAGAGTTCATCTCTTGCCACTGTAAGCCTCGACTCTAAGTCACTCGTTAACTTCTCTATATCCACTCTCTGTGTGCCTCCCTGGGCGCGCTCTCTGGTGTTTTCGTATGGTGGGGGTGCAGTTGGCCTCTGTGGTGTGCTGGTCGACGGGGGAGGCACATAAATAGGGTCGCTATATCCTGCTGCAGGGGCTGGTTTAGGTAGCATTGGGTACAACATAACCACCTCCGCAGGTTGTTCTGTGCTTACCTGTTCCTTTTCCTCTCGTGGAATCATTAGTGGATTGTCTGTGGTGGAGGGTAAATCAATATTTGGTGCTGGGGCTTTGGGTGGGGGTACTTCCTCAAACAATCTCCAGAGATCTAATATCTCCTTCCTATTCTGCCATTTTTTCCCCTTATACTTAAGGCGAATACATGTACATATCATATCAAGAACGCTTTTGTCAAAAGACCCTCCTTCTGGCCAAATCTGGGGCAACCCCTCCCCTTTCAATTCTGTTAACCATTGATCATGATATTTATTTATGCGTTCAGCATATCCCGGCAAGCTCTTACAAATGTGTGACAAGGGAGTTTCAGCCCCCATCCTCTAAATCGCTAGCGCTACCGCGTTCGCCTTCGTAACTTTTAAATAGGTGTAAATATGCGTACGTATACCTTTATGGCACAGACAAGAGCGGACCTCTCAAAATTGTCACCCACTGTAATTCACTGCACAAATCTCTTCTCACTCACCATATCTCATCTCTTTCCCATTCTCAGGCACACTTATGTGATCTCACTTGCAATCGATCTAGTACTGGTTATGTCCACACTCTTTGACACCACCTCACGGCCACCTGTTCGTCTCTAACACTCGTGCGGTGCGCGCACCCTTCACAATACTTTCCACTCACACTTTTGTCTTTTTCCTCCCTTTCCTCCCTAGCCAGCTGTCCCTGTCTCCCTGCTAAGGTTACTATGTTCACGTCTGTACGTGCCACTACTGAGTCCCCACTTTTTAAGATGTTCTAACTACTTTATACCCTTCTCATTTTCACCCCCTACCCCGTGGAAATGGAAAAAAAGAAATAGAGAGAGAGAGCACAATCACTAAAAAATATTCCCGGTGTCTCCTTTTGCTAGACACCAATAACTTATTTCTCACTTCTTCATATATTCCCAGTACTAATTTAGATAGTACTATGCGGCGCCGCCTTCCACCCCCTTTCGGAGCTAGGTTTCCGTCACTTCTACCACGTCACTTATTTCTTACTCCTAATGGCCATATGCAAAAGAAAGAATAAAGAAAGTTTCAAGACCCGTCTTTAGTAGACCCCCGCAATTCTCCTTCTCTACCTTTCCCCGTTCCTCTATTCCCACTTCCCCTTCTTCTCCCCTTGACGATCACTCGCACTCGGTACTCACGTGCCCGTCTTGAACCGATACTCTCCGAAACTGGGTCCGTCCAGGCGGCGTTACCGGTAACTCAACGGTCAGCCCCTGGCTCCGGCGAGCGGCACTCAAAGGGGATTTTTTTCCAATCGGGATCCCGTACCCTTTCTCATTGAGTGCGCACTTCTTATTGTGCCGGTCGCCGTTGGCGGGCGGCCTCCCGGAGACGGTTCACCGTGCGTATCCCTTCTCAACCGGAGATTCTCGTGCCACAAGGGGGTCGTTTAAGAAGGAGTTAGGAAAAATAATTTGGAGATATCACGCTATCGGGGTCACCACTGAAGGGAAGCGCCCCCAATTCAGCACGATCCTCCCCGCAATGAGAGACAATAAGGGACTCTCCCGTAGTGGGAATAAGACCAAGACAGAGTGCGGGTGAGCGTAAGTGGGATTTTATCCAAGGATAAGGCATGCAAAGAACTCTGCAACCTACGAGAGCGCTCTGCCTGACAATAGCAAAGACAGGCGTATTTCTAATACAAAAAACGTCATCAACACCTAAACACTATAGGGGGCACAAGTTAATTGGGATTGGGTATCGTCGACTAACTATAGGTGTTGCTGCAGCATGGTTGGTCTTGGCAAGACGACGTCACTGGTCAGCCTCGTGGGTTGGGTTGGGCCTGGCAGGCCGGCTTGAGGTCATCCGTGCGGTGTTGGTGCGCTGGGGCAGCCTGTGACAATGATGAATACCTTTCCTGTCTCATTTGCCCTAGGCCATGCACACTGCAGTTATTCAGAAAATGACATTTACGTTCACTAATAAATTGTTCTGTAGCTTATCTTATAAAATAAACGCAACACATGAGGAATGCACCTCGTGAGAGGTCTGGTGGTTATCGGTTGGGGTGAGATTTACCTGTGTCCTATTGACCGGTACTTTAGGTCGTAGGACGGGGCTCTGGGGCCTGGGCCGAATGATACATGTCTGTCTGCTGCGTTAGAAGTTATTATATAGATGGGTCTCTGTGTCTTGTCTCAATGATGGGGGTCGTCCTTACACGGGGTCAGGATTCTTGGGGGGTTCGTGGGATTTATGAAAGGGTGCTGGTAGATCAGTGGGTTCATCTGTGGGTTTATTACCGTGCTGTAAATAACACAGGTGGCAGGCTATGGCCTTGGTTGCGGCGCCGGGGCCTCTGAAGTAACGCCAGCTTGGTTGGGGGAGGTGAGGGAGCGCGGCACAAGTCTTAGCTTTTTTATCTTGCAGGCTTGGTAGGGTGGGAGAGGGAATGGCCTTGCATATCCACAAAGGTATTTTCCTCGTGCGTTGCTGATCAGTAAATGCAGAAGTTTTATACTGTTCTGCCTTATTTTGACGTTATTTAGACACACATATATATTTCAATTTCGTTACACATTTCTTTAAGACAGTCGATTCCAGTACCTTTTCATTACCTAACATTACCTTCACTACATTGTGTGCGTATTGTATGTACATTTAGACGTTATACGAGGGACATCTAGGTTATGGCCTACAGAGATTGATGCTCGCCACTTTGGGTGGTTCAGAAAACATATATGAGTTCCAGTTCCTACATACTATGGAAAAAACACTTTTACAGATAGAGGTTATACGTTTGGTCAACATCTTTCTCCGTGGTTATAGCAGCATTAGTCCAGACCTGGAGGGATATCATATAACGTTACATTTTTATGGCTTATTCACATTTTAAACAGAGGTAGTTCATTAGTACCAATACTTGAATTGTTTTCTACCTTCTTCAGATAGTGATGCTTCAGCTTTTTTCCTCGCTACCCCGGCCTTGCGGTCCGGGTCATACGGGGTGCAATATCACATTGTTACTAATATAATGTTGCCGTGTTGGCATCTCGGGTTTAGCTCATCTCCGACTTTCTCATGGGAACGCGCTCGCAGCGGATCTACCAGTGCTGCTGAGGCGACAGAGATGCATGAAAGGCCCTCCAAAGGTGGGGGCCTCGTTACAGTGTGCTGAACTCACGCCATGTTTGCTAGACAAGATGGCGTCTAGGCCTGACTCGATTTTTGGTAAATGCAAAGGCGGGGTGCGTGTGGGCAATGTCGTCGGCGGGCGAATCCTCCTCCACCTGGGCCCGGGTGGCATGAGGGGGCGTCCACCGAGTCATGGTCCTCACCTGGGGAGAAAGCTGTAGGTGAGGAGGGCCTCGCGGCCAGTCCTCCCCTACAACTGTCCGTAGAACATCAACGCGGATGCGCAAACCAATGTCCGTGCATTTGGTGCCCTGCGGACAGGAGCTTCCTTCGCGGACATGTTCGCGAAGGGATCATGTGACCGCACCAACGCTAATCGCGTGTTCTGAATGCGGACACTGCTTGTGTCCCCGAACAAATTAAAAGCACATTTTCGAGTAATCCACAATATTTTTCCCAAAAAATCATGGCACAAGTCCCACATAGTAATCCTGAGTTTCTACATATCTTTTGAAACTTTTTGAACCCTTTTTTGTGATTGATCTGTCCGCGGACAGCGCGCATGTCCGCGAACTGCGTACAAGCACCCCTATAAAAGACCATGCCCTAGAGCTTATTCTCATTGTGTTTCTGGCTATTCTTCAGAGCACAGCTATTTCTTGTGCAACTTGCTGATTACACCATCGAGATGGCATCCCTGGCTGCAAAACTGCCACCTGGTGCTGCACCTGCTTCAGCACCACCCCCACCCCCTCCACCACCACCACCTTCCCAAGGGCCTGAAGAGGGGAAAAGGAGTGAGGATGCAGAGGAGGAATAAGAGGATGATGAGAATTAGGTAGAGGAAATCCCTACTACCCGCACTAGACGCGAGTCTTGGGTGTGGCGGTTATTTTCCATATATGGGAACGGTCCTAAGGGTTGTGCGAACCGTGTTATCTGCAATGAGTGCAAAATGATACTCCGTTGCGGGAAGCACAGTTCGTACAGCTTTGGGACCACGACCATGAAGCGACACCCAAGGTCATTTCACTCTGGGGCTATTCGCAAGGTTGTACCTTGCGAAGGACGTAGTAGGTTGATTTCCTCTACTTCATCCTCCGTTTCTGACCCTGTCACCACAAGGACCACCTCTGTGGGACAGCGTCTTCCTCAAGCTGCCTCACAGGCCATACAGAATTCTGATGACCCTTACCTTTCGAGGGTCACAGTTGTATGTATGTACTGTGACACAGTACTCTGCAGGGGGGGGAGCGACTTCGGAGTGCTTTAGAGACCATCGTCTCAGAGCACGAGAAGACCTGCTCACTAGCCGAATAAAACCCACTCTAGATCTTCCTCTCTCAGCTCGCCCTTTCTTATCCCTGTGGTTGGTGTCCCCCCCCTTTACCCTCCTTTACCCTCCTTTCCCCTCCTCTCCTAGTGTGTTGTGTCTAGAAAACAAAAAAAAAATACAAAATTACAAAAATCCCAAAAAATAAGGCTCTTTTCAGAGCCAGCTTTCCCAGTTAAAAAATAGAAGTGAAAATAAATCAAGCAGGGCCCTTTGTATTTTTGAGAAGTCCGCGGACAGTTGGCGGACATCAAAAAAATTGGGTTGGTACCCTATCATAACCATTGCAATTTTCTCTGGTAGGAAGTGGTGGCTCTTAAAAGAGCCTTTGGGAGGTGTTTGTATGTCAAAAATGATAAATACTTAACACCTACTTAAAAATAGATGCTGTAAATCTAAAAAAGGTCGTAATGCATTTTGTATATTTGTCAAAAAAATCTGATTGCCAGCATAAGTAAGATGGACTCCTTCTCTGCGAAAAATGTATGTACTACGAAACATAATATTTTCACTATGAGAATGGGACATGCCAAAATCTCTTAGAAAGGCACAAACAGCCTTATTAACATTGCGCCTTGCTTTTTCCATTCGTGGACCAAATGAAGGACGAAGCCACATTCGTCTCTGTGCAATCCGTAAAATATTACTTGAGAATTAGGAAACATGT
Organism: Ambystoma mexicanum; assembly: GCF_040938575.1. Taxonomy (NCBI): domain Eukaryota; kingdom Metazoa; phylum Chordata; class Amphibia; order Caudata; family Ambystomatidae; genus Ambystoma; species Ambystoma mexicanum. Next base: position 1,181,472,391 of record NC_090924.1, read on the forward strand.
CCATGACCTTCCCAAGTCCTTCCTTCATAGAAAATTGCAAAGAAATTCCAGACACATGTCCTAAACTATTCCCTCCAGAATGAATTACAATTATGTCTGGATGTTGCTCTATCTCCAAAGTAGCACAAGGAGGCAGCAAGTCCAACCACTTCATTCCACGTACTCCATGCCAGTGTACTTCCACATGTGGAAATCCAAGATCTACAGCTACTCCACAGTTTTCTGCATGCACCTTCAACCAATGTATCCATGAATCTCCCAAAACCCAAACAATCTGTTTTCTGAAACACACAGCCATAGCTATCTGTTGTTCTCTCAACAAAAAGAGTATCTGAGAAACTCTCTCCTGGCACAACAAAAAAGGATAGGACGCTCAACAGCTCGATTCCTTCTCTTCAAAGAAATGTATGTACGCAGAGAACAAATTTCTCTAACTCTTGCATACGCAGTCACAATTCATAAATCACAAGGTCTTACCCTAGCCAAAAGCAATGATAGATAATGGTAACAGTCTTTAGAGTGGCTTTAGTGTGTCGGAGGCGGCCTCTGCGAGAAGTTGTGCTTGTGCTGGTGCTGAAGCAAGAGGTGCGGCTTGACACGCAAATCCACGCTAGTGGGTCCTTTCCTTGAATTTCGTGTCTCGCGTCTCGAGAAAGTGAGCGAGCGGACGGAGAAACACCTTGCGGGTGAAACGAAGGAGGAAGAGAGGTTCAGGCAGAAGGGAGAAGTGCAGGCAGGTGCAGGCAAAAAGCAGGTGAGAACCCTGAGGAACGGAGGAACGGAATAACGTGGATGCTTGCCGCTGAGCCGTGCCGCACCGAGATACGAAATTTACACGGCTGATATAAATATTGCACGGCACGGCGGCTTCCTGTGGCTCCCTGCGGCACCTGCTCCCAACAGGCTACGTCACGGCACGCAGTTAGCTGCGGAGGTCCCGGGTGATTGGCTTAATTTCTGCAAGGAGCCCCCCGGAAAGAGGTGGGCACGGCCTGGATTGGCCTCAGCAGTGCCCACTTCATAAATCAGTGTGAGAGTATATACTCACTGGGTGCCTCCACCATGGTGGGCTTCTCTCCTTGATAGGAGGAGGGGGACTGGGATCAGAAGAGGCAGCGAGTCCCCCCATAAGTGCTGGTTGTAGTGCTGGGAACCGGTACACCCTCCATCGACCTGGCCACCTGAGTTGGTGGCAGTCCCGCTTGGATAGCGCGACACCCTACCTTGGAAGTAAGCTGGAGCTGATTTGAAGAAGAAGGGGAATCTACTAGCATCTCCCAGAGACTGCGGGCTTCGGCCTTGGATCCGGGTTAACAACGCTCCCTGGTACTCCATATTGGTAAGGGAGGGTCTCAGGGAAAGAGGGGAAAGGTGGGAAATCCATTCATCTCACCTGTGCAGAATAAGGGGAATTATCCTTGCATATTAACACCAGCCCACTTTACCACCCCTGTCTGGAGTGACCTATACTCTCTGGACTCTGAATCGAAGTGAGTTATAACGCAGACATGCAGCGGGGTAGAAGAGCTTCCCACTCGATATATAACTTACACAAAAACAAGTCTCAACCCATAAAGGAACCTAAAGAGCCCCATAAGAAAGGGGGTAAAGCTAAAAAGAATGCCAAATATGCTTTGCCAGTGGCGCAAGGGGTCATAACCGAGTTTTCTCTGTGAATCCTCCCCTGGCCACCAATTCCACTGTGATCGAGGAAACGGCAGCACTGATACATAACGATGGCATTTCTTTAAATACCACCAATTTTGATGACATAGACAACAACTCCCTTCTAGATCTCTGCCTGACTATACAGAGAGGGATGCGGGTACAAACTCCCCTGAGGCTCTCTAGTGGTATAACATCCCTGAAAGAAAACAGCATGAATAGCATTGCGGGGGAGCATAATGCTGTGGGAAGCAGCGGACGTTTGTCTGCTTCTCCTAATCTAGTAATGGCATCGATGGAGGATGAACCAGATAATGAGATTGAAGATAATACCAAACAACACCCTAGCTCAGCAAAGATAACTGAGCTTCAATCATCGGTGGCTGCTTTGCAATTTGCCCTTAAGATACTCCTACAGATGTCGGGACGTATCCTGGCCAGACTAACTCCATCACCACGGCATTAGGTTCAATGGGCCTCCCTCGTGAAGAGGCAGAAACTAATCTATCGGCTGCATTGCATATAGCTGATGAGATTGACGAGCAGGAAGTGGTGATGGAAGAGGGCGAGGCGCAACATGTACCTAGCAGCAATAGTATAATGGAGATAATCCCCGAGGAGGCTGACGACCAAGAGCGGGAGCATAGTCCCCTGTCCCCTCCCACACGGAAACAGCGTAGATTGGCAAAAAAGGCACTGAAAAACAAGTCAGCTGCAAAATGTGCCCAACCACCTATAGCAGGACCTAACCCAGCACCTGAGACTCGATCAAAAAAGGCCAGGAAAAGAATGGTGAGAGCAGCCCAAAGGGCGGCCAAGGCAAAGGGCCCTCTATCAGACTGGTTGATATCCGATGAGAAGCCCTTGGGAGCGGATGTAGATGAAGTATCTGTGATGTTTTCTGAGCCTGATCTGGAATCCAGTACGCATACACAGCTGGAGTATATCCCTGAGCCACGGGCGCGAGAAGAAGCGGTCGAGCCACCATCATTGCCCCAGAAGAGGTCAGTGAATGATATAAACACGAATAGGATCTGCTTCATCAAGAACCTGTATCCCAGTGGCAAAAATCCCTGGTTAACACGCTCAGAGTTGCTAGCAAGACTTTACCATGTACCTCAACTCTGTGTCCTAAAATCTGAGGATTTCCTATTCATTGAACCTCTGGAGGGCCCAAATCCCAATGTCTCTGCTATACATTGTACCTTTCTGACTACGGCGGCTTTAATTAGAAAATACAAAGAAGATCTGTTAGCTGTGGACATAGATATTGATGTGGACCCACTGGAGAAGGTTCTTTTGCCCGAACCAGTAGATTCTATGACAACGGCCCCTGCGGCTAATATGCTTAAATCTGGAGGAGGGGAAAACCCTGCTCTGGCTGAAATACAGCAAGTGCTGAAGTCGCTCCTAGAGTCCATTCCGCAACTGTTAAAGAACCATTGATGCTTCTCACTTCACTCATGGAACTGCAGAGGTTTCTCACATCTTTTGAGGGCGGAGGGCTCCGTAGACCTACTGTCACAATATAGCTGCATTTGTCTCCAAGAGACATGGTCTCTGGACCCATTATTCCTGGATGGTTTTGTCATGCATCAATCAGTGGCTAAACGGGGCAGTAAGGGTCGCCCATATGGTGGCTTATTAATTGGGGTAGTAAATACGATCACGTCCCGCAAGATTCAGTGTAAAGCTGAAGAGCAGCTATTGGCAGTAGAAGCAGAATATTATGACGAAAATGGTCTGGGAAGGTTCCTGCTAATCAATCTTTACAACCCGCCAGGAGAGCTGGTCCGTGACTCTCTTCAAGAGGCAATACAGGATTTATTGTCCTCTTGGTGGCTGAGAACGGGTAATGTCGCCGTGGTGGTCATGGGAGATTTCAATTGTCAGATGATAGATGAAACACTTATATCCTCTAATCCTGATCTCAATGTAAGGTGTTCAATGACCCATGGAAAGAGGGAGGTTGAAGGATTAGGCTGGCTGCAATTGCTTGGAGCTTGGGATATGGCTATGATTAATGGCCGTACTTTGGGAGATAGGCCGGGAAAACACACCTGGTCTAATGGATCATCATCTAGCACATTAGATTACATATTTATGTGCCCCGAGCTGCAGTCTAGAGTGGTCGATATGGCCGTGAAGCCTAATGTATGGAGCGACCATGCGTCGCTGCAATGCACATTCCGGATCCCCCGCCCTAGCTCTACCTCCACGCCTTTGAACAAGGGTATCATCCAAGCCAACTGTGCAGGATCCAGAATAGTGTGGTCCGAGAGAAACATAAGATTGGCCACTGAAGCTCCTGAACCTATTTCAGCTCTAGGCTTCTGTGACTTCAAACTTATGACGATATATGAGATTGAAGATTGGATCACCAGGTTCTCAGGTCAGCATGCCACGGCTAATAAGAGATATATGCTAAAAACAGGGGGGGTTGTACTCCCGTTCAATAGAGAAATCAGGGATGCCAAGAGAGGACTAAGAGCGGTTATTCGAAGTATGAAGCTTTTGAACTTATCTAGGGCCCTGTACCGCGAGAAATTAAGAAAAATTAAAAATCGATACAGAGCAGAGATTAAGACCATTAAGTTAACAGAGAAAAACCTTAAATACCAGCAGTTGGTACAAACTATCTGCTCTAGAAATTCGCGCTGCATTTGGTCACTCCTAAATGAGAACAGAGAGAAGACCAAAGGCCCCTTAATTAATCCAATAAGTAAGGAGACATGGGAAAAATTCTTATTAGGCCGAAATTCAGGAGGAGTGGAAACCTTGAATAGATCTTTGGAAAAGGCTCCCACTCAGTTGCCTTTCGATGTCTCAGCTGAGGCAATACGGAATAAAATAGCGGCTCTTAAGTCCTCTAGAGCCCCTGGACCCAACGGGCTAGCTAACGTAGTGATCAAGAGTCATCCTATATTTTGGGCTGACTTGTTTTCCCTACTCTTCAATAAGATCTTAGAGCAGGGGATTATCCCCCAGTCCTGGCAAACAGCCATTCTAATTCCTGTATTTAAAAAAGGAAGTCGTACTGACCCTAATAACTATAGGTTGCTATCCATGCTTGATATCTCAGGCAAACTGTTTGCCTCACTTTTGCTTGGCGAGATGCAGAAATGGGTAGAAAATTATAAAATACTCAGCAGATTTCAATGCGGCTTTAGGCGGGACTTTTCCACCTCACATAACCTTTTGGTCATGGATATACTTCGTACACGGGCACTTAGTAAGGGGCAGCCCCCGTTGTACGCCCTGTATATTGATTTTAAGGCCGCATTTGACTCCATCCCCCGAGAGAGGCTATGGGCAAGTTAGAGAAATTGGGATGCCCGTCAAGTATATTATATTATCTGAGATTACTCCATCAGAATACTACGGCGTGGCTTAGATTGAATCAGGAAGGAAACATGACCCGAAAGGTGATCCAAGACAGTGGGGTAAAACAGGGATGCGTTACTGCACCCCTGATTTACAATCTCTATGTGTACGACATCCCTGCAGCATTAGCCGAGGTTGATAACTGCCCTCCTAAAGTAGGTGCAGTACCGTGTGCAGTATTAGCTTATGCGGACAATCTGGTTGTCTTTGATAATACCATAGGTGGCTTGAGACGTTCTGCTTCTGCCCTATGGGATTATGCCAAGATTAATGGCTTGACCATTAATCTGGATAAGACAAAGGTGCTAAGATTTACTAGGAGAAGAGTATCGCGTGTGAATCTGATAGTACATGGAAATCTCATACCCTATGCTCCATCATATCGCTATTTAGGAGTTGAAATTGAGCCCATTGGCGATTACTCACTCTGTAGACAGGGTCGAATCACTAGGGCCATGCAAGTCACCTCACTTATTTCCTCTTTTACAAATAAGCAGGGTGGTTTTACCCTTTGGGGGACGCGCCATCTTTACATCCAAGTGTTTGCCCCCATGATCATCTATGGCCTTGAGTCACTGCACACAATGGATCTTGCGTGGCTGCAAGTGCTGGAGGGCAAGTTCTGGAGACGGATATTAGTACTACCCCCCGGGGTACCAATAGCCCTGATCAGATTGGAATTGGGCCTCCCCTCTTTGAAAGCAATGGTACTGAGGAAAAGAGCAGGGTTTCACCTTAAAATGATAGGTGGTACCATTAACCCCTTATTAACTGTGATCCATCAGGAGGTGACCAAAAAATATACTACTTCGCCCCTACATAAAGGTATGACTGAATTTCTCTCAGACATTGGATGGATACATCGAGGGGCAATTGTCACCAAGGAAACCCTACATGCACTAGGAATAAAACCGGTGGGATTGACCGGGACTGACCGGTGGGAAAGACCGGTGGGATTGGCTTGAGAATTTCGCACAAGTAGCCTTAAGACCTATCATTTTGTGAAATATAGATTGTATAATCTCATGAAACCTCAAGCCTACCTATACCTCTGCCCCTCCAGAAGACTCAGACGCTTCATCATCCTGTTTACATTAGAGCAATTGCCTACTTTGTACATTAGAGGTGCATGGGAGAATATCCCGGTTGATAAGCGTACTTGCCGTCTCTGTAAATCCTTAGAATGCCTAGAGACAGCCAGACGACATCTCACTGAATGCCAGATATTGAAGGACACAATTTTGCGTTATTTGGGAGAATTCGTACATGATGCTGTAACCATACGCAAAACGTCTTTCTGGCGCTATTGCACTAACACCAGCAATATGCATCTATTTATAGCACTTTACAATATCTGGCAACAGGTTGAACTTGCTATGGAGTGTGGACTGGAATCACCCCAATACTGAGGAGACCAAGGAATGCATAGAGTACCCTATTTGAGACAGAAACTGATCATTATTCCTAAATATACTCATTCCAACTCCAACTTAGTCATTAGTCATTACCCAGATATGATCATTTCTAAATCCTATAAGGAAAGGTAATGCGTAACTGTTCCTTTTAACTGCCGTTTTTATATTTGAGATTTACTTATGTTCTTTTATATATCTGTATATATTTATGATTTAAGTTTAATGCTTTGTAATTCTTGTAAATTGTAATATGTGTAAAGTTTGAATTTATTTTCATTCTATACCACATTAAAGTATTATTATTATTATCTTTAAAGAATGCATGAGCTACGTAGCACTATCACGCTTATGTAGACTTGACGGACTAATTCTAATCAACTTTGATGCAAGTAAAGTAAACGTTGATATTCCTTCCATTTTAGAATACAAAAGACTTCGCTCACTATACACCCCCCATCTAAACACATTCTGTTCCACAAAAAGTAAAACATTGTAAAAGAAAAATAAATCAAACAGAAATGCAATAGGATGTCAATGCAAATCCTCCAAAGAGAATAAAAGAAACTAATACTTCATCAAATACCACAAGCAAAAAAGAATCAATTAGGGAAAATAAACCAGGTACCTCTTCAAAGAAGGAAGACAAACTCCAAAAATTACCACCAATTATTGACATTTACTTACACAGTATAGACCAATTGTGTTTGCAAATGTTAGTACTTCACAGAAATGCAGCAAACAATCCTGATAACACAAAGTGTTTATGGAATAAGACAAGAATTGGACTACTGTGCTGGAATGGTTAAATTCACTACAAACTGTTGGGTGTCATGACCCACGTTTGGACCATTATGCTGCAACACTTGGTGCTGTGGGCTTAGGAAATCCAAGAGGGCGGAAAAGCCCACATTTGCGCCAGAATCCTGGAGAACCGCGCAGTTTTGGCGCACACCAAAATGTTCCCCTGACCTGCCACCCACCAGTGCGAGCGTGATGGGCCAGGAGTGCCATGAGTGAAATGTGTGCCAAAGGAAAAACAGCAGTGCTGGTTGGCTCAAAAAAGCGCTTTGAAATCACCTTTGTTTCTCTGAAATGCAAGCTAAAAATGCCTATTTTAAACATTGCAAGATATTCAAAAATCTCACTGAACACCAGCAGACATTTGGCAGAATGTATTCTTGTGTGCATACAAAATCTGGAAAGATGAAGAGCCCAAAACAATGTTTATAAGAAAACTGGCTGAGCTGTGGATGTCAGCAGCTCAAGTGAAATTGGACTGAAAGACATTAAAATCTAAATGTTTAAAATAAATGAGTGACCTACTGTTGAGTGTCACATAGATTGCAACTGTTAAAGGTCATAGTTTTGAACTTAGAATCAGTGTTCTAGCTGCATGTGTAAAAATTGCATGTTAGGTTTGAATGTAGAAAACTGGGAACCAAAGTGACATTTGGCTGAAGCCTGGCTTGAAGAGAGTGAATTCTGCCCGGCAACTACCCCCGACAGGAGTTGAAACTTGATCAGCAGCTGTGTTCCCAGTCCTGGCTGCATTCTGCTGCCCCTGCCAAAAGGAGATGACAACTCTCTGATTGAATTAGGGGAGGGGCACCTGGGGACTGCAGGAAACTAAAAGCACTGTCCTTGGCCCAGGCAAATGTTAAATTAGGGGGGGTCGTAAATGGCTTCCTCTTGGAAGGAAACGGTGAGGGGCACTGCATCTGTGAGCAAGCTGAGCTTGGGGGAAGGCCGATAAAGCAGAAATTCCACCATGTGCTTTGGAAAACCACACCCCACGGGGCCCAGAGCATAATTTTAAAAAGATGGATAATTCATAGTGCGGACTTGTAAAAGTGATATAAATAACATCATCATTCTTGTGATTTTTCTGTGCACATTTTAAGAGGTGTTAGGACTCTGTGGTATGTTCTTGGGGATAGTAGCAGAAAAAAGGTTGGTACTCCAAATGTATGCATGTTAAAAATCTGACACTTTATCATCTGAAACCCATATCCCTGGTGCACATTTGTGTAAAATCTGGAAAGGTTTAGAGGTCGTTATCTGGATGAAAAGGGCAGAATTCTGTCATAAGTGGACACAACATCTTACAAAGACAGGGATCGGATGGTTTGGTGCTACAGAAAATATGTTAACTGGACATATAATATTAGAAAAATGGTACATAGATAAATATGTATTTGGATCAGAAATAGATTTGTGTGCAATTTGACAAGGGGAGGATCCTCGGACCATAAACCTACCACATCACACTCACTCACAAGCCAGTTCCCCCAATCAAGGGAGAGGAGGAACTGGCCAATGATAAGTTGAGAGGGTTGGGCATGCAGAATGAGCCGACCCACCCACTTTCTAAACACATAAAAGGAGACTGTGCAGACAGGTAGGGACATTCAATTCCCATTTCCTTGCGGAGCACGCTGACAGACTTCTTCACATCCACAGATCCGGACTGACTCCAGCAAGACAGAGACCAGAACTTAGAACTCTGACTCCAGAACTCAAAGCAAAGACCTAACCCACAAACTGAGTTCTATTCAGCAGGCCTCAAAACCTAACCAAACTATTCACAGCCAGGTGAGCTGTTTGAAATCTTTTGCCAGAACCGGTAGCAGAACCAGAAGGCAGAATTATCCAGAGAGACCAGAGATCCAGAGAGAGCAGACCCAGACCAGAACGCTGAGAGCTGACCCAAATCGCTGTGCGCAGAACCAGTACCCAGTGGCGAGAGAACCGCAGCCAATCCTGACCCGATCTGTGACGAAGTCGCATTCCTGTCCAAATATAGTGCAAGTACTCAGCCAGAACTGTGCAAAATCCATCTTCTTAGTTTAAAATAATCTAATTCAAACTATTTTAACCTATCTAGAACTACACTATAGCATTGTGTGTCCTTCTGTGACTTTAAAGCTGCAAAACTGTCATCTGTCATTCTGAACTTAAAATTTCATTTCGAGAATCTACCTTCACAAAATCATCCGTATCTCCGGAACCGTTTGTCCTAGGAACGAAAGCTTTCCAACGAGCCCTAAACCGACTTGCTACTCCTTATAGTGCCTCCGTAATTGCGCTCGACGCACGTGACTAAATTGCCGCGATTTGACATTTTGCTTCATTCCAGCCACGTGTGAAAACATTTATCTTTTGCTTCCATCACGGAATTCCGTTTTCAACTTGATAACCATCTCTGAATCATTGACAGGGCTGGCCTGAACTGATTTAAAGTATCTCTCACTCTTCACTTCATTGCCACCACATTTAAAAGGATTTTGTCTGCGTTTAAAATCATACCTGTTTTCCTCTAAGTTCGCTGGGGGGAACTGGAACTTTGTATTGCATTTGTGTGTATTCCTGAGAATTGTGTGCGTTACTTCCATCTCCTTACATTGCATAGGGGGGGGTGAATTGTCCGAGAAAAAGTGATCATATTATATTTTGCTGAAATCATATCAAGTTTATTTCTGTACTGCCTTTTATTCATCTTTGCATCTCCTTGAAACCATAACGCATTCTCTGATACCTTATTCCCCTGTTCCTAGTCATAAGTCACCAGAACTGTGCTATTGTAGGATTACCTATTGCTGATTACTGCTCATATTCACAAGTGTGATATCAATTATTAATTTATTATAAAAGTGTGATATATATATAGTTTAATTCTCAAATAAACCTTTTAAATTTGCAAAACAAACTTACTTCTTGGCTCAGTGGGATCAGGGGGATTCTAAGAGAGGGGTGTTATATAAGGGTGATCATCCAGAGTACACGAACTGGACATAAAAATATATAAATAAGGGCTTCCCTTGGGCATCCCAGACCAGGCACTGACTTAGTGGGATTGCTTGATCGGAGTCATTTAACAAAACTCACAGGAAGATCCACAAGAATTTCTAATGTACTTACTACAAGTACTAGAAAACAAAAACATACCTATAAATGAAATCTTCCAGATTTCATACATGTGGAAACATACATGCACTCTCTGCAACAATGTGACACAAGAGGAAATCCCCAATGAACGCTTTGTATATATATATATATATATCAATACCTAATTGTGAATCCATTCCATTTCATCAACTTGTACAAAATGCAAACCATGGTAGATTATGTTCTACCTGCAATTCAGATAATCGCTCCACATTAGTAATACAAACACATAGTAAATACGTAATACTAATGTTTCTACGTTATAATGCAGATGGTACCAAAAACAACTGCAAGCTGACTGGATTCACACATTGTCAAATATCACTTGCCAAGAAAACCTTCACAACAATAGGTATAATCTACCACGCAGGAGCCACAATCAATGCAGGTCACTACACTGCATATATAAAAAAGAAATGTGGATGGTTTGAATGTAATGATAGTACCATTACTCTCAAGCAGAGATTACAGTATCAAAATATAAACTATTAGAATATTCCAAAAGCTATATAACTGCCCAAAGATTCTACAACAACTAATCAGATAAATGAATACCACCAAATTAGAGCAAATAATAACAGTTAGAATACGCCAATTGGTATCTAACTGTCCCAAAATTTAAAAATATCCAAACAAATAAATCAATACCACTGAAATATCTCAATAGACAGTTGGAATACGCCTAATGGTATCTAACTTCACCAAAATTTTATAACATCCAAACAAATAAATAATATGTTACTGCTCCAAAAAAAAGCAACAACCCAATGTATAAACCATTAGCCAGAAGCAACAAGTGAACACTGAAAACAAACAAACTGCAGCATAACAGAAAAAGTTTTTTTTTAATCCAACATGGATTTTTTTCTCCCACAGACCCAATGATTTTAGCAACGAACACAGAAACTGAGCAAATTGCACAGTACTCTGTTTTGTAATCTACTAAATATGAGGGTCCAAAAAAAAAAAAATGTTGATTATACAATGTAATAAGTCATTACAAAGTACTAATACTAACATGCTATTTTCTTTTATCACAGAAATCAACAAGTAATACATGTACTCCAGTTACTAAACCAAACAGTAAGTATATTATACACTCTATGCCATAGCCACAACCATTGCAGCATATCACACCCATAATATCTTATAACTTTGTTCCTTATAAATTTGTTTTTGACCCAAAGTTATAAGCAACTATAACTGTGATATGTTGCAGGGGTTGTGGCCAGGGCATAGAGTGTTGGGTGCATGACCAAATGTTCATGCACCCAACACTCTATGCCCTGGCCACAACCACCGCAGCTTATAACACACCCATACACTCAAACATTTCAACTATGGCCTATGGAAACTTTTAATGTCCGCGGACATTGCCAGTGTTCTTAGAACACTTTCAATTTACCAGCGAACAATACAAACAGAGTCTTCATGACACCCCCTACGAACATTTGAGAACACCACGAGAGTTCTTAGAACACTTTAAATTTGACAACGAACAATACAGACAGCGTCCTCAGAACACCCCAATTTTGTATATTTGCGAACATTTCAGGACACCGCGAGACTTCTTAGAACACTTTCAGCTTGCCATAGAATAATACGAACATTTCAGGACACCCCGTGAGTATTTAGAACATAGCCCCATTTTGTTTATTTGCGAACATTTCAGGACACCGCGAGAATTCTTAGAACACTTGCAACTTGCCAGAGAACAATACAGACGGCGTCTTCAGGACACCCCCTACGAACATTTCAGGACACCGCAAGAGTTCTTAGAACACTTTCAACTTGACAACGAACAATACGGACAGCGTCCTCAGAACACCTCCATTTTCTTCATTTGCAAACATTTCAGGACACCGCGAGAGTTCTTAGAACACTTTTAGCTTGCCATAGAATAATACGAACATTTCAGGACACCGCGAGAGTTCTTAGAACACTTTCAGCTTGCCATAGAATAATACGAACATTTCAGGACACCGCGAGAGTTCTTAGAACACTTTCAACTTGCCAGAGAACAATACGGACGGCGTCTTCAGGACACCCCCTACGAATATTTCAGGACACCGCAAGAGTTCTTAGAACACACCCCCATTTTGTTCATTTGCGAACATTTCAGGACACCGCAAGTGTTATATATATCACACAGCCACGGTAGTGGCCGTGTAGTTCTGGTTAAGTTGCTAATCCCATAGGAAGAGCACTTTTTGGGTGTCTGGGTGTCTTATAACTTCGCTCCCCCTGGACGAATCCTCAACAAACATTGCAAAAAAAGTATATGGCCCACTCTGAATTTATTTGCAAAGTTTGGTGAGGTTTGGTCCAGGGGGGGCAGAGTAATAATGGGGGTCCCAAAATTTCTTTTTTTCCCATAGACTGAATGAGGAAAAAAAAAAAAACTTTGCTCACGCCTACAGCCCAAACCGCTGGACGGATTTTCACCAAATTCACAGCAGGATGACTGGCTTGGTCATGAAAGCGTGCTTTTGTAAACTTGGTGAAAATCTGTCCACTAGTTTTTTTTTTAAAAGACCAAAAAATAGGTCACAAAAAAAATAGTGATAGCTATGTCTGCTCCGCTGACATTTCTCTGTTCGCTCCGCGGACAGGGCACCGATTGGCTAATCTGCTTGCGTCAAGTCCGCGGACATGCGACGTGTTCGCTGATTGGCTGGAAGGAAGCGTGAGGTGCGTCGTATTGATTTGATGCACCCGCCATCTTGGATCCACGGACAGCGCGGCGACGAACAGGGAGCAATACAACTTTGGCAAGTGTGCTTGGGGAGGGTGGGAGAGTAAGAGATGGGTCAAATGCTGTCTTTGTTCAGGTGGCAGACACCCCTGATGTGTTTGTCATGTCCGCGGTCACCGCGGCTGTCCGCAGACATAAAATAAAATGAGCTTATGGCTATTTTACTTTATCATGCTATTGGTTTTGAGTTGTTAGTACACCATTGATGGTTATTAATATCCTGTATAAGTAGCCCTTATAGCAGATTTAAAATGTTTGATTCTATGGGTGCGATCTATGGGTGTGATATGCTGCAGTGGTTTTATGCCAGGGCCTAGAGTCTTGGGTGCATGGCCTAAGGCCGTAGGCCATGCACCCAAGACTCTAGGCCCTGGCCGCAACCACCGCAGCAGATCACACCCATAGATCGCACCCATAGAATCAAACATCTATCAAATATTTGCAAATCTACAGTTTGTGTTGTGTTTGATTTGTATAGTTTGTATGTGATGTTTTGGCTATGTCATGTCATTAAGATTGGAGAGTTTGGTAACAAGCACCTCAGTATAACATATCCATGTAAGTGAACATTTTGTATTGTGGTGTATGACTAGATGTTTGCTTCAATGGTTGTGTTATGGAGCAGTATTTATGAGTTGTATTTATTTTGTAATATACTTACTGTTTGATTTTTTGTGATTGTATATATTTTTTTCATGACATGGAGCAGATTTTCTTTTTCAATTTCTGTGATAAAAGAAAAGATCATGTTAGTGTAGGTAGTTTATAAAGACTTATTACATTGCATAATCGACATTTCTGCTTTAGTTCGACCCTTATATTTAGTAGTTTACAATCCAGTGTACTGTGCAATTTGCTCAGTTTCTGTGTTTGTTGCTTAATCATTGGGTCCGTGGGAAAAAGGATTAAAAAAAAAAACCTTTTTTTGTTATGGTACAGTACATTATTTTCTTTGTTTTTAGTGTTTACTTGTTGTTTCTGGCTAATGTTTTATCTGTTGGTTGTTGCAGATTGTTAGATACCTGTTGTCGAATTGTAACCGATGATAGTTTTTTATTTATATTATTAACTTTGCTAATATAAGTGTTGGGTTGTTGCAGATTCTTGGGTCAGTTCGATACATGTTAGAATACACCAACGGTTTATTTCTTCTTATAATTTAGTGGTATTGATTTATCTGTTTGGTTGTTGCAGAATTTTGAGGCAGTTAGATACCTGTTGGCGTATTGTAACTGTTTTTAGTTTTCTAATTGAAGGTTTATTAATGTTTATGCACAGATTAGTTATAAAATTCTGGTTTTAAGAATATTAAATAAGCATTTATAAGATTTGCTGGTAATTTTTGCTTTAGAATAATGGTATTACCATTACATTCGAACCATTCACAATTCTTTTTTATATATGCAGTGTAGTGACCTGCATTGGTTGTGGCTCCTGCATGGTAGATTATACCTATTGTTATGAAGGTTTTCTTACCAAGTGATACTTGACCATGTGTGAATCCAGTCAGCTTGCAGTTGTTTTGGTACCATCTGCATTGTAACGTAGAAGCATTAGTGTTATGTATTTACTGTGTGTTTGTATTACTAACGTGGAGCGATTATCTGAATTGCAGGTAGTACATAATCTGCCATGGTTTGCATTTTGTACAAGTTGCTGAAATTGAACGGATTCACAGTTAGGTATTGATACATACACGAAGCGTTCATTAGGGATTTGTTCCTGTGCCACATTGTTGCAGAGAGTGCATGTATGTTTCCAGATGTATGAAACCTGGAAGATTTCATATATAGGTATATTTTCGTTTTCACTTGTAGTAAGTACATTAGACATTCTTATGGCTCTTCTAGTGGGTTTATAGTGAATTTCACCATTCCAGCACAGTAGTCCAATTCTTGTCTTAGTCCATCAACACTCTGTTGCCAGGATTGTTGGTTGCATTTCTATGAAGGACTAACATTTGCAAACACAATTGGTCTGTATTGTGTAAGTAAATGTTGTCAATAATTGGTGGCAACCAAATAGAATATTTATTGCTACATTTGCGTAGCAATTTACACCAGTTACATTTGAAAATTTGAATGGACCAGATAGTTCTGTGTGCAAGTCATTTCTTTGGAGTGTGTGGTGCTTCTTTGAAGAATTATATGAGTTACTTTGAGTAGTACATTCTTCTTTGGTTGTAGTAATTGATGAAGTATTAGCTTCTTTTACTCTCTTTGGAGGATTTGCAGTGAGATCCTGTTGCATTTCTGTTTGAAGTAGTTTTCTTTTATGTCGTTTTGCTTTTTGTGGAACAGGATAGGTTTTTAGATGGGGTGTACAATGAACGTAGTATATTGTATTTTAAAATGCACGGAATATCAGCGTTTACATTACTTGCATCAAAGTTGATTAGATAAGTGTGATAGTGCTACGTAGCTCATGCCATCTTTAAAGACTGTTCCCAATATCCATCAATGCTTTATCTAGGGTAATACCATGTGACTTGGGAACGGTGACTGCGTCTGCTAGAGTTAGAGAAAATTGCTCTCTGCGTACATACATGTCTTTGAAAAGTAGGAATCGAGCTGTTGAGCATCCTATTCTTTTTACTTCTGATAATTTGTCAAAGAGAATATTGACAAACTGAATGTTGTTGTCACGTGGGTATGTTGAAAGCCAACAACTGTACCAAGTGCTCCATTAACTAGTCCTTGCTCCACGTAAAGGTTACGTTTAAGCATTACTCTACAGTTTAAAGATAATTTTAACATTTTCTCCAAACCAGCTGTGTTGAGATAGAATTTTCTAAGGTATTTAGTCTTGTTGTGGCTTGACGACACATGGGTAGTGTCATACCATGTAGGTCCAGTTTGTGGAGCAAATTTCAATTATTGGTTGCATTTCTTTTTTCAACATTGTTTCATTGAATTTCGAACTGCTTGCAAGAGTTGGCATCAAGGACATACAAGTGACATTTCTGTGTGCTAATTGTTCCATGACATCAGTAGCACATGATTTATGGCCATAAAGTTCATGGATGTGCCGGGTTTTCAATATTGCTTGTGCTTCTTGAGATAGTACACCAACTCTGATACTTTTTAAAATGTTGGCGTAGGTGAGGTCTGCAGACTGGAACATGTTTTCTGTTAATTCTCTGTACTGGAAATGTTGCCAAAGGTTAACATTTCCTATGCTGCCAACAGTTTTACGGCAGAGTTTGTGTCCTAAGGTTTTAAAAATAGGTTCACCTTTCACTGGTGTCAATTGAAGAAGATCTCCGAAAACAACAATGTGTTTTCCTCCAAAGACCTCTTCGTAGTTTGTTTTGAGTACTTCTTGTAATCGGAGGTGAATCAAAGCCAACATTAGATTGGAGACCATGCTCACTTCATCTATTAGCAGCATTTTCATTTGTTTTAACACTTTGCGTAATTTCATTGAAGCTTCTGTAGAAAGTTTGTAATATTCTAATTTGTTTTGGTGTTCTATTGGAAGGAGTAGTAATCGGTGTAAAGTGACACCGCCTATGTTGTAGGCAGCTAAACCTGTGGGGGCAGTTACAACAGCTGACAGTTTGTGGTTTGTCAATTGTTGAAGGAACTTGCTGATTTTGATTAAGAAGGTTTTGCCTTAACCAGCCTCACCACTGACATAGTAGTATAGGTTTGTAATTTTGGCAGGTAAATTCTTTATTTTCATGTTGTACACCATGTGCAATATCTTTTGTTACTTCTTGATAAATGGTATGCTGCTCTTTGTTTAGTTTTGATTGTAGTACAGTTAAGTCTTCTGTATCTTCTTCATAGTGACACATGGTGTTATCTACTTCTGTCATAGCCAATTCTGCCTCATTTGCTATTAGTGCTGTCCCAGTGATTCTTGGCTTCCTCTTACAGAAGGTTGACTACTGTCAGGAGTGTATTTATCTAGTTGAGCCTGGAGTAGTTCTTCGTGTTGCTGTTCATTGTGCAACATTATTTTGTACTGTGTAAAGTTTACATCGGTTATAATGCTTTCATTTTCTTTGAAAGCTTCTTCATAAGAGTCATAGATACCTAGAATCTCCTCTTTTCTCCATGGTTTAAAGAGTTGTAGCAGGGACATGTAATATAGTTCTTTATGTTGAGGAGTTTTAAATGACAATTGTATATGATTAATTAAGTTTTGTTTGTTAAGTTTCACTAAGCTGCCTTGTCACTCTGTATCTACCTTTGTTTTCATTGGGTTTTATATTATTTTTGTATGTGAAGTTTTGGGCTATGTGGCATAGACACATGGTTTCCAAAGTGGTACTTCTGTTTGGGTAGTATGTGTCTAAGTCAATTGTTTTTCAAAATCTCTTGGCTGTTGGGATCATTTTTGGCTGTTGTTTCTTTGTTATCATATGATTTGAGAACTCTTTTTCTAGATTTAGCAGGACCAAGACTTGGCCGCACTAAATTTTCAGATTTTCCATATAAAGCAGTACCGGTTAAATAATCTGCAGCTTCATAGCAGTCACATTCTCTATGGGAGAGCATTTTTGTGCCTAAACTGTACAATTTCTGAGAGTGTTTTTTCCAATGATAGGTAATTTCAGAGGTCTTGCAGCTCTGTTTTTTCTGCTTTGGTTAAGTAGGCTGTAACATACTGTGCAACAGCAGTGGAATTGTCTGCAATGTACTGCACATCTATGTTTACATTCTATAAGAGAGCAATGATTGCCTTGTAATCATTGATATATTCTGCTTCTTCTGTTCTTTTTATGTAATATGTGTTCTTAGGTGATTTACCTTTAACACTATGTCTAACTGAAGACATGAAGTTGTTCACGTCACCCGTTTCTGTACCTGGTCTAGGGAAACCAAAGCAGCATTTGGTGTAGTATTTCCCTTTGTTTTTGTATTTGCCACGACAATATTTCCCACGTGTCTTTGAAATTGTACAATTTGTGCATGAACATTACTATTTGTTGCTTCTGTTTGAATTTCACAAGTGACATTTTTCGATAAAACTGTAAAACAGTGGAATCACTGTCTTGACCAAATTTTGGAGCATCTTTAATCCATAAAAGCATGTGGCTATGTGGTGCTCCTCTGGCTTGGTATTCTTTTCTCCAAAAGAAGTGTTGCACTTCTCCAAGGGTAGGAACAGTTTTATTACAAATAAAGTGTAGCAATGAAGCAATGATGGAAATATCTTGAAAAATTAACAGGATCTAGAGAGCAAAGTTCTCTAGGTGTTAGTATATCTAGGTTTGTTTTGTTTTTGTTTGCTATGCGTAGGAAA
Source organism: Ambystoma mexicanum (assembly GCF_040938575.1). Lineage (NCBI taxonomy): Eukaryota > Metazoa > Chordata > Amphibia > Caudata > Ambystomatidae > Ambystoma > Ambystoma mexicanum. Next base: position 1,181,490,808 of record NC_090924.1, read on the forward strand.
TCATGTAAATCTTCCCATGCATATTCTGCACAACTTAACAAACCAAGTGGGCGGGCCAAGGTTTAGTATCATACAACGTACATCTCCGTGACATCTGAACCAGTACTCTTTAGTACAATGCATGTTTGCTAACAGATTTGTAATGCTTGATTGTAGAACCTCATCTTTTTCTTGCACTTTTTGTAGTAATTGCATAGCTGACAAATTTTGAAATTGGGTACCTGATTTTAATGTGTGTGCAACTCCGTAGCATAGAGTTTCTAGTTCACTTTCAAAGAGTAGGTGGAATATGTATTCCACATTTTGTCTAAATCTGGGATCTTCAGATTACATTTGTAATGAGTGGTATTCTGAAGCTGTTATCTGTTATGTTATGTTATTGAATTTCTATAGCGCTACAAGCCCTGAGGCATCCAAGCGCTCCATCACAAGCAGAGAGGTCAGTGAGGACAACCGAAGATGTAGGTTAGATGAAAAGTTCTGTCTTCAAGAGTTTCCGGAAAGCCAGGTGATTGCTCTCTGTACGGAGCCCTAACGGTAGATTATTCCAGGCCTTAGCCATGAGCACCGGGAAAGAACGTCCATTTCCACGCGCTTTCTTAGTCCTTGGCACCTGCAGACTTAGAGTCATTGTAGAGCGCAGATTTCTTGCCGGTTGATATATCATGATTTTGTCCTTCAAATGATTAGGGACTGTTCCATAGATGCATTTATGACCTAACGTCAATAATTTAAAGGAAATCCTGGCTGATACTGGGAGCCAATGTAGCTCCCTTCTTGCGTTAGAGGTGGGTTCATGCCTCTTCATACCGTATATTATACGTACAGAGGCATTTTGGATTTTCTGCAATTGCTGTACGTCTTCTCTACTAGCCCCCCCCCCCAACAGAGCATTACAATAGTCAAGTCGTGGCAAGATAACGGCTCTGACCAGTTTGGCTCGGTTGTTTTCAGAGATAAGAGGGGCGACCTGCCTCAATACTCGTAGATGATATTGGGTATTTTTTACTATAGCATCCACGTGTGCGCCTGCATCCAAGGAAGCCTCCATATAAACACCTAATGTTTTTACCTTGCCAGCAACTTCAATAAAGCTATCATCAACCTGAAAGCCAGTGAAAGCCTTAGCTAGTCCCTCTCTCGGTTTATTGGGCCCGTAGATCATTAGTTCCGTCTTTCCTGCATTTAGGCATAGCCAGTTTGTGGTCATCCAGTCTTTTATTACACTGTATAACTTATTTAATTTGAGTTGGTCTGCTTGATGGTCACCTGAAAGTTCCATTGACAACTGGAAGTCATCTGCATAGTTGGTGAAAAAATAGCCCAACTTCTCCAATTCTCTGCATAGAGGGGCAATATAAATGTTAAAGAGCAAGGGCGACAGACAAGCTCCTTGTGGAACGCCACAAAGGATAGTCTCTACTTCTGAGAAGGCCTCGCCCCAATGCACCCTGGAACTTCTACTCTCTAAAAAAGATCTCACCCAGTTAACAGTTTCAATGGCCAAGCCGCCGGTATCCCACAGTCTGTGTAGTAGAATCTTATGATCTAAAAGATCAAAAGCAGCACTGAGATCAAGTAATATTAACAGGCCTAATCTGCCTTTCTCAATTAGTGATAGCATCTGCGTCTGGAGATCGACCAAGGCGCTCTCTGTGCCATGGAAGCGGCGGAAACCCGATTGCCTCTCTGAATGGGTCTATCATCGTACCTTCGTCCTTTTCCAGTAGGAAAGAGTAGAGGAAAAGCATGTGCTTCTATACTTTTTTCCCATATGCTGATTGGTGATCCTTTGGTTTGTCGCATTTGGTACGTTTCTAGTGCATCATCTATGGTGTCACTAGAGTGTAATGGATGACTTGTATAATGGTCTAAAATATTGCATAGTGTAGCAGGATATAGAAGTTCAAATTGACCAGTTTCTGATGACTCTTGAATTATTTTAGTGGTTTCCTTCAGGTTTTCTTCAATATTCATTTCTTTGTAGTATTCATCATTGTCTTTTAGATATTGCAAGGCTTGTCTAAGTTTATTTAAGTCTACGAGTTGTTGCCAAATTATTTTTTCTTTTGTAGGTGCACCATTTACTAAGACAATTAAAGATCGCTCTATTGGACGTTGCACTCCCAGAGTGTTCACATTTTCTTTCAGATCTAATGGTAAATAAACTACTTTGCCACGAATGCCTTTCACTAATTCAGAGGGAGGTAATTTTGCTGTTTTTGGTTGAAGGCATATTATTGCTTGAAATAGGTGCACTGTTTGAATTATGATGCTCTCATATAAATTGAGTTGTTGCAGGGGTTTTGGTAGTGGGAATAATTCCAAGTTATTTGTGATAGCACGTAAAGGAGTTTGGTTGTCAAGTTTTGTAGTGCACTAAGTGCATAGTATTAAGGGGTCAGTTATTTCATATTTGTTTTCTGCTATAAGGTATAGAGCTAATTCAAACCATTTGGAATCTCCATTGTCTTCTATTTTGTATGTTACGACTACAGTTTTTGTGTTGCTTTTATAAAAAGTTCTGCGGCAACACACACACATGGTTTGGTACTTCAGCGGATGTACTTTTACATTTTAGTATTTCTTTTTTTGTATGTGTGTAGTAGAAGGTTGCCTATGTACAATTGTTGCCATTCTGTTGTAAAGGTATTGCATTTTGTAAGTGCCTTTCACTTCCAAAATATTCTCTCTGGATATGCTCCATTTCTTCAAGTAGTTCTTTGGCTGTAGCATGTAGAAGATTGTTATTTAAATTGGCTAGTGCTAAAGCAGGACTTTTTTAGTTTATAGACTAGATTTCTTATGGTTGAATGATGTGTTGATATCATTTTGATATGATGGAAGGTGCTTTTGCAAATAGGTCCTGAAATGCAGGCTAATGAATGTCCTTGTAGTCCTGTGTGTTTGCGCACTGGACAGGTATCCATATTTTGTAGTAGTTAATTTTGTAAGTGGTTTCATTCTGTTTAACACTAAAATAAATAACTTCCTTTTGAGAAGGATTGCACCGTCTATCAAAGCTTCTAAAATTAATTTTCTACAGTAGGATTTAAGGGTTGTGCATGATTTCTCTCCTGTTTTTATAAGATTTTGAAGGACTCTGTGGCAGAAATGTTTTACTAATATACCTTTTTTGGTATGCTTACTTGCCACTACATCAAGATTTATAGGAGCAGTGTTAGCAGTAGTGGTAGCTGAATAATTGTGAATCACTTTTTGTTTCGATTTACATTTTGAAAGAGGAGGGAAAGTTTTTGTACTGGAAGCTTGTTTTGTTTCGCTTAATGACTATTAGATCTTTTGCTTAAACATTTTGTACAAATTCTTCTAGAGATGGATGCTTATTTTGGACACGTATTTTCATTTGCTCTACTTCTGCGTTGCTTTCTACTTGGTAGGCATTCTTTGGGGTCTGCTGAAAAAAAAGGTAGTATGGGTTGGGCTGTTTTGAAATGAATGTGTGCATGAGTTTGTGAGTATTGTAGGTGCCTTTCCCAGTCTTACTAAGTGTGAGAGAAAAAAGAAATAAATAACAGACAAAACCCCTTGTCGGGGAAAGAGGCACTGAGACCCGGCTGCAAGAGTTCAAAGGATGGTTTATTTCTCCAGCTAGGAAATAACCCAAAAAAACTCTACCTCATTACATCAGTGTCAACATTTATATTAGTTAAAGTAACTAACAAAAAATACTAAATGGACCCGATTGGCCAGACGGTGTGGTGCTGAAGGTGTGGGTAGCATATCTTCCTCCTGGTTGGCTGAGTAGCTGATGGACGTCAAACATCTTGCGCTCCATGCAGGTCAGGGTCCGGTCACTGTGGTCACTACCTAAGCTAGTATTGTTGCATACTAAATGACAAATTATTTTAAACATTTTATGCTCCTTGTCACATTTCTACATAAGTTACACACAATGATCACTGTCAGTACAATTGGGTCATTCGTGGCTTTAATTGAAGGCCTTGACCTTTATTGTGCAAGTAAAAGAATCAGGCTATGTTTCGCCTCTCTTTCAAAGTTTCAAGCTCATTAGTGCAAGTAAAAGCATATATAATAATAAAAATGCTTAAGGTTAGTAGTGGGGGTGGTGGGTGGGTTTTGCAGCACAGGCGAGGGTCTGGCACTTGAAAGAAATACCTTACAGGAGGTGCAGGGTCAGGATGACAAATTGTTTTAATGGGGGTGGGTGGCTTGCACGTTTATGAGGACGAATCGAGCAGAAAGTGCTTAGCTCATCTTGGTTCACATGCCAGTTCTCAGGCGAACAGTGATCTCAGAGGAAGAAAACTGTGGCATATTGATTGTTGCAACTTTCTCTAGCCTCAGCGTGAGAATGGAAGTGCAGAGCTTTCCTGCGCAGGCAGAGTGGGGGGGGGGGGGTGGTGGTGTGTGCGTGTGCGTGTGCGCGTGCGTGCGTGCGTGCGTGCGTGCGTGCGTGCGTGCGTGTGTGTGTGTGTGTGTGTGTGTGTGTGTGTGTGTGTGTGTGTGTGTGAGACTAACATTGTAGGGGTTGAGTTATGTCATTTGTGCATCGAAAAGCAGGGATTTGTGTGCTATTCTGCCTGTTCATCTGTGTGAGTGCATGAAGATGCATTCTCTTATCCTGACTCTGTGTAATTTTATAATACACTACTATCATTATACTGTTATTTCTCATATTTTTTAATATTATAATTTATTAGATAGCTGTGTGTGTAAAAAAAAAAAAATAGACCGATGACAGTTGATTATAGCAGATGGAAAAAACGACAGTAAGTTTTTTTTATAGGTTATACAGGTTAAGGGCAGTTACTCTGTTTATATGCATTCATAAGAGTTGTACATGTACTGTGCAGAAAATATGCATACCAGTAGTTTGTATTCTTGCATGTGGATATGTCTGTAGCTGCAAGTAGAAATCTTGGAGACTTGTACAGTAGTTTTTGTAGTAGGTGCTTTCCAATGATATCAGACTTGTGATCAACAGTACATTTGAAGTGCAAAACCCTGATGATGGAGGTCATTTTTGATGTCCTGGGTGTTAGTCTTAGCAATGCACGGTGGTGGCACGAGTTATGGTTTCATAAATTACCATAACTGGCAAATTTCAGGGGTTTTTCCGTTTTACTTGGAACCATAACGTCCCTTTAACAAAGTTTTTTTTTACTGAATTTCATTCACATGCTGTGCATAGGCCGACATCTAGTGGAAGCTGCGGAGTATTAGTTTGTTTTTCGAAACTTGAAAATGGGCGTCGACACAGGGCGTGCCAGTAATACTATCCCTAGTGCGACGTCCACTGTACCCATGATCCCCCACACGTCCAGGACCCTCAGATTGTATTTTTTCTGACATGAGGTAGCATGAGGAGCCGCCTGAGTACAGATAATCCAAGCAGATAGATAGATAAGACTACAAGCATCCACGCGCCTTCTCTCAGAGGGGAGGAAGGGTAGGTCGCATGTGAAAACAAGCAGATACAAGCATCAGAAATACGATTACAGTGAGTATTGTATCCCTTCTGAGGCTTTTGGAATCTGCTTAGATCACATGCTGTGCATAGATTAGCGAGCAGTGTTAGAAGAAGGAGGTGGGATGTGACAAGGGTCATGAGCAAATAAATGTCTTAGAACCGCTTGCCCCACTTGAGTATCTGTCTTGGAATGGGTGTCAATGCAGTAGTGCTGAGTAAAAGTGTGAATGGAGCTCCAAGTAGCTGCCTTGCAAATGGTGTCAAGGGGTACATTTGCAATGAAAGCCAGAGTGGCCCCAATGCCTCTTGTAGAGTGGGCTCTTGGCGTGAAAGGCAACGTTTTTTCAGAAAGGGAGTAACACAGCTGATACAGTTAACAATCCACTTAGAGATGGCATCTTTAGAGACGCGATCTCCCTCTTTGCATGTAGCTACGGAGACTTTAATTTGGTCCGTTTTTCTTAGCGTTCTGGTTTTGTTTACATAGTATAGGACCACCCTACGCACATCTAAGGTGTGTAGTTTCACCTCAGCCGAGCTTTGTGGGTTTTGGAAAAAAGCTGGAAGCTCGATGGACTGGTATACGTGGAATTTAGAAATAAACTTGGGTGAGAACCTAGGGTGTGTACGTAAAATCCGTTTATCTTTATGAACCGTAAAGAAAGGATCCTGCACTGACAGAGCCTGAATTTCACTGACCCTTCTTATAGATGTAATTGCTACTAAGAAAGCCTTCTTATAAATCAGGCGTTTGAGACTACTTTTATGCATGGGCTCGAATGAGGGGCCCATGAGTTTAGATAGCACCACGTTAAGGTCCCATCCTGGTGGTGGGTTTGAAATTGGAGGGTGAAGTCTCTTTACTCCTTCCATGAAGGCTTTAACCACTGGTACTTTCCACCACGACACCTTGTTATGGGAAGTGGTGTATGCTGACAGAGCTGCCAGGTGTACCTTTAGTGAGTTAAAAACCAACCCTGCGTCTAGCAGGTGGAGCATGTATGTGACAATTGTGGAAGGAGTCCAATCAACTAGGTTGATTTGCTTATTCAGGCACCAGATAACAAATCTTTTCCATTTGTCAAAGTAGCAGTGCCTCGTGTTTGGCTTCCTAGATTCTCTTAGGATGTCTATACATCTCTGCAGCGAATTGAGATGTCCAAACTCTATGACCTCAGGAGCCATGCTGCCAGGTTCATTGAGTTGGGTTGAGGATGCACTTTCTGACCCTGTTGCTGGGACAGTAGGTTGTACCAGCCTGGGAGTTTGATGGGTTCGCACACCGCTAGTCTGCATAAGTGTGGGAACCACGGTTGCCTCGGCCACATGGGAGCAACTAGGACGAGCATCATCGATTCTCTTCATCTTGTTGACCACCTTCCTGATGAGGGGTGTTGGTGGAAAAGCGTAGGCAAACATCCCTGACCAGTTCATCCACAGGGCGTTCCCCTGGGAGTCTGGTTGGGGGAACCTGGATGCGAATCCTGGGCACTGTGTTTTCGCTTGTGGCCAATAGGTCTATAGTGGGGAACCCCCACTGAGTGAACATATCTTCTACGATTTCTCTGTGTAGACGCCATTCGTGTTCCTCTGGGAGGGGATCTCTGCTCAAAGCGTCCGCCAGAGAATTGAGATCCCCTGGAACATGTTGAGATGATAGGAAGATGTTCCGTATGAGTACCCATATCCAAATTTTCTGGGCAAGCTTGGACAGATTTGGCGAACGAGTCCCTCCTTGCTTGTTCAGGTAAAACATGGCTGTAGTGCTCTCCATCCAGATCTGCAGTGACAGGTTCAACAGGTAGAGCTTGAAGCGCTCTGAATACTGCCAGAAGCTCTAGCAGGTTGATATGATTCTTGGCCACTGAGTGAGACCAGAGACCCTGAGCTGTGTGGTGGAGATGGTGTGCTCGCCACCTTAACAGGCATGCGTCCGTTGTGACTACCGCCTGTATCTCGGGATCGTAAAAGGGTTTTCCCTTGGACAGATTTTCTCTTGTCCACCAGTGAAGGCTTTGTACAAGTGTTGGCGAAATGACCACTAGATCGTCCCACTGACCACTTGCCTGAGACCACTGTTTCGTCAACCATTCTTGCATGGGCCGCAGGCGTGGGGCGTGGGGGACCAGGTAAATACATGATGCCATCATGCCCAGCAAACTCATTGCTTTGCGTATCGTTATTTGACGATAGGCCTGATATTGCGGAATTTGCAGCAGTATATTCCGAATTCTTTCCTCTGATGGAAAGGCCAATCCCTCTTGAGTGTTTAGGACAGCTCCTAGGAACTGTTTGGAGGTGCTTGGCACCAGACTTGACTTTTTCTCGTTTATGGAGAAACCTAATTCGAAGAGGAGGTTGATCGTTCTTTGAATGTTTGTGCTGCAAATTACTGTGTCTCCCCCGTGATGAGCCAGTCGTCCAGATAAGGGTACACTGGGATTGCCTCCCTGCGTAGGTGTGCTGCCGCCACCGCCAGTACCTTGGTGAATACCATTGGAGCCGAGGCTATCCCAAAGGGCAGTACCTTGAACTGGTAGGGCTGACTGTCCACCTTGAAGCGCAAGTATCTTCTGTGCGCTGGGAACATGGAAATATGAAAATAGGCATCTTTCATGTCCAATGTTGCCATGTAATCCCTTTTTTTAGGAGGAGGGATTACCTCTTGGAGAGTAGTCATGCACAATTTTTGGGGTTTGCAGGCCGTAAATCCAAAACTGGGCGCATTGTCAAATTTTTTATGGCACAAGGATGTAAGTTGAATAAATACCCTTCTTTGCCTGGTGCCCCGGGACGAGTTCTATCACGTCCTTTGCTAGAAGATTGGCGATCTCTTCGAGGAGGATCTTCTGGTGGTCTAATGAGTGTACTTTTTGTCGTGGAGGGTGGTTTCGGGGACGCTCTAACAGTTCTATGTAGTATCCTGCGGACACTGTGGACAGCACCCATCTGTCTGATGTGATCCCTTCCCAAGCTTGGGTGAAGTTGGAAATGAGTCCCCCTACTGGGGATGCGTGAGAAGGGACCCTGAACGGAACGTCACTGTTTTGGGGGAGGCATGCCGCCGCCTCTACTGGGGCTGCCTCTACCCTTGCCACGTCCTCTTTTGTTACCCCTGCCATAACCCTGGGTAGACTGCTGGTGGTTGTCCTTCCATGGTGTACCCTGCCCCTGGGAATAGTGGGGCCTCTCTGGGAATTTTGGCCGCGTGGGCGACAAAAATTGCCATTCCCTCTTTGATTCGGGGGTTTGTTGGTTCATTGGTCCAGGGATTTCAGAGTCTCGTACTCATCCTTGGCATTTTTTTAGTGCGTCCTCTACCGCCTTGCCAAACAGTAGATCCGGCTCCACCGGTTTGTCTATTAACGATGCTTGGGTCTCGGGTTTGAACCTAGATTGCCATAACCAAGCATGTCTTTTGTTAACAGTGCTCTCTGCTATCAATCTGCCAGCGTTATTCGCGGCATCAAAGGTTGCTTTTAAGATGCAACCTGGCACGGCTATTCCCTCCGACGCAACCCGTGCCAACTGGCTTTTTAAGGGTTCTGGGACGGAGTCGATGAGTGCCGCGACTTCTTCCCACTGGTGGCAGTTGTAACTTGCCAGTAGGGTGGTGGAGTTGGCAATCCTTGCCTGGTTGGCGGAAGTGGAGGCTACTTTCCTACCCAAACCATAAATCTTCTTGCTCTCCTTGTCGGGAGGAGCTGCAGACGATGATAGGGGCGTTCCCGCCCTCTTTCGGGTGTTCGTAACTACTAGGGAGTCCGGTTTCAGATGCTCCCTTATGTACAGCGGGTCTGATTGGGCTGCCCTGAATAGTTTTCCTGGGGTTTACTGCCCTGGTGAGGTTAGGATTTACAAGGGAAGGGTCTATTCTTCTTTGTTTAGATTTGAGGATAGGGATGGCCTGGGCAACAGGTATCCTTTCTCCCACTAATTCTTCGGCAAAGTACCTCTCTTCCTGTGCTCCCTGTGTGTCAATGTGGAAGTGTTCTGCCGCTCTGGACAAAACGTCATTCATGAGAGGTTGGTTGTCGACAGGGTAGTTGGTAACCGGGGGTTCTTTGTCTACTGGCGAATCTACCCTGTAGGTTTCTGGGTCGTCCTCGTCCTCCTCTTGGTCCTCGTCATCCCCATAGTAGCCCGTCCCAGTTTGGTCTCCCAACGTGCCCAAATCTGGATCCTCAATAAAAGGTGGATCCTCATTAAATTGAGAGTAGGGCTGAATACAGAAGGGGTCCGAAGACCGTGTTGGTGCTTCAACCCGGGACTTCTTACTTGGGGCTAGAGCCTGAGGGTGTCGCCCCGTCAGGGGTATATGGGAGGAAGTGCTCAGAATTCTTGGCATAGAAGTTTGCCAAGGATGACACCCTAGACATAACTGTCTATGTCGTCACTAGACCATTCCTTAGAGATGGGAATTACTCTTTCCTGGGAGAGTTTCCCTGTTTTATCCTGACTGGACCTATGGCTTTGTGCAGGGGCCTTGGTTAAAACAACAGAAGACTGAGACTTGTCTGTCTGTTTCTGTGGAGTAGAAGACTGTGACCTGTCTGACTGCTTCTGTGGTGTAGAAGGTAGAGAATGCTTCTTTTGTTGTTTTTCCCCCATCCCCGTGGGTGGAAGAGTGTTTCCCCGGTGTTTTCGCTCCTTCAGAGCTTTTTGACGTCTGGCGTCGAGGTTCGGGGTTAGTGTCCCTATCTCTACAGTGTGGAGGTCGGGACTCGGGAACAGTCGTCACGCGGTCTGCCGACGCAGACTCCTGGAGTGCGGCCTGGGGATAGAGGTCGGCTTCGTCTTCCGACGATCGAACCTCCATTACCTTAGGGAGCGAGGCACTTTTTGGCAACAGTGGATGGCTTCCTGGAGTCATGTGGCGATCTAGATAGAGAACGCCCAGAGGACACCGATTCGGTGGACAGCTCTCTGTGTGCCTCTTTCCGAGAACTCGACGTGCGCGTCGAGTCTCGGTGGGACTTCGTGTGTTTGGTGGAAGTGGTGTGGGTAGCGCTCGTGTCGCCAGGGGTTTTCCCCATAGCTGCCCTCCCGGACGGACAACCTTCAGAGGTCGGGGACTTGCACTTGGCTGTCTCTCGACGCCACGTTGCCCTCGCCGTCCGAAAGCACGGCGTTGCTGCCATCGCTGAAGGCGCCCTCCGCTGCCATGGCCTCGTGTTGCCTGGCGTGGTGGGCCCAACGTTTGGTCGAACGGTCCTTAAGGGTTTTCGGTTTAAACCGACTACACGCTCTGCAGTTGGCCTCGGGGTGGTCCCTCGGGAAGCAGAGGTTACACGTGGCGTGTCTGTCAACCCAAGGGTACTTGCGGTTGCACTTGGGGCAGAATTGGAAAGGGGTACCCTCCATACGCACCCTGTGCCAGCGGGCTAGTGTGTGTAGGAATATATAAGAAAAAGCCTATATATATTTAGAGTGTAGAGTATGTACCACCCCCCACTCTACTCTCCCTACTTGCAGGGCCGAGGCCAGAGGCATTCCGAGGCCCAATTCCGACGTGCAGCTCTCAGCGTTTTTTTCTTCTCCGACGGCGTCGAGTGTCGAAGGTCGGTGACTCGACGTTGGGGTGGAGAAAATGGTGAAATAGAACGATATTTAGCTAAATTATGGCTAAGGCCAGGGAACTCCACGGGATGCTTCGGACCAGTATGGCGGAAAAAAACAATCTGAGGGTCCTGGACGCGTGAGGGATCATGGGTACAGTGGACGTCACACTAGGGATAGTATTACTGGCACGCCCTGTCTCGACGCCCTTTTTCGAGTTTCGAAAAACAGACTGTAATACTCCGCAGCTTCCACTAGATGTCGGCACAGCATGTGATCTAAGCAGATTCCACAAGCCTCAGAAATATATATAAAAGTTTGTGTGATTTGAATATTAAATAAATAAGCATTTTTACCAACTAGCCCGATTCCTGGTCCAGTACGACCTGGGGGGGGAGGGGGGTATTTTGAGACTGGTGTGATATGAGTCGTATATCATTCAGAATATTGAATCTATAGACATAATAAATAAGTATTTCATTGAGCACTACATACTAGACGAGAACCAAGTGTGTGCCTGATTGAAATCCTTAACAGGATTAAGGCAGACAATTTACATCAGAAGTGCAGATGCTGTCAAGTTAGCAGACTGGTCACAGCAAGGCATCCGTGTGTACTATTAATCGGCATGGAGCATTTTGATACTGGGGTCTGATTAGCAGACCTCCATTTCAGAAATAGAATTAGCTGATTAGCTGCGCCATTAGATTTACGAATACAAAAAAAATAAAAATAGTGATAGTCCCCTTCCTACTCACTCCTACTTAAACACAGCTATCCTAATCCACAAACTACCAACCACAAACCAATGGATAGGCTGGGAGACTTCAATAAACATTGGAACAGTATTTGTATTTTGTATTTGTTTATTTATAACGCGCAGACCATCAGGCCCGGGGGCATCAGGGCGCAATTTATACAAGGTTGCAAGAAAAGAACATACAGGGAAATAAATTACAATAAAAGTATACCAATACAGCATAATACAATCTTAATAATTACAAATATTACACAGGGTACAGTATCCCTAGACTCCGCAGAGGGAGTATCCCTGAGGTAGTTGGGAGGGTAGCAGACCGGAAATCATGTAAGGGAACAGGCGGGCTGGGTAAGTAGGACAGATGTCTAACACAACTATTGCTGGTCAAAGAGCCAAGATTTGGTTTTATTCTTGAAGGTGTTGAAGGAGTCTTCAGCTCTGATGGCAGCGGGGAGGGTATTCCAAAGTTTGGAGGCTAGGACAGGGAAGCTAGTGCCTCCCGCTTTTTGGAGCTTAAACCTGGGGATAGTAAGGCAGTGAGTCTGAGCAATTCTTAGTGGACGGGCAGTGGAATGGCGCGAAAGCCGACTGCAGAGATAGATCGGAGCCTTGTTTGCTAGGCATTTGTGCGTGAGGGCAAGTGTTTTTAGGGAAATTCTCTGCTTCACGGGTAACCACTTAAGGCTAGTTCTGGCTTCTGAGATGTGGTGGTTACGAGGAATGTTCAGGGCCGCTCGAATTGCATTGTTCTGGGTGGTTTGGAGTTTGGATAGGTTTTCTTGGCTGGTGCCTAAATATAGAGCACTGCAGTAGTCTATTTTTGCCATGACAAGTGTTCTCGCTAGTGTGACGCTATTGTGGGTGGTGAGGAATGGTCTGCAGGCTGAAATGAGTTTGCACGTGTAGGCGGAGGTGGACCTGACTGCATTAGTTTGTCTTGACAAGGATAAGGTGGAATCTAGGTAAAAGCCTAGTGTTTTGGTGTCTTTCGAGACTTGTATGGAGTTGCCGTCTATGATGAATGACTGATAGGATGGCTCAAGTTTGCTCAGACGTTGTGAAGTACCCAGGATAAGTAGCTCCGTCTTATCGTCGTTCAGGCATAGCTGGTGCTGGGCCATCCAGGCTTGGATGACCAAGTAGACGTCATTGAGGGCCTTGGTGTCAGCAAGATAATCACCAGAAATGGGAATGAGTATCTGGGTGTCGTCCGCATAGTTGGTGTAGGAGACACCCAGATAATCAAGCACATCAAAGAGTGGTTTCGTAAAGATATTGTAAAGAGTAGGTGACACGCAAGAACCCTGAGGAACACCGCAATGAATAGGGGAGGGAGCTGCGGCAGCGGAAGGTGCAAAGACCCTCATAGATCTGTTGCTCAGGAAGGATTTGATCCAGGCCGCTGCGGAGGGCGAGAAGTTGGCAGCAGAGTGGAGGTGCCTGCAAAGGATCTGGTGGTTAACCAAATCAAATGCGGCGGAGAGGTCGAGGAGTAATAGCATTGCTAATTTGCCCTTGTCCTTCAGGACTTCGATCTGGGTTTTTAGGTCTAATAGAGCCGTTTCGGTCCCATGTCTGGGCCGAAATCCGGATTGTCGTAGACCTAACAGATTGTTTAATTCAAGGTAGTTTTGGATCTGCAGGTAAGCTGCCCGGTCCAGTATCTTCAGCAGAAATGGTACTGTAGTAATAGGTCGGAAGTTTGTGGGTATGCTTGGGTCAAGGGAAGGTTTTTTTAGTAGCGGGATCACCCAGGCGTCTTTAAGGTTGTCCGGGACAATACCTGTTTCAAAGGATGAGTTAATGAAGGTTGTAATGAAAGGGGCTAGGTCATGGGCGGAGTCCTTAATGATGGGAGCTGGGCACGGGTCACCTTGGCAGTTGGATGGTTTCATCCTGAGGATGATGTTTTCTACTTCGGTGACAGTGAGCAGTGCGAAGGTGAAAGGTTTGATGTTGGCAGGGTTGGAGAAGGTGGGCCTAGTAGGGGAGAATGAGCGGTTGTCCCGCCTCAGGCAGTCCTGCTTTTCATTTATTTTAGATTGGAGCATAGAGATTTTGTTTAGGAGGGCTGCTTGAATGTTACCACACCATTTGCTGTCTTTCGTGCAAGTGTCTGGCGGGGAGACTGGGGTTTCAAGCTCTTTTAGGACTCTGAAGAGTACCTTGGAATTAGAGTCGGCTTGCATGATACGATTATTAAGCGATTCTTTTTTAGCAATGATGATGGCGTCTTTATAAGTGAGGGAGGCGAGAAGGAAGCCGTCTTTATGCTCATCAGAAGGGTGGCTTTTCCAACGGTTTTCCGCACAGTATCTCAGCTATTTTGTGAATATGTACCAAGACAATTCAGCCTTTGTGTTAAGTATCACCAAATGTGCATACACCGATTTGCACACACCAATCTTTACTACACCTACATTAGGACTCCTCCTTTCTTATGCTGATAGGTATATCATCTCAAATTGTTACTGCATGACCTGCCTTTAGTCAATGTGTCGACATCCAGAGAGATATGTACCAAGCGTCACAGGTCTCAGGCTAGATGAGCACCAAATAATCACATTTCAGCTATGCCCTTCCCCTCAGTGGCAGATTCCTGTCTTTAAAAGGGGCTGAAGAGCAACAGAGGAAAACGACAATGAACACGTTGTCTTGGACAAGACACGAAAAGAGTGCACTGTCCCCAGTCTCACTCTAGAAGGCAGAAAGCCTGAATGCCCAAGAAACCCAAGAGAGTTTAGTCTTTAGAGTATCTTCAAGAATTGTTGCAGGTTCTTCAGCAGGATTCAGCACTTCATCTTCAGGTCAGGCCTTGTTCCATATGGCAAGTACCAGGAAAGACCCTTTATACTTATGGAAAATGGATAACGGTCCAAAACTCCTATCGGAGAATCATCGCTTCCAAAAATGTTAGCGATCATCAAGTAAGTGTTAGTGGCCAAATTCCTTCTTCCTGGGTAAGCCAGACGTTTGTGCAATGACAAGACTACATGGTTATACTGGACAAAATTGGTCCCGAGTCAATGCCACTGAAAGGTCAAGACATATGATCTACAGCCATATACAGCTATACCTGTAATGTAGATGCTCTCTCACAGCATTAGTGTTCCGGTCCTTATTACTGGAGTATAGAAAGGATGTCGTTAATGCACAGCCCGAGTCATGGCTCATTCCCTGAAAATAATAGAAATGATAACCAGGCAGTTGGGCTCCTCCCTGCCAGGCATGCGTAAAGATTGGAGCACATAGTGTGACAATTGCCTCCTATAATCTAGAGTGCCCACGCACATACATATGGGAAACAATTACCCTGCCCAGAATTTGGAGATCAGAGCATGGCAATTAAAAGTCAAAAAATAATGTTAACCAGGTATCACAAACACATTTTTAAAAAAATGCAGGAATACTGGCAGAGGCCTGCAGATAAGGGCTTTCAATTTAAAACGAGAGAAGTTATGGTTTCTGAACAGATAAGACCCCTAAACCAAGGTCGCATACTATGCATGCAGGATCTGTCTTGTCCTGTCCCAGTCCATCTAAGAAAACCTAGACTTACATGGCCCAGAATTAGAACCGTGAGCTCCACTACCTTTTAGAAATGGCTACCGTGGTTTTCTTCCTTTTTTAATCTTTTTGATTGTTATCAATTTAACTAGTACTTTAACTAGTCAATACAGTTTAATAATGTTAAGTAGTTCATATGTAATAAAATTAAAGCACTTTTAACTATTCTCTAGAATATTCTTTCATTGGACCTCAAATTCCTTAAGCTTTTTCCTCTTGAGCCAAGGTTTCCTTTAAGGAGGCTAAGGTGTGCTCCACCTCTAGGATCTTCAAATTGAACACCAATTTTTCATACGCCTAATGAACATTCAGTTTGTCGTGTTTGCAACATAGTCATTCTTTTTTAGTTTTATCAATTGCACTAATTTAAAAATATGATGGATAAAAAGAGATCACTGTACTAGTAAAACTGCCCACCACGTTCTGCTATACATATTGAGGTCAGGTAGGAACACTGGTTATTTTGCAAGTACTTACATTTGGAGGCCGACAGGATGCCAGGAACGTAGACATGGGCTCCTCGAAGCACAGCACTCCCACACTGAGCTCCAACAACGACCTGAACAGAGTGTTTTTCTAAAGTCGTCCTGCAGTAAAATACCATGACAGTCATCCATTACCCAAAAAAACCATGAAAGCAAACATTTTTTATCGCAGCAGACAAATGAATAACAAAAACATCAAAGACTTCACAACATGTGTAACGGTGGTATAAAAAGGTCAAATAAAGTTGATGTTTTCTGAAATAAGGTACATTTTCCAATGAGTTACTTTATTAAAATAACGGTTAAGGAGACACATGCTATATGCAATGTCTCTTATGCTTTCCAGATAAATACAAGGTCAGGGTTCGTCGTTCTGCAACTGCACTCTTTTTGAAAAGAAACATTGATGTCTGTAAAAGACCTAGAATTCACTCAAAAGATTGAAAACATGTTTTTGGAGTACAGTAATCTCATTGGTTGGTTAAAGCTTGGCCTCAATGTGGCAACTTATCACAATTTGCTGCCTTTGCTTTTAAGACCATCACTAGAGGACATGATGCAAGTAATTTGAAGTGGTGGGCTTCAGGGTCGGACTGGGGCATAAAATTGTCTCGAGTGCCAATGAAAAAGTGGCCCAAATTTGCAAATGGCAACTCATTGATTTTGTGACAGACTGTTTGTGTAGTACCCAAGGGGTAGGTTTTTGATGAAATGTGATACAAATTGTGCATTTTGAAGAATATTTATTCAGCAACATTGGTCAAAACTACTAGTCGCATCGTGAAGTTAACTTATCAAAGTGGCCCACATAGGCCAAAAAAAAAAGGCCCACTTTCACCAAAACATCTGGCCCACAATAGCATTTTGAGTTTTTGGTTTGTACATTGCCCTTTTGCCCTATAGACCAGCTCGAGCCTGGTGCGCGTTGCTTCCAAACCTTGTGGCGTACGGCTGCAGTGATCTAAGTGCAGAGGGATTGAATACAAGTGTTCTTTCCTGACCTGGACCCTTTTTGGAATTACAGCAGCCTGTATGTTTTTTTATACGGAATACAATTCCCAGAGGCACTACATGCTTTTACGTCCAGGATGAGTGCTTGGAGCAGAACACCTGTGGCTGGTCGGTGGTAAGAGTGATCATGCCAGCAGCAGGCTCTCATTATTACGGAGCTTCAAACTTTTCAAGTTTGCTGCCATCTCACGTTGGTGATTGATGAATGGATTGTGTCTGATGGACTGACCTGCTTGATCCGGAATTCTAATGCCCATTTCCTGATTATTCCTGGATTCGGGGTTTGGTGGGCACTTCAGTGGTTTCACGCCCCTTGGTCTTATTCGGTTTAGAGAAAATCTTTCTCACTGAGCATTGTTTGCATTGCGCTCTTGTCCCTGAACCGGAACGGTATGGCTATGTACCGTAACTTTGTGACCCACCACTAATTTGCACTGAACCCTAGTTTCTGGATCTGATGGCAAAGTATTCCCATTGTCCAGTTCTTATTCCAGTTAACCTTCCTTTTCTGGCATTTGTGGGAGGATAGGAGAGTGGTTTGCTACTCGCTTCCATCCATGCTTCATTTGTTGCACGATTCTGTGTGATGTATGCAGTGGTGTGCCTCTTTGCCTATGCTTCTCTTTCTTTCCTGTAACCCCTAACCATACTTTGCTTGCTGTGTAGACTTATCCGTTATTGCATCCACTACCCTTTGTTACTACAATCTTACATGCTCCGTATTTGTAATTTGGCTAATTTATAGGGCATTACCCAGGTGACCTTTAACATTTCTGTAAAAGCTTTCTTACTCAACCTGGGTGTTGGTCTATAAGCTACTGCTTCTGAGCATGTTCATGATGAGTGATGACAACATGTGTGATTCGAGGCACATATACATAGAATATGCTCTACTGTCTCTCTGCTATACAAAAAGCAGGCACACCACATCACTTGAATGGGGAGTCTAATTAGTTAATGTTATAAATAATACTATTTAATGTTATGCAGATATATGAGGATTCAAAACACATCAAGGCATAAAATAAGTAGTGTTGCATTGCAATGTGCATGCAATTCTGTAGGTATGCAAATTAAATTAAACTTGTTTAGCAAAATTAGCTATTTAAGTTATTCTGCATTCATCTTTTGCCCCCGGGGCTCCCTCTCCACCCTCTTTACTCTGTGCAAGTTCAAAGGGACTAATGGAAGGGGAGAGTGCAGTGCAGCAGTAATCGCCAATTGCCAAAGGCCTGTGTGAGAGTGCTAGGCAGGATGTTCTTTTATTTTTCAAATCATTGCAAACCAGAAGTAAATTGGGAGTATACTGTTATTAAGCTATATGCTGTCTGACAGATCAGTAGGCGTTATTTTTCTTAAAATACAGCCATGCAATTCGATTCCTAACAATGTAAGCTGTTACATAATGCATAATTATGGTATGGTATTGCTAATGTAAAACACTGCATTGTCTCCATGCTTTACAGTAAACTTTAGGTTAGTGTATCTAAATCTCCTAGTGTCAACTAGATTTCATTTTGTTGGGGGAAGATGCATCATATTGATTTTTTGAAAACATTCATGATCAACAGCCACATTCTTTTGATGGCAAATCAAATTCTTTAACCCGCCAGCTGCATACTTATGTGCAACCGTCGCTCAACCCATTAGCTGATCCCATACTTCTTGACATTCTATCTTATCACAATTGTGCTTTATACCAGCTACCTCGAAAGTGAGACGGCCGCAAACTACACTATCCCACCTAGTTTGGCCAGTTCTCTGCCTGCTTCACTATCCAATCTGCTTAGTCTCTTACTTTCTTTCCTCTCACATAATTAAATACACACAGCTAATCAGATGTTTACACAAAGTACTGATTAATAGTTTCATCCAGTCTGTACATCTACAGATCTACTGCAATCCCATGACCAGTAGTAAGCCTCCAGAGCTCGCTTTGTTCTAGGATTATAATTGCAATATATATTAGCAACTGCCCAAGAGACTGCTGCCCAAACAGTTTTCAGAGCATTTTTTACAATATCTATTTATTTGTGCACATTCATGCTGCTAATCTTTTACATGTTTCAGACACTCATCCTGGATTTGCAAAGTCTACTTGCTCACTTGCATAGTCCAGCAGATTTTTGGAAAGGTTACCCTTTGCAGGGGATGTTTGAAACTTAGATTTAACATTTACTTTGTTTGCAGTAAATGCCAAATAGAAGTATCACTGTGCATGGCTGGCCTCTGGATGGCAGCAGCGTACCAAACAAAGTGGTTTGATTGATTGATTTGATTGATTTATTTATAGAGCTCTTTACACCAAGGCGCTGTACAATGCAACAACAGATTACAAAAAAACAATGACACAACAATGGGAGCAAAATTTACATCTTGAATCATTCAACAAAACAGTGCAAAGAGAAATTAACTGAAGGGGGTAGAAAGGGGAGAGGGAAGAGGTGGGGGAGGAGAGGGAGTTGGACAGGGCGAGGGAAAGTTGAAGAGGAAGGGAGAGGAGTAGGAACGGGGAGAGAGGAATCAGGTGATAGGGGAAGTTTCCAAGGGGGAGAATGGAGGAGGAGGGATTTAAGGGAAGTGCGAAATGAGGAGAAGGTCGTAGTAGAGCAGATTGTAAGAGGGAGTAGGTTTCAGTGCATAGGTGGAAGGAGTTGGAATGAGCGGAAACGGGAGGAAGCGCAGGGGGAAGGAGGAACAGTGAGGAGGAAATGGTCAGCAGAGCGAAGGGGGCAGGATGGGGAGTAGAAGGAGAGAAGGGAGGAGAGATAAGGAGGGGCAGGCCATAGAGGGATTTGAAGACAAGGCAGAGAAAGTGGAATTTAAGCTGTGAGTGGAAAGGTAGCCAGCCAAGGTACGAGAGTGAGGAAGAGATGGCGTCACGGGAGGTAAGGAGACAGAGGGTACGAACAGCAGAGTGGTACATGGATTTAAGAGGGGCAAGTTGAGAAGCGGGAAGTCCAAAGATTAGAGAAGAGCAGTAGAAGAGGCGGGAGAAGATGAGAGGAAATTAGGAGTTTGGTGGCGTGGAATGTGAGGGAGGAACGGATTTTGCGTATATTGTAGAGGTGGTATCTGCAGGTGCGGGAGGTGAGTGAAATGTGTTGAGAGAGGAATCAAAAAGAACATCTAGATTACGAGCTTGGGGGGAAATCGGGAGATTAGAGGGAGGAAAGTGAAGGAATGGAGGAGGGGAGGGAGGGGAAGAGAATTAGAGGGGAAGAAAAGGACTTCGGTTTTATCTATGTTAAGAGAGAGAAAGCGAGAGAGAGAAAGGTTTGTGGCGACATTCACCATTTTACAGAACAAGCATTTAAATTTGTCATCCGTTGCTATGGTTTGAGTGCATTTCTCTTAGGTCGGGTAGGTAAACTAAGTTACTCGACCTGCAGGTCTAGCAGAATTTTAAAGAATTTGCAAGGCCCGACTCATCTCCCAAATGTCTTACTTGAGCGGTACATTAAAATGCTGCATTGTTGCACATTTTATGTCTTGGGTTCAAATCACTTCTAGTGACATTAGAAATGATTAGTACAACATTGCTAATCAAATGGGGTTGTTTGCTAATCAAGAACATTTAAATTAGCAATCTGTTAATCAATTTTTGAAAACTAATGTATGCCTTGCACATGCTGATCAAAGAAAGTGGTATTAGCTCAGACAATAGATCTCACGGTCACAAGTCACTAATAGTCAACAGTGCACCGCTTGCACATCAAAAACACTACGGCAGATTTGGAGAAGTAAAATGTTCACACTGGCTGTGAAAGTGTGTTAAGAAGGGAAAGCCATAACTGAAAACTCATGTAAAAACAAGCTAATTTCTTGGAAATCTGCTTAATGTGGGTAATTGCGGCTTTTTTTAAAACATTTTTTTTACAGGAAACAGGAAGGATTTCCTTAAACTGTGTTTCTTACTTTAAACAATGGTTGTGTTAGTTAATTATGTACATTGAAAAGGATGTAAATATGTTTCATCTTTAATAGTGACAAACCTTGGACCAATGACTGGAACAAGCAAAACATCTGGAATATCTGGGTGCTGGAGAACTGGACCAGCAAGGCCTCGAAATTGCTGTGAAGAAAAAAAAACACACAATCAAAAAAAGCCGACAAAGATGCATGGTGCCTCCACAGGACCAGCTGCTTTGCTGTGAATACCGTGGGATAAAAATGCATGTTAAGAAGTTTCAATAATTATGCTGGAAGGCACTAAATTAAGATCATAGCCGGGGTAGAACAAAGCACAAACACTTTCAACTAGGAGGGAACTGGGACAAATTAAAGGCAAGTGATGGTAGATTGATGAACTAGGAAAAGGAAGGAGGAGCCCAGGCCACTAGGAATATTACCTTCTGAATACAAGGTTCCATAATAAATGCTGGGGCAAAATCGTACAATCTAATAAATTCAGAACAAAAAGGGAAGGAAACAGAAAACCATAAAATGGCAGAAGTATTCACAACACAGTCTACAGGTATTTGTATTATCATCATTAGGACCAGGTTAGGTCTACCCCTGGCCTTGAGTGCCATCGAGAAGAGATAGTCCATATATAGGATTTGGAGGGGGGGGTGGAGTCTATCTTGGTTAAAACATGTGAAGAAAACTCTGAGCCTTCTATGTGGACAAAACTGGCCACGATAGACACACCAGCCTCTTATAGACTCATGAACGCTGTGCGCTGGTGTACTCCAGAAGGAGGACGGAGGATGCTTGCAATGCTTTGCATTTGGGTCCAAACTAACCTTCAGACTAAAAAGGACTTTGGGTACGAAACGTACCTGGATGTTATTGCCCCTCCCCCTCATGCATGCACCCTATACCCTGAATTTAAGATGAGTACTCTCAGGCTAGAGATGTTTACTAGCTCATGGGGGATGGGAATCCGAGGATATGTCCTATGTGTGGAGTGGGAATAAAAGAGTAGTTAATTTCATGCTTTTATGCTTGGAGTCGAAAATTCTAAGGTCACGGTATAGAAGGGGAGTGTTTAGGGAGCCAGGGATTAGTTCTGCTCTGGAGGCCTCATCTTACTGAAAAAGTTCAATAGATTTTTCTGATGTGTACCTTTTGTGCAAGTATATACATCAAGCATGGTTAAGTTGGTCCGTAATGGCAGCTATTCATATTCGGGCCGTCCCTGAAAATGTCATACTGTTAGGTAGAATTTTCATCTGGTGTATAATTCTCCCCACTTGGTGAGTCCTCCAGCACTTTTTGCTGGACTAATGGATTTTTTTCTGACTCTCCTTTGAGTGAGTGGAAACTTTTTTTCTCCCTCAATCATTCTGTTCTGTGACTCTGAGAACGCTTTTTGGTTTCTCTTGATGGAGTCTGCTTTCCTCTGTCTTTTTGTTGCATCTATATGCTCCTATTGCAGCACACAGCACCTTCTGTGCAGTGTTGCTGGATGCTCTTTGAGCTTCCCTTCTTTGGTTTGCTTTTATTTTCCTATGCTAACTTTATGTTACCAAGATAGGGGGATACATTTTGCCTTACCTATACCTTTCCTTTGTGAGATCAGCACACACCACATTATGTGGAATGCTGAAAGGATATATATCCCTTTTCTCAGTTCTCCTGTAACTTTCTAGTACAGTGACAGGTCTGAGTGGCTGGTGGTAGTGGATGATTTCTTTCGATTTTGTGAAACTTACATCAAAGGCTGCATTTGCAGCTGCAGTAAGGGACACATGGGGCACCATTGTTCCACAATGGTGACAGTCTTCTTTTTTCGCCAACTCACAACGACTTGTCCTTTTCTTGATCCTTCTTCTGCCGACATGGGTGGGAGAAGTCCTGCTCACTCCTTTGTCTTTGCCGGGCTGACTTGGGTTTGGGAGGACAGGAAACTGGAAGATCACCACAACTACTCGGTTCTTTCTGACTGTGTGTAGTATGCATGCTTATTGGCTGCTGAGATCCTGCATAACAGGCGAACTTCTTGATACTGAAGCAAGAGTCGACCACTGGAAGACCTATTCCGAAGCAGAAACAAGAATTCCTGCTGCCACCTACAGCAACTGCTAAATCCTACTGAGTGACTGTTGCAGCACAAGCCTTTTCTTCTGTGCGACAAGCAAGATCCAGACTTGGACAACTTCCTCCCTTGGACTGGTGGGCCTAACCAATCTGGAGACCAGCTACAGTTTCAGCCATCCTACAACGAGCTGCGACCTTCCAGGCCTGCAATCTCTGAATACCCTGGGACCTCTGCCACTGCTGCAGTGCATCGTTTCGTTGAGTGCTGTTCTGGCTGCAAACTGTGGGCATCTGTCAAAGCCTACATAGACTCCATCACGATCATAGAAGTCCCCTCAACTGAGGCGTGGACCGAAAGAAGAAAGAAAGTCTGCCGCGCGACAACCGTCTGCTCCAAATCCTTTGTCGAGCATCCACAAACAAGTGCCATGAAGATCGTCTGCTGGGCATCCCTGCGACAGACTGACTGCCTGCTCCCTCCAAAAGTTCATTCTTCAGCCATCAAGGCCAGAAAACCGATCCGGCATTGCTGTCACCTCACCTTTGGGGCACGATGGTGACCTTGCTGTTCTTTGAAGAAGGTACTGTCTCACTCCTGGGTACATACCTGGGAAGTTGTGTTGCTGTTCGTTCCTCCTGAGCTTTTAGTCACGTTGGGGTGGACGACCCAAGTGTGTTCTGCCAGGCCTTAGGGCATCCGTCCTTTAGGCCTACCTAGCCCCCCTGAACCCTTTGAATCCAATTTCATTACATACTTTTTACAAAAAGCATTATCTGTGAATTTGACAACTTTGACAGCGTTTGCCTTCCTTTGTTCTGCTGCCTGAATTTTGAGGCTCTCATTCCCCAGATAGAGTTGGACTGCTAATGTTTAGGCCAACACAAAGTTACTTAACCTACTAGTATTGCTATTTAGTAAATGTTGGTTGATGAATGATTTGCTAACCTAAAGCCACTTACCTGTTTATCATCTAAGGGTGTGCACTACTGAATTGTGTACTGCAACAGCAAATGTCTTACTGTATATATGTGTGAAACTTTCCTTACTTGCCTGAATTGCATATTGGGTTTAACATTGCCTTAGCGTTTTTTAATAAATAACCATATTTTTATATAACTATGGTGTGTAAGTGTATCCTTGACTATAAGTGTACTCAAAGGTCGTTGTACTCAACTACAGCCCTTCTCCCTTCTAGACTAATGTTAGGCAAGAATGTATGTAGTAGCACTGTGTGAAACTACACAACACTTGTCCTCTTGGTATTAGACAACCCACCGTTTTGGTATAGGCCTGTACTACACAAGTTGCTGGTGGACTGAGCAGCTAGGCTCATCTCAAGAGGGGTAAATGTGAGCTGTAGAGCTGTAGCAATGAAATTCACAACTACGAGTAGCCAAGTAACACTTATACTCAAGGTTTTAGTTAAAAAAAAATAGGTATTCATTTATTTAACATCAGTTTTTAAATAAGCATTATTTAAAAAGGGCAATATAGGTAAAAACAAATCTACTTTAAAAATACTTTTCCAGAATCAGCATAAGTTTAATAGATACTCCTTTGAGATGCTTTTTACACACTTCCTACACCCGGTGGTGACTTCATTCACAGGCACAGTAATTTACATCACTAGTACACTTTAGTTATCAACTCTGAGGGACAGGAAATATAAAAACCAATGGACTAGAAGAGTCTGCAGGGAGCCAGGACAGCCACAGTCAATTGGAGCACAGTCTATGGAGCTGAGGCACTTTGTAGTTAAAGTTCTGCACAAAGTTAGAGAGTTTTTGTAGAAACTCACTGTATGGTCACAAGCTGTTACACTTGTGGAGGGTAGAGCTGAAATCAACTAACAAAAAGTAGCTCCTGCAAGACTCAATTGAGAAGAGCAAAGCAAAAGACAAAGAGGTAAGTACTCCATGTCTGAACAGTACCTCTGGTTTGAAGAAAATCGGTCCAACTAGCTACTGTCCTTTTGCAGCGATGCAGATCCTGGGTTCCTGACCCTCAGTTGTGGGGACAAGAGGAAGGCCGTGTGGAGGACTCCTGCGGCAGCAATTTGGAGGTCGGCGGCAGCTACAGGCTCTCTTTGGATCAGCAACACTTTGCAGTTTCAGCACACGTTCAACAGCACCACCGCAGATCTTGGATACCGGTTTGGCTTCCTTCACTTGTGTGAGGGGACTCGAGCTCCAGTCGTCCTGCTTCTGGAGGGTCCTTAGGAGACTCCTGGAACTTCTGGCCGGATTGCAGATGTTGCACTCAACTATGGATTTCTCGACCCCAGGCACTCTGTTCCTGCAGCAGCAAAGAAGTACAACCAGTCGGGCAAGATGGTCCAGTGGAGTTCGTCTCGGGTTAGTTGGTCCCACTAACCCATGGGAAGAAGTCGTCCCTTCCGGAGCTTCTCTTGTCTATCAGAAGTTTCAGCACAGCAGTAGGGCTTCACAGGGCAATTTGAAGGTCCAGGGGGATGCAGCAAGCTTTGTTCACAGTTTCTTCGTTGGGTGTTCTTCACAGTGGTCGGCTCTGCCTCTAGTCCCAAAACCCTCGCCTTTTAAGCAAGTGTCTCCCATTAATGCGCAGCCTAGGCTGTCACTCAAACAGCAGGCAGGGTGGATGTCCTAAAAGGACAGCCAGCCAATCAGGAATGGGTCCATTCAGGCATTCCTAGAGACAAAGGATAGGGGAGTTTCGGGAACCTCCCTCACTTCCTGCCCTTCCAGACACAATGGAGCCAGAGGCAGGTTTCAGGACTGAAGCCCGCCAAAGGCAAAACAAACAAAGGACTCAAACCTGGCTTGGCGCGCAGAGTAAAAACCAATACAGACCTCACAAATATAAAATGGCAAAAAAAAAGAACGGGGCCATTTTGACAAAATGGTCACCTGTGGGTGCTATGCTGCAGTTGAGGATTCAGCTTGCGGTAGAAAAGCACAATGGTAGGAAAATTAAACCACTGCCACCAGCAATTTAAAGTAGTGAGGGTAACATAAAACATGTTACATGAGTAGGTATGATAAGGGGCTACTAGGTAACCCACACATACTCCATTTAAGAAGGTATGTGCTGGACCTGCAAAGAGAAAAGATAAGTAAAGTCCATTTCACTTTACTATTCTTGGGAACTGTAGTTCACACAAGAAAAGGTATTTAAACCTAATGAGAAATCTAAAGGATTTCTCAGTGACACTGCACTGAAGGTGCTGGGTGTCACCATACAAAAAGTAGATGCCTATGGAGTTTGTCAGACTCCAAAACAAAGGAAGAATATAATCTAAATCAGGTCAAAACACATGAGTGAGAAAAAGGTCTCACTCACTCCAGGGTTAAAATGAAAAAGTCCTAAAGAAGAGCTACGGTTGAAGAGAATAGCACAGAAATGAGGATTCTCCCTAACAACTAAGCCTGGCTGCTCAGCCGTAGCTACCAAACCTTTCGGGTAGTTTAGGCCAAACCTAAGAGTGAGAGCCATGTACACCTAAGAGAGACTTCTGAACTAAAGGTGGACTTTAGTAAAACTCCATAACACATACTCTTGCACAAGTTATAAGACGTACAATCCTGTAGGCTTGTGATTTTTGATAATTGTGTAAATTGTTGGTATCGAATGATACCTTCTTCCTATAACTTTGGTTTTATCAATGGACCTATGAATAGACTTATGATTCGTTATTTAATGTATTGTACAGTATGAATGTTTTTTGATTTTATGGACTGATGAACTATGTATCTGGATGTTTATACGCGTTTTATCATGTCAGTTTGTATAGCTTTACAGCTAAATAAAACAAAATACATATTGTTATGTGGGTAGTTGGACAATGGTGTATAAATGGCCAAAGGAAAAAACAAGGGAATGTTACTGTTGCAGTACCAATACAAAGCAAGCCTACAGACCTTGATAAACAAAAATATAGCCAATTGCAATAAAACAGAATTTTTACTTTTGGAGCGCCAGGGTATGTTACAGCAAGGTTCAAAGTATCTCCCAGAGGTGAACAGGGTCCTAGATGTCTTGTTCCGTTTTAGCCTACCTCCCTGACACAGTGTCCTGTTCCTGCTGCCACCCAACCCCATCTCACGTGCCATCTCACTGATCCACCACTCACATATGCCTTAGGACCGGATAATGGAACTTGTTGAGCTGGCTGTTAACTAACCTTCTGGAAGGTCCACCCCCTGCGGTTGTTTCTCCTCCCAGACAAACGATGGACTTGCATGTTCTTATTCTCTGGCAATTGGAGTCCCTATGTCTTTAGTGAACACCCTCTTTTCATTCCTCTCTCCAGCTACTTTATCTCTTTCCACCATTGCACCTCTACTATCGTTTCCTACTCCCTCTCACTCGCCTTGATCTTGTCCTCAACTCTGTTCTTCCCTCTACCCCTGTCAGTGATATTCAACTCCTCCAGCCTCTTCAGCTTTCTCTCCCACTCCTTGATGTTCACCACCTGCAACCGCTCTTCTTTGCCTTCCTCCTGGTTCTTCATCTTACTCATTCTGTTCCTCCCACTCACTCTTCGAGTTCTTGACGTTTTAGCTATCTTTGCACCTCCACCAACGCATCCTGTGCTCTCTACACCTCCCGTAGCTTCAATGCTTTCTCTGCCTCTTCACTGCTTGATGCTCTGCTACTCCAACCACCCACACTGCTTCCCTATCCTTGTGGGCTGTTATAATCTCCTGGTTCTCACCACTTAGCCTGGCCTTCTCAATGGCGTGAGCTGTGTCCCCGGATTAGTGCTTCTAGGATTGGCAGGTGCCAAAGGGATTTCCCTGTTCATGTGTGTTTGATTCATTTATACATGTTTTGCTCTGGATGCAGACCGAGAATCTAAAATAGCGGTCCACAATGTTAGTGTTGTCAGAATTGTCCATGCATGGTGGAGAGCAGATGGCCGTCCATGTTGAAGCCCTAGCACCTCCACTGTCTCCTCTGTGCTCTATCTTCGTCAGTAGCGATGGGATATGGCTGTGTACAATATGCATCGGTAAACTTCTTGTTCGATGAAAAAGGTGTTTAGCGTTAGCTCTGTATATCCTGCATTCAAAATACTATTGAAGCAGGTCTGACACCTCAGGTTCTGCTTTTAAGAGCCCGTAGCAAAGCTTGCAAAGATACT
The DNA here is from genome assembly GCF_040938575.1 of Ambystoma mexicanum. Lineage (NCBI taxonomy): Eukaryota > Metazoa > Chordata > Amphibia > Caudata > Ambystomatidae > Ambystoma > Ambystoma mexicanum. Next base: position 1,181,518,753 of record NC_090924.1, read on the forward strand.
TCCAGGTGCAGTGCTGCCAATGAGACTATCCCCTTCTAGCGAATCCATGCACCTTCGGGGGCAAGAGGATTTGCCTATGATAAAATAAACTACTGTTCTGAAGGAGTACAGGGATGAGTAGTAAAAAATCTCCTACTCCGCTCCACACTACTTTTAGACCAATACCGATTGCAATCATAGAAGGTGAAACAGGCACAGCCCAAGAGGTATATCTACACCCAATAGTACTGTGGTACCAAAATAAAAAGAATTTCCAACAAGTTTCTATGAAAATAGGACCTTTTATAAAAGTAGCAAATACACACAACTAATAAAAATGCCACCAGTCAATGAAGATGCACTCTTTTTAGAGTTTTTAAGAGAGAGGTGCTCAAGCAATGATTTCAGCAACAGAATGTCACATATATTGAATTAGGTGTTTCAAAAGATAGCGAATGGTACCTTACACGTCTCTAGGCAGTCCCGTGGAAAAGGACCACTTCAAATACTGTTCTTTCTTGTCTTTCGGGGCTCAACATCATTGAGCTAGGCTTCAAGGTACTTTTCTACAATTGAGCCGGCCGCTTTGAAGCCGGTCGAGTCGTGTTGTGCAAGCGAGTCGGTGTCGAGACAAGGCTCCCAGTGGATTGAGCCAGCGTTTGAAAGTGGTCGAGATGGTGGCTTCCAGAGTGGCAAGATGTTGGATCGAGTCAGTGGTCCAGACGCAGTGAGTCAGGTGCTTACATGGAGCTGATCTGGCAGTCGAATTGAGATGATTGTTTATTTGTATAGCGCCTATACTTCAATAGGTCGAGTCGGAGCCAAGACTAGTTGAAAGGCAGATAAGAGGATCAAAGCACTCCAGTGCTAAAGGCAGCACTGCACTTCCGGTTGCAGCTCAAAGTGAGTCGAGCACAGTAAAGAGTATTTGAATAGTGTATCGAAGCACTATACAGGATTTCTGGGTTTTGCAGTCGCTGAGTTAAGGCAAGTCCGTTCTTCTGAGGGAAGGAAGGAAGGAAGGAAGGAAGGAAGGAAGGAAGGAAGGAAGGAAGGAAGGAAGGAAGGAAGGAAGGAAGGAAGGAAGGAAGGAAGGAAGGAAGGAAGGAAGGAAGGAAGGAAGGAAGGAAGAAAGGAAGAAAGGAAGAAAGGAAGAAAGGAAGAAAGGAAGAAAGGAAGAAAGGAAGAAAGGAAGGAAGGAAGGAAGGAAGGAGAGAGAGAGAGAGAGAATATATATATATATCAGTCGTGTTTGTCGGTGGGTTTGTATGTGGCATTCTTGGGGATGCAACTCATGAACGGTGAGGTCTGGTGTCATGAATTATGCATGGCAGATTCTTTATTTCGTGGCCAAATTAATGCAACTATTTCTGGCTCGATCGGTCGGTTGGTTTTTCGGCATTACATTTTGTGGTGTTATACCACCATCTACAGGTGATTTGCAGAAAGTGCTCATCATCATGCATCGAAGATGAAACATGATCAACACCCGATTATTTTCCATTGCACAATTTTGTAAAAGGATAGGTACTTCACCCTCATGACATCAAATGAAATTTTGCTACAATTTGAAGATGACACAGTTGAATTGGTTGATTTGAACCAGGTTCTATGTTTACAAAAATACTTTTCTTCTGCATTCTCTCCTTTCATTAATGTTTTAATCCCACAAATATATTTTTACAGAAATGGCGTGAAAAAGGAGAGCAGTATTTAATCCCACCCGAAATAAAGCAAAATATCGAAAGCTGATACATGACCAACATCTTGAAGAAGGAAGATCAAGACCATGACGCTGATGGAATTAAGCATGCTTTCAGACAGAACAATGAAAGTGCTGAAGAACCAGAATCACGACCTACTAATCAGAGAATTCCTGCTGCTAAAAAACAAAGCAAAGGAACTGCTGAAGAAACTTAAACATGACTTGCTGTCAAGAGAATTAGTGCTGCTGAACAACGAAGGGATTAAACTGCTGAAGAAACTCAAGTGACACTTACTGATCTGAGATTTAAAAATCTGAGAATGGAAATCCCGGGTGAAGCCAGGTAGTTAAGCTAGTACACTATAATCCTTATTAGGTTCCAGTGAATCCTTCTTCAAGAATGGTCCAAAGCGGAACCAACTGAGGGGAGGAAGGGCCCCCAGTTAAAGATTCTGCAGAATCCCTAGCAATAGCTTGAACAAATACTTCCAGGTGCAGTGCTGCCAATGCGACTATCCCCTTCTAGCCCATCAATGCGCCTTTGGTGGACAAGAGGATCCTTCAATGATAAAATAACTACTGTTCTGAAGTAGGACAGGAATGGGTAGTGAAGAAAACTCCTACTCAGCTCCACACTACATCTAGACCAACAGACCCATCTTGACACAGATTTGCTATTGGCACAACACGACACAACCTTCACGACTGCAGAAAAGTCCATAGATGAAGATGCAAAATGCCACAGTGAACTGATCGACAGCAAGTTTGTTGTTAAGGATCCAACCATGGCTGCTGAAACAAGTGTTTGTGGTCCTTAATGCCATATCAACAGTGCCTTGTCTGTAAGATTTGGAGAGGGGGGTCAGAAGTTTAGAAGCAAATCTCGGGAGGATAGCTCAGTGTCTCAAGAGGATAGCTCAGGAGCAAAGTGCTCGCCTTGGAAGCAAGATGACACGAGGACCACAGGTTTGATCCCCGGGTTCGCGCTTAGAAACCTCTGGGTTTAAGCGCATTGTAAATAACCTATCATATCATATCTAAGATAGTGAGAACCCTCTGTAGAACAAAGTTTTCCTCTGTGCTACGCTGTACTCTAACTCTGCCCCCTTCCTCTATCTGACTACATCACAAAGATCCAAGTAATCAGCACCGTGGTGAGAGGTGGTGATTGTATCTGTATTTGTATTTATTGTGTTTATACAGCGCTTTAATCCGAAGCACTTTACATTATAACAACAAAATACATACAACATTATAACAGTAGAAGCAATTTACATCATGGATCAAACCAATAAAACAGTAAGTATAGCAATTAATCTGTGAGGGAAGGGGTGAGGAAGGGAAGGAGGGAAACGGAAGGGATATAAGGGTGAAAATAAAGGATGGGAAGGGGCAGGGTAGAGGTTCATAGGAAAGATGTGAGGGGAGGAGAGAGAATGAGAGGTGGGGAATGTTTCATGGTGGAGAATGGAGAAGGAGATTGTAATGAGAGGACTGCCTTTGAAGTAACAGATCTCAGCTGAAACCCCAGGAAGTGTTTGGTCTCTGGAGGGGGTAATTAGCCGTGTCAGGGGTATTAAATAGGAGGCATCCATGGGAAGGACCCACATGGTTGTTGTGGGTACAGCCAGTCTAGATTGGTTAATACACACTAATCTATGTCATGAATGTGTCACTGTTCAGCAAGTTGACAATAAAATTACATACATTGTTTGTGACTGTAGGATTGTGTAATTCTAGTAACCACCATGTTTTGTCAACTGCCATCAGGCTGCTGAGGCACAGAATTATGGTGTTTTAAACTAGAGGGGCTTACAATTCAAAAGCCACCTCCGACTGTGCAAACCGAGTTCCAGTAGCTGTGTTCAGGAATTCAAACGTGGCCTTTGATCCTGCCCTGATGCCACAGTGGGGCAGCTGCTGGGTTTGTAAAGGAACAGTCACTGGATAGGTATATCGGCGCACTATGCTTTTCAGCACAGACCCTTATGAAAGTGGGGTCTGGCAGATCACACTTTTATCTACATCGTTTTACTGCTCTAACTAAAAAGCTCATGCTATATCAACTTGATAGATGGCCTTCTGTCACACGTCCCCATACCACTCCAAGGATCCACATTACATATAAAGGCAGTAGGGCCCTACCCACTGAATCTACCCCTATTACACCCACGCCGGCGGCAAGACCCTTCCTTTGGGCTCACACCTTGTCTATGGAGTACAGACCTAAATAATCAGCATTACCTTGCAAGTGTCTTGCACCGTGGACCACCCTAAAGTTAGAGCTGTAAGGTCAGGAATCAACTCATGACCCTGGGGATGGTTTCCCTATTCCTGGCTAGCTACACCATATGGATGTGGTCAGTTGCCATAAACAAATCTCCTGCCAATCAAATAGTATTCCAGGGCCCCTATTGCCCATTACCAGCGAGATATTTGAGCTTCATAATGGCATATTTGAGTTCTAGGGGCTTCAACACACTGTTTCTCACATGGTGAGAGCACCACTGCCAAGCCTACATGTGAGATGTAAGTCTGTAGAATGGAAATTTCATTGAAATTCAGCATTATCTGGAGGGGTGGATGACAAAGATTGCATCATACTCACAAAGGCTTAAGCTTCTGCTGTCCACTTGAGTTGGTGCGGCTAGTTTCCCTTTGGTGGGTATATTAAAAGGGGCTCCCGCTGTAGAAAAGCTCAGGATGGGGGGCATGGCTTGGAGCCAACGCGATGCAGTCGCTCCTCTAAAGCTCCCGTGGACTGGCCGCTGCTATAGCTAAAATTGTGCAGTTCCTGTGGCCTACACGATCCATCGACGCCAGCTATGTGGATCGGAACCGACGCGGCACTAGCAGCTCAAAGATGAAAGCCGGGAGAGGGAGCACTATGTGCGTACTCGTCGCTTGAATCCCGGTACCCCCCCCCTCTGCCGCTCGGAGAATCCAAGATGGCGGGCGCACGTATGATGGCGGGCGCAGTCTGGAGTTGGAGGCGATCCTCCCCGTAGCACTCGAGCCAGAGGGGACGGACGAGCATCCGGATATCCAGACAAGCGGAACCTGTTTCCATCGGCCGGTGAGGGCGGCCGGGCCCCCCCCCTGGAATCGCATGCACTGGCCCCGTTTTGTGCACCCTCTCCCTCTTCCTCCTGGGGCGCCCCAGCCCACGCCGCTTTACAGCTACACATCCAGCGGACGGAGATCTACGCGGGCTGCATTAGTGGCCCACCTGGGTGCCCGGTGGGGCCTACCTTCCGGCCTACGGACATATGCAACGGCCCTTCAACCGACTCAATTTCCTGGAGCGGAGATGGGAGACCCTCCCCCCAACGGTTGGCGGCGGGAGCCCTCAGCAGGAGCCCCTTGAGAGATTCAAGGTAGGCCTAGCCCGCATGCTCTTCTCCCTGATCCCTTCCTGGGGCGCCCAAGCCCACGGCCCTGCTGCCCGCGGATAAGGCCTACATCCCGCACGGGCAGCACTTCTTAGCCTCTGGGGGCCCGTGAGCAGCTCCCATAGCAACTCTTATTCACCGCTACATCGCTCCCGGCGGCCATTGTCCCGCCGCTGACAACCAGCGCGATGACCAAGCAACAAAAGACCACCAAGTCTTCGGACATAGCATCTCTGCTTACCGCCTCCGACAAAGCTAAAAAACAAGCTTCCTGCCCCTCTATCTCACGGGAATCCCTAGATAACAAGGGACCTTTGGCGACCAAAGAAGATATACGTGAATTCATGGCTGATATCAAATCAGAATTCCGCTCTTGTATGGCGGAACTCACAACTAAACTGGAAAGCACAGATAAAGTCGGAGGTTGAACAAAGAGTGGGAGTTGTTGAGGATCATATCCAAGATCATGCCTCTGTACTAACTGAGGTCCAATGCTCAATCAGACTATTGCAGGACAAGTACGACATCCTGGAATACAAGCAAGAGGACCTCGAAAATAGGGCCCGGCGCAACAACCTCCGTATTCGGGGGTTCCCACTTCGATCCCAGACAAGGGGTTGGCTGAATATGTGGGCCTCTTTTTCCAATCTCTCCTTCCTGACCTCGAAGATTCACAGCTTCTCCTAGATCGCACCCACAGGCTGAACCCCCGACGCGGAGTGGAATCGGATGCCCCACCCCCCCCGACGTCATCACTAGGGTGCACTTCTTTACCACGAAGGAAGCCATCTCGGCAATAAGCCGCTCCAAAGACAAAATTACATTCCAAGGGACCTCCCTCCAGATCTTTCAGGACCTTTCTCCTCTTATTCTTCAAAAGAGGCGAGCCCTTCGCCCTCTAACCACCCTTCTTCAGGCTCAAAAAATCCGCTACAGATGGCTCTTTCCCACAGCTTTGCAATTTTCCTATAAGGGCTCACTCAGGAAAATTAGCCACCTGGAAGATACTACCGACATCCTGCCCCCAGATGCTTCCAAACCCTCGTCTTTCCTGCCCTCCGAACCAACGGCTGACTCAAACCGGGTGGCCTCCCCTAATCTCACACAAGATTCTTGGTCGAAGGTTCCCAGATTCCGGAAGAGGAAATAGCCGGATGCGACCCCATGATGGAGCTTCCACCTCGATACCGGCTCGCAGCCCGGCACCATGATCCGATCAGCATCCTCAGGAACACAGATAAGCTTCATCCCTAATGCAGCGGGCATTATTCCACGGTCCATGCCCGGTTCCAAGGTACAGTCCATCTATGAGTCCTTGGAACAAACCACTAAGATTACCTGTAAGGTTAGCCATGTTGGCTACACACTGTTCTATGGCCCCGTTGGCCAAGGGAGGCATTAGACCCGCAAAAGGTCAGCCACCCTCAGTTAAAACTCGGCCCTCCCGTTGGCGGCCCGACAAAAAACCCCACAGGCAGGTTGGGGAATGGCCACGCACTCTGCGACATGATGGCTGATCCCTCTACAGCTCCCCCTGACCCCAGGACTCGTCAACCTCCCTGGAACTGGCCCCAGAACATCAAACTCTGAGGTTTGTCTCCCTGAATGTCAAGGGACTAAATTCACCCGCCAAATGCAAGTCCATCCTACAGAAGCTTCAGAACGACAGTGCAGCAGTGGCTATACTACAAGAAACCCATTTGCTGCCGGCAGACCATAGCCGCCTACGCTCCCGAAACTTTCCGAAGAAACTTTTCGCATCTGGGAGCTCTAAGAGGGGTGGCACAGCTATCCTATTCGGGAGGGGACTGAACCCTCAAATTCTAGACTCTATAAGCTGCCCGGTGGGGCGGTACATGGCGGTGAAATGCCTACTACTAGGACAACTCTATTCTATAATTTCCGTATAAGCACCCAACTCAGGCCAGGCGCTGTTCTATGAATCCCCGAGTACAACTCTCTCCCCGTTTCTGGAAGACCAGATAGTGATTGGAGGGGACTTCAATGGGGTCCCGGACCCCACGAAAGACAAGTCACACCCACCCAGTGCCGGAGACCTCACCATAGCCCTGGCTCTCCTACAACTATTTAGAACTTTGTGGGGTGGTGGCTTCATGGAGAGTACTCCACCCATCTGAAAGAGACTTTTCCTTTTATTCTTATGTCCACAGAACCTTCTCCAGGATAGATCTTCTAGTGTCTCCACAAATCTTCACGTTCACCAACAATGTGACAATTGGCTCCAGAATCTTGTCTGATCACGCTCCGGTGACCCTGGAAATCCGAGTGCAGGAACCAGCTAACCCCCAACAGCGCAGATGGACTCTATATTATCCGATTCTCAACGAGATGCCACTCAGAGACACGATCGCAACCACGATCACCAACTTCCAAGGAGAACCCCAGTGAGGACACCTCTACTGCCAATACTTGGGACACAATGAAGGCAGTAGTGCGGGGTGAACTGATTGCGCAAGGTGCAGCCTATCATAGACACAAACGTCAAACTCGCCAGGGCCTTGAGGAAGACCTTAGAAATGCAGAAAGGACCCATAAGGAGAAGGGCTGGACCCCAAAAACTCAGCGGGCCATCCGGATAGCACAAAAAAAGATTGAGGCAAAAGCAAAACTGTTTTACTATGCTAAAAACAACAAAGCAAATAAGCTACTAGTGGCCAAACTTACCAAGGCGAAGAGGAACAATACAATTGTGGGCCTGCGGTACCAACGAGGCAAGGTCCATTACGCTGACCAGGACAAACTGCAACTCGCTGCGACCCACCTGACTCAGGTGATGACCGCTCCAGTGCGGGACATGGAGGAACAGAAGGAATACTTACGGGGTGCAGCGCTTCCCCGGCTAAAAAGAACAGCCCGTGACTCTCTGGAGGCGCTGATTACTGACGAAGAAGTGGACGGGGCAATAAAAGCCCTTAAATCCCGAGCCCCTGGCCCTGATGGGTATACAACCAGGTTTTACAAGATTTTCAAACCCCAACTATTAGCACCTTTGGTACAGTTGTTTAACTCGTTCAGGACCACGTGCACTGTAACCCCGTCCATGCAGGAGTCAATTACGGTCTTATTACCTAAACCGGGAGGCAATCCGAAGAACCCTGCATCATATAGACCCACTGCCCTTCTCAACATAGATGCTAATATTTACTCTAAAATCCTGGCATCAGGTCTGTCTCAGTTCTTGCCGGAGATAATCAGTGCGGATCAGAGTGGCTTCCTCAGACACTCAGGCCTTCCACGGCCGACAACATTCAAAGAGCCTTGGATCTGGTGGAACTTGCTTCCCGGGATTCCTGGGAATTGGTGCTTCTGGCCCTGGACGCGACCAAGGCGTTCACAAAGTGGATTGGACTTTCATGAGGCTCACCCTTGAGGCTTTTGGATTTGGCCCGGAGTTCTGCACTATGACGCTGGCAAATTACAAAGCTCCCAAAACCCTTCTCAGAGTTAATGGCACCCTTTCCTCCCCCATCAACCTAACTTGCGGAACCCGACAGGGATGCCCACTGTCGCTACTTCTCTTTGCTCTAATTATGGAACCGTTTGCCCAGCGGATCAGGTTGAACCCTGCAGTCGAAGGCTATCAGGCCCAGCACATCACAAGCTGGCCCTCTATGCAGACGATGTCCTCCTGACTATCACGAAACCCCGCTCCTCCCTCCCTCAAGCCCTGGCTGAGATAACGAGCTATGGCAGGGTCACAGGCTTCACAGTCAACTATCGGAAATCAGTCGCCATGGGAGTGGGTTTGACCCGAGAAGACCGAGAGGCCCTAGTTCCGCTGTGCCCAATACAATGGACGACCAAAGGAATTAGCTACTTGGGAGTTCAGATCCCGGCCAACCCAAGCGAGACCTTTCGGGCTAATTTTCCCCCATTATTTACAAACTTGGAGGCAGATTTGAGACGCTGGGCAGCACAAGAGATATTGCTGATGGGCCGTATTACAGCTTGTAAGATGAACTTACTACCGAGATTTCTGTATGCGTGCTCTACACTCCCGGTGCCGGTTCCGGCGCCAGCCCTTCAACGCCTACAGAAGAAAATGCTGCAGTTTATTCCCTATCCCTAAATCCACGATGCTGGGCAACGCAAAACTGGGTGGCCTCGGGGTCCCTGACCTGCAGAAATACCAAATGGCGGCTCAACTGTCCTGTATCTAATCATGGCAAGTCCTCAACAACCGCCCTGGATGGGTGGACCTCGAACAAGCGCAGTTACCCCTCCTGCTACGCTTTCTCCCAGAAGTCCCCCCTCCGGAACGGCGACAGTGGCGGAACTTTCTGGCATCCACCAAGGACACCATTTCGGTGTGGGACAAGGCGTTGAAACAGAGAGGATCCCGACGGGGCTCAGCCTCCTCTCCCCGGTGTTTATGAACCCGACCTTCTCTCCTGGTCTGTCTCCCCGGAATTTTAAGGCCTGGATTGCAGGAGGCCTAGAGACCCTGGGTCAACTTTTTCAAGGGGGCCAACCCTGTACCTTTGAGCGATGCAAAGAACTCTTTAGGATCCAGGAACAAGATTCACATATACCCAGCTACGCCACTGGTGCACCCACCCACAGACTCGCCAGGCGGCTACTCGTCCCCCCACAGCCATCAAATTGACCCTTAATGAGCTTCCGCCCCGAGGAAGAATCTCCACTCTATACAAGCGCCTCCAAACGGATTTCCTAACCTCCAAGACCCAGTATATGGCCCTATGGGCGGCGGACCCGGGCCATCCGATTGAAGACCAACAGTGGGTTGACATCTGGTCCCGGGCTCACACCTCCTTATCATGCATCACAAATAGAGAGTGTGCCTACAAGATCCTCCTCCTGTGGTACTACCCTCCCCCAAGACTTCACCACATGAACTCCACACTAAACCCTCAATGCTGGAGGCAATGTGGCCAAATAGGCTCCTTCTTCCACATGTGGTGGTCCTGCCCCAAGGCTCAAGCCTTTTGGAAACAATGCCTAGCGACGACAGCGGACATCACTCAGGTGCGACTGCCCTTGGCCCCCGAACCTATCCTCTTTGGAGCACCGATCCCCCGGGATCTACCCAAGGTCTGGTCCCAAGGCCAAACTATTATCGCAATGCCTACTTGCGGGCAGGAACGTGATAGCCCGCACCTGGAAAACGACAGAAGGCCCTCTCATGCCTTTCTGGTGGATGTAAGTCTGGGACATCCTGATCACCGAAAAGGTGATGGTTGCCGGGGCAGGCACTTTACATCGCTTTCGCAACATCTGGGGTCCGGTATTGGATTTTGACCAAAGGTTCCCGGCCCCGACTTTCAAGCCCCAACTGGCCAGGAGAACTATTCAGGATGGAGATCCTCTGCGGGGACGTGAAGACGGGACTTGAGACCGAAGGGTGGGGTTGGAGGAGCGTCAAATGATATAGAAATGGCTAGATGAGACTTTCTATGATTGTCCAGCAAGCCACAATGCCACAGACTCTGGAAAGGTTGGTTATGATGAATCCTATGTGAAGCCCAGGTCTTGCCTCAGAGGTTTGATTAAATGTTTCCACTTAGCCATACATTTGGGGATGATAAATAGGAGTGCATGGAGTGCCTGTCTATGTGGATGAGGTTCTTTAAGTCAGACAGGAGTTTCAACATGAAGGTGGTGCACTAGCCTGTTAACATTTCTAATGTAGGTTCAATACTATATGTTTTAGCAGTATGTAAGGCTTCGAAATATCTGTTAGAACTGTCCACAATGACCAAGCTGTACTTACTTTCCTCCTTAGAGGGCCTGCGGAGTCCATTGATACCTACGGGAGGATAGCTCAGGGGCAACGCACTCGTCTTGGAGGCAAGATGACAGAGCAACAAAGGTTCGATCCCCACTTCTGCGCTTAGAAACCTCTGGGTATTAAGCGAGTTAAAAATAACCCATTACAATTACTATCCAAGAGATTCAAGCAAAATCAATAGTCAAGAGTGGTTATAAAGGTGCTAGGCCCACATCACCGGGAGAGTTATTTTTGCAAATTGGGACAGATATCTCAGTGCTGTTTAATCTGTCTGTATATTCCTAGTCAAAACAAACATGACCCTTTATGGCAGCTAAAGGGTCTCAGATTTCCTGTGGTTGGATTAGATATTACAAGATCCAAAGCTGCCTTCATGGAAGAGTTGGGGCCAAAATAAGGTAGCATCTTTGCCGGTTCCCAGTGAGGATGTGATCTACCCGATAAAGGGACACCCTTTCTTCAAAAAAACACAGCACCACCTTCTGAAATTATTCCTCCTCAGAGATCACATCCTTTAAGGCAGACCAAAGTGACAGATCTTTTCTTTGGCTAGCTGAAAATTCAGCTCTAAGGGGTAGTGAATAGTTGTTTCTGTGGGTTTTTGTGTGGACTTTAACAGACAGAGCTTATTTTTGCTTTGGGGCTTTAGTGAAGGTTTAGTGGACATAAACATGTTTCCCTCTTTTGGTAGGGCTCAGATCTGTAGTTTCTTCGACTGTGCTCTCTATGTATTTTACACATACAATTTGCTCTGCTGTATTCGCTCCATGCACCATGACCTCCCCCAATTAACAGCCTACTTCACCTGCCCCCCAGGTCTAGCAATAATCAGGACACACCCAGACATAGTGGTTAACCTCTGTGAACGCTGGTGGCATTTTACTTTAGGTCAGTGGACGTACATGAGCCTCAAATGGCCATTGCAGTAATAACCCAGGAGTCGCAGCCTTGCTAGAGGAGGTGGCAGAGTGTGAATAGTGATTGGTTGGTAAACCCACGAGTGCCAATAAGGATGTGGGAGAACAAAGGAAGCCACTGTCCATGGCAAAGTTACGCATACCTATATGTCCCCATATTAGATTATAAAGGCGCTTTTAGCTACCCGAGAACAAGAACACTGATCTCAAAAGTCCACAGTTTTAGTACCGTTTGGTGTGAAAGAAAGCTCCTGAAGATGTGGTGGTCTATGTCACGTGGAGAGGTTGTGCAGTTCTTTATCAAGCTTGCATGGTCCTGTAAAGCCATGCACAGAGGATGTAGTCTAACAGGGTCAGTCATGACCCTGTCACTGGGTGTAGGGTGGGAGTGACCCTTCTCAACCTGAAGCAGAAGACTCACAAAAACAAAACTCAGACTAAGCCCTGTCCCAGATATGTTAAAGTGGCAGTGGAGGAGAGTGTCACCTGTCCCCATGTGCCAAACACGTAAAACCTGATGAATAGCAGTCTACCAGTACCTCTCAAAGTAGTTGCCGGCCACAGTTATTTTGTTTTTTCAAAACCATAACTCCCAGCATTCCAATGGAAGCAGCCTAGAAGACCTGTAGCCGATCTAACCTAGAATGAACAAAAACGACGGCACAGATGAAGTATGAACCGGCACCACAACCCAAAAGTAACCAGCAACCCAGAGGAGCAGAAAAGCAGCCCTGCAATTCATATAATGAATTTTCCAGCCCACTGAATGAATGAGAACTGTTAGCAAAACCATGATGAAAAAGGAGGAGGGACTTAGAGGGGTTTTTAAAGCTTCGCAGCTGTGGAGCCCTCCTCCTGGGGGAAAGGGAGGCACAGATTGGTGCAGGAAATCAGGTGAGCGCTGCAGCCAATATTTCAGCCAAACACAAAATACAATATATCGACAGCGCACACTTTTTCATGTCACCTTCCGAAGCTTTGTTGTACATAACAGCCACAATCCCTCCCAAACCCTGGCGTTCAACTGACTATCCTACACCTATGCCCCCTTGAACCGTTGCCTTACCAGAAATGAATGGCTGATGATGCCTGGCATTCCACACGCAAATGGATGATTCGCTTTCCACCAATGTGGCCCATTATGCTCAGCTGGTAAAATAATGGACTGGGCTGCCTTTTCGTAGTTCTATTGGGACGCTTGTTGCGCCTCCAATGCATTTTTGTTTCATGAATGTTCATGGGAAGCCAAGGTTATGTTGGGGAAGACAGTGAGTAAGGGGTTGGGGATTACTGTTATAACACCACAAAATGTTACTATGTATTCAAGTCAGTTTATATGAATGCACTGTGACAGAAATTGGCATTCTATACGGGGCAATTCCCTCTAAAAATGGCCGCAATCATGGCACCCGATCCACTACTTCTCTTTTGCTGGAATGTTCGAGGAATAAACAATCCTGCTGAAGCCAAGAATATACCCGTATACATAGAACGCCACTAACCCAAAATACTAGAGCTACAAGAAACTCAAGTGCCAATGGGAACAAATTAATATTTGCCAAAGGGTAGCGGAAGAACAGATATTATACTCCCTATTCATCACAGTCACGCAGAGTGCTGACTTTGATTCACCACTCACTCCCATTTCTTACTATTAAATCGGTCATTCACCCACTCGGAAGGTACATCATTAATTGGGGGAAAACATAAGGCCTAAAGATACTACTAATGAACACATTTGAACCCCATATTCTATGCGAACCTGGCGAGGGCCTGTGATGATTCCGATGATTTCCTAATGGTACGGGGTGGTGACTAACACTACACTAAATACAGATATAGATTGCTGCACCAAGTGCCCCATAGCCCTCAGCGCCTGCGCTGCTGCCATCAAACAGACGTCATATCTGAACATAGCAGATGCACAGAGATGCACTCACCCCTATGCTATGGAGTACTCCTTTTACTCCTCCCCGCATGATAGGAAGTCAAGGATAGACTATTGGCTCATCTCAACCTCACTCCTGGGAATGGTTGACAAATGCTACATGTTGCCCAAATAACTTCCTTCTTCAAACTAAATATTGGTGTGGTCCCCTTGTACTCGACTGTGTGGGAACCATTTAAAGTATTAATTAGAGGGGTAGAGTTGGTGTCCACCCCATGTATATTGAAAACTATTGGAGCGGAAACACCACAAGAAAAGTCTTCTTGGAAATCAATTCGGAATCACATACTAACGAGTCGCCCGGCAAAATTAGGTCCAAACTGGCCGTATTCTGCGTGATGTGGGTGTATGGATGAAGTATACTTTATGTTCAAAGTGTACTACATCCATAAACCCACATCACCTCACAGATATGGTGAAGCTGATAGGTCGTGAAGACAGTCAGGGCTAAAGTTACTAGAATGAATATTGCCTGTTCCAGGGCTGCAGACGGCACGATGCTTACTGATAACGTCGCTATCAACTCAATGGGTCGTTTGCGCAATACTACACGCAGCTATACTCTGATCATGATACTAAAACAATAACAGAAATTAAGCAATACTTAAACACCACCACACTGCCCTCGCTACCGGATGCTGCAGTAGCAGCCCTTGATGCACCACTCACTACAGGTGAAATAGGTGAAACTACAAAGTCCCTACCATTGGGTAAGGCTCCAGGATTAGGAGCGAAATTCTATAAAGAATATGGGAACCTCATGGCCCCATACCTACTAAGTATGGGAGGAGTCATCAGAGAGAGAGAGACAGGCTGCCTGCATCTTCCAGGTAAGCAAATATCACAGTGTTGTTAAAACCAAATAAACCACCCAAAGAGTTAGGCTCCTACTATCTAGTATCATTAATGAATGTTGATACGAAAAACATTGCTAAACTGTTAGCGACTAGATTGCTCCCACGCATGACACTTATACAGATCTGGCAGGTTTGATCCTTTGTAGATCGACAGCCTAGAATCTGAGATCGCAGATAAATCCACATGCTAAATTAGCGGCTGCCTCATTGGACGCAGAGAAGGCGTTTTATGTGGTGCACTGGAACATTTTTTTTGTCTCGTCTTTCAACGTTGGGTCCAATTTAATTAAATTATTGTATACCTCTCCTTTCGCAGCGGTTCGTACAAACGGGTTCCCATCACTCAAAGTCAAGCTGTCAAGGGGCACAAGACGGCGCTGGCCCGTCGCCACTTTTGTTCACCCTTGTATTGAACAATTGGCTGTGTTAATTCAGAACAGGCATGGACATCGGGTCACCTGAGGTCATGTCACTATTTGCCGACAACACATTGCTATATGTTCGAGACCTGGACAAAAACCTAAGCCAAGTGAGATGAAATCAAACAATACTCTCAATATTCCGGATATTGCTGCAATTGACCCAAGTCTGAACTCTTTCCACTAACCAATGCAACGTCTCCACCACAGACACCATTAGGGTTCCTTTGGACACAGCAAGCAGTAACCCAACTGGGCATTAAGATGTCTATGTCAGATAAATCAATGTATGCAGACAATGTGCGACATATCTCCCGATACTCACAACAAAATGTAATGCATGTTCTAAATTACCAGTATCGCTACACGGGAGACTCTTCCCGCCTCAAGATGATTAATCTGCTCTAACATTTATATTACTTTTTTCATATCTGACCTGACGGACTCTTCTTCAACGCTCTGTGACGTCTGTGCTTATTTGGGGCTCTGGTGAATCCAGAATGAAGTGGGAGGGCATTGTTAAACCGGTTGAACAGGGCAGCCTTGCAGCCCGCGATTTTGAATTATATTTATTAGTAGCTCAGGTGCAATATGCGTCACATAACAGTACAACCCAAGACCAACTACTTGTTGAGATCGAACGACGTGGCACCATATCATATAATCTGCATTCTGTAATATTCAATTAAAAATACGATGATTGTAACTTGGACCCGGTTAGAGCCACTGTCAATGCATGTGCCAGGCTGTTCAGACAATTAGGAAGAACATCCCCATTCAACTGAAGCAGAACCTTATGGGAATTTCCAGACAAAGGCCCATCCCTCGATAAAAGTATACAATCCAGAATGGATAAAGAGAAAATACTCATGCTAGGTGACATGTTCCCACAGGGCACTTTTGTATCAGTGGAAGACGTCACGACTAAGCTAGGTAATTCTCAATTATTGTTGCTCCAGTACTTGAGTGTGACAGCAGTGTGATGAATCTGAAGGTATCATCACTGTTTTCCCAGCGGTAACCTCTTCCCATGTGGCCTGGGGACGGCAGCTGCTCCCCGATCCTGCCCCTGGGGGCGGTTATATGGGGAAGGATCACATGGGAGAGACAACCTCTGGGAGAGGATGGGGGTATCATCTGATGAGACATTGTATCGCCCTTCCCTTTCTGAAAACAAATCTTGCACTCCCCATGCCCTAAAAGCCTATTGTAATACATC
This sequence comes from Ambystoma mexicanum, assembly GCF_040938575.1. Taxonomy (NCBI): domain Eukaryota; kingdom Metazoa; phylum Chordata; class Amphibia; order Caudata; family Ambystomatidae; genus Ambystoma; species Ambystoma mexicanum. The sequence continues at coordinate 1,181,534,959 of NC_090924.1, forward strand.
CCCTTGACCACCTATGGAGAGCAGTGTGAATCAGTCATTACATTCCAACTGTCATAAAATTGTGAAAGACACTATTCCCAGTCCTACATACTCTTCCTCCAAACCTAGTTTGCCTTTAAAACCCATTGCAAACACACTATTTTTAGAAGGGGACTACTCCCACAAACCCCACAACACTTAAACAAAGAAGAGGAGTAGAGTAATGCAGAGCCAGGAATCCACAAGCACATGCAGTGCTCTAGTGCCTGGGACCTTTAAAATCACAGAAGCAAGAACCACAGAGCGGCTGCTGACCTGATCGTCTTGCTCCTCTCCATGAAAGGGGAGGTCTGTGGAGCCAATAGGCTCAGAGCCCTGAGGAGAGAAGGCTGCTGGAAGCAAGTGATGCGCGGCAGGAATGCCAGAATCAAGTGGAGAGCTCCTGGGCATTCGACGGCGTTGGAGAACAGCACTTTGCTCACTGAAATGCCATGTGAAACAGACGAGTGCAGCGGAAGCCTCAAGAAGCAGGAAACCAGTGGAAGTATGGCTGCAACGTGGAAGGCAGCAGGAGACCGTCACCGGCAGACCGTAGAAACAACGGTAAATGCCATCAAGACCCGGTGAGTTAAAGGGACAGAGGGAACAACAGGGCATGTCGGGAACTAAGCCAAAGTGAAATAAATGTAACTTGTGAAACCATGAGTGAAAAGAAATGGTGGTAAAACCGGAGAGAGAAAGACGGAAAGAGTAGTTTCCAAAAGGGAGAGACTTTCAAGTTTTCCATGTATGTTACAAATATATGAAAGAGACTGAAAAGCCAATATATAAGAAACCAAGTATATTAGACAAGAAGGCTACAAGACAGATCCATCAAACGTGGGAGAGTGCGCAGGAGCTCACATCCAAAAAGCCCTGGCAGCTATATGTTTGTGCATTCAAGAGAAACCCTGGCAGGAAAGTATATCAGGCAGTTAAAGTGCAAGATTAGGGAAAGCCCCGGTAGGACAGAACTGCAGGCACTTAAAAGTGTAATTTCAAAAAGCCCCGACAGGAGGGAGTGAGAGGGTGCTAGAGGGCCCCGTCAAAATGGCTACAGGACTGTGAGCTCCCAGGCACTCCAGATGATCCGGAAAATATCCTGAAATAATCCCGACCTGTCATGATCTTAACATTTGCTGCATCAGCTTTCGGATCATATTGGGCATGATCTGTACGACTTTGGGACTCCTGTGTGTATTATCTGCGGAGATGGAAGCAGCGATAATAGTGCAGTGAAGAACTGAACTGCAGCACCCTGGGCATGGCCTGTGCTGGTTGGAAAGATGAGCGGGCCGGGGTCACTCCTCCTGACTTTGTGAGGTGTGCGGCTCCATTGATTGACTATGCTGAGGGTCGGATCTGGACAGCTGCGGTGCTGTCAGATGAGTGTGGGGGGGGCGACTGCACCCGGTGGGTGCGCTGCCTGTAGTGCCATCGCTCGGAACGAGGCTGTGAGGTGAGGTAGGTGGCCTTGGAACAGCACATGGGTGCGCCGGGCCGATTGGCCAATGCCGCAACACTGGTGGGTGAGGGGGTGGTTGCCGGGGTGAGCCCTGCTGTCCCCGGGTCTGTGAGGAGCTCTGGTCGGCACTGAGCCCAGTGACGCATGCTAGCGTTTGCCGTTGGCTCTCCCTGTGAGGCGCGCTGTGTTCCTGGGCAGAGAGAGTTGGGCGGGCAGAACAGTGTGGCGGCAGAGCACTGTAGAGGGACAGCGGCCTGACTGGAAGGATGGAAGCACACTGCATGTGCTATGGTGACAGCGGTGTCCAGAGCAGGACTGCCATGACCGTAAGTGTTGGAGGCTGGTCGAGAGGAGTGGGGCATGATACGTGGAGTCATTGCCACGGTAGATATATGGGGCCCCGGCTCTGGAGTGGCATTAAGGAGGGTCCGGGCTCTGCTGTGTCTTTTAGTCCTGTGGGTACACGATGGCAGGACAGTGAGCCTGCTCCACCAATGTTGATCGGTGAACAATTGCAGTGGATGGTACCCAGGTCTGTGGCATGTGATGGGAGGTGTAGTGTTGGCTGTACCATCACATTGGGAGTTACTGGGAAGGTGAATAACACGCCTGCTGGCAGTAACATTGCATCATCCATACCTGCTTTGCTGCACTTACTGGACAGCTGGGCCCTGCTGAGGACCCTTCGTGGAGGGGCTTGCAAGGTTCTGGGATACAGAGTGCTTAGCTGCTATAGGATTGTGTGACGAGACTCCTGCTGCAAACCCTACTGCTGGATTCGGAGGTGTGGCACATATGCCTGCTGATCCTTGTAAGCCTGGGAAGGGAGTCTACAAATAGTGCCTTTGCCCTTTGCACAGATTGGACTGCCATACAATTGACGAGAACCAAAACTATAAAGGTAACAGAGGAGTGACATCATGTTGAAATCACTTGAAGCCGATAAGCAACAGTCGAAATTGCAGTTTGTGACCTCAACACCGGCCAAATGCCAGGCAAAGGTGGAAGCATCTCCGGGGGACACCTCTCAGTCTTCCTCTTCGGACCCTAGTGGAGTACCCAGTGATATTAAAGTTATGCTTATCAGTTGCAGGCAGGTATATAATAATTGGATGGGAAGATGGACACCCTAACATGTAAAGTGGATCAGCTGCAGGTGCGTCTAGACAAATATGGGGAGAGACTAGACTAGGTCGAGGAGCACGTATAGACGGTTGAGGAGGAATCCTCGTCGGCCACGAGGGAGCTAGTCCTAGTTCGGAGAGCGCTTAAGGAACTGGCGGATAAGCTTGCGCCGGAATAATCAGATTTCCAGAAACGGTGGATCATCGCAATATGGCGCTCATGGTTGAGGGTCTCTTGCCTGAGACCCTTGGGCGCAAGGACTTTTCAGAAGTCTTTATTGTTGAGAGAACTCATCGCGGGAGGAAGCCAATACCTGGGGAAACAGCTTGGACATATTAGCCCGGATGTTGAACTTTCATGATCGAGACCCATTGTTAGGCAGAATTATATGCAGTACCCTTTGGGAACACCAAACACAATTAAGACTACAAGTGTAAGTACAATTTCACCTTTGGTACAAGCCTGTACTACACAGTAAAGTGGTAGCGATGGCTGAGCAGCCAGACTTATCTCAAGAGTAAAGTGAGCAGTATCTATAGTTACACAAAGGACAGCAATTACTGTGATTCAAGGTTTAGGAGTAAAAGAACATACATTTATTTGCACCATCAGTTATAATAGTCCCGGGAGGATAGCTCAGTGGCAACGTGTTTGCCTTGGAAGCAAGACGACACGAAGCAACACAGGTTCGATCCCCAGGTCCGCGCTTAGAAACCTTTGGGTATTTAAGCGTGTTATAAATACGCAACTAAGACAAAAAAATAAACAATTACGCAACTAAAACACAAAGAATTCCTGTAACAGCACCTCGATGCCCATGGGCTGTGTGAGCGCTTTAAAAATGTAAATAAATAAATAAAACAGTTCACTATTAGAAAGCAGCAGAAAATCACAATCCTAATACACTACAATAACCCCCAATCAATTCTGGACAAGTTAAGCTCAAAATGAAGTGTGAGCAAAATGGCACTTCAGCAATTTAAAAGGGAGGAAGAGACAAGGTTATCCAAAATCAACACCAACAAGTGATAGGCAGGGCAATCTAGAAAAGGCTTACTACAACTAGGATTCAAGTCATTAGGCCTGGGCCAATGTTAATGGTTCAGAGTCTTTGCACAGGATCACATAGTTCAAAGTAGTTTGCGGTTAAGTCTTTGCCAAGAGTTCAAAACGAAGTTGGTTGGAGGAAAAGTTATTTATAGGAGAAGAGAAGGACAAGCCTTCAGAGAGGCGAAAGATTACAAACACTTTCACGGCGTTCGGACGGAACAACGACCGGATTTGCACAGTACCTTAAATTAAGAAGAATGCTGTAGCTGAGGTGGTTGTTCCTGGCAGTTCCTGCAGGCTCAGTTACTGAAGTGACTGCCGTGGTGACAAGAAGGAGGAAGACTGGCGGGTCCTGCACTGCCCAGGAAAGAAACCAGCAGCAGAGCAAAGCGTCAAATTGAAGGTGTGCTCCTTAAAATCCAAACGGGTTCCGTTCCTCCTGGCTATCCGCTTCACTGCGATGCACAGCAAGTTGTCACGATCCATGCCCCTGACCCCCTCAGGCATAACAGCCGCCTGGCAGCAGTGGGGCTAAAGCCCTTCACACTGGCCCAAAGGGCCTTAAAACTCCATCAGAAACATACATGGAGTCAGTCCTGGCGTCTTTGGCTCCAGGCTCATTATCAGGAATAAAGCAATACCAGTTTTGGACCTTAATCCAACATGGAGGCCTATTACACAACTCAGTTCTTTAGAACCAAGCCATGCGGTCTAGTGTTTTGGGTGTGGCTAGGCCTGGAACCACTTGGCCTGCAACTACTTTACCTGGGCTATTTAACTACACCCAAACAGCAGAACATGCTTTGCGTTATTACACACTCCTGCAACGAAACGCTCGCCGTGTCCAGCTCCTGCTCATCTGCTTATCCAATCCTGAAGCCATAGATCCGGATTCCATTAATAACCTGGAAGAACAAGAACAGCATTAACGAACAAGAGCACTTACCTGTGAAGTAACCGGCCTTGAATCCATCCTGCGCTTCGATTACCTCGCCCATCTCTGGAGTTCGCCGCAACCTGCAAAGGTAAAGAAACAAGGACAGCATTAATAATTCATATCTGGGCAAGCAGCGAGTCCTGGCAGCACCCTGCACTTCTCTTACCTCGCCCATCTCCGGGTTTCACCACAACCTGCAAGGGAAAATGAACAAGGTCAGCATTAATAAAGCACTTACCTGCATCACTCCGGAACATCACCGCAACCTGTACAAAGAGCAGAGAACACAGGTTAGCAATTAACACCAATAAACAGCGCAGCGCTCCGCGCATCAGTAACTCACCGTGGTCTTCGCCATCGGCGCAGCAACTCCGAGATCGCAACCATCGCTGTGAAAACAAAAAGAGACATTGTTAGGGAACAGCGTAGTGGAGCACGACGCTGAGAAGACAGAAAACGGAGGGAAAGAAAGACAGAATCAAGACGGAAAAGACATTATAACTCAACTGGAAGACAGCAAGCAGAGTCGGAGTCACAGCCGGTCTGGACCCGACATAAGGGCACACGGACCAGTGAAGCAACCAGCTCCACGGAACGCCTGCACCAACCACGCACCCATGCACAGACGCAGGACGGAGAGTTCAATGCACAAAAACCTAAGGTGAGCAATAGCCCCAAGGGAGGGGATTTGGACCAGAGGGAGGTGGGAGTCCACCCATCACAGAATAAGTATCTTAACCCTTCATTCTCCTATTATAGGCGCTAGCCAACGTCTGGCATTTAACCAAGCAGAGAGGGGTCCAGGACAGCGTTTAGACCTCCATTCAGTTTTGTTTGGCGCCCCCGTGGATACCAGGTGAGCATAACACAAATTCGACCAGGAGAGGGAGGCTGGCATTTGGTGTTTTGCGAGCTGGTAGAAGAGGGAAGCTCAAGGGAAGAACATTTCTTGCAGATCTTCTCTGTCGTCGGAGTTTCAGGCGAGTCGGACCTGCAGCAGGGCTTCACTGGGATGTCCAGTAGTTGCAGCAGTCGTCTTCCTTCAGCTCCTCGTTGGTTCTCTCGATCCAGTGGCGACTCTGCCTTCCAAGTCCCAGAGACCTGCTTTTAAGCAGTTTTCCACCCCATTCACACAGCCTGGCTGTCAATCACACAGCAGGGTGGCTGTCTGTCATGATGCCTACTCCCGGGAAGCCAGTTCAGGACCAGCATCCCCGAAAGCAGACATGTCCCCAGGGAGGGACCCAGCAACCCCTTATAGGGGCTCTTTGGACATTGTCCTGGCGCCTTTGGCGCCAGGCTCATAGAAGGCATCAGTCCTGGCACCACAGGCGCTAGGCTCATTATGGGAGTGCTTGGATGGACTTACCTGATGCAGACCATGCTGCCGGATCCAGACCTCCTTGAGGTCTGAAAGGGACTATTTTACCTATGGGACTATTTTACCACTCGGGCGTGGCTGAGGAAGAATACTTACCTGGAACTACTTTGGGGGCTATTTAAACCACGCCCAGACAGCAGCGCACGCTTCGCGCTGTTCTGCATTTAGCAGCTGGACGCTCACCGTGTCTGCTCCTGCATCCTGGCTCCAGCCACGCCCGCCTGCAACCTGGAACACCTGAAAAGGAAGGAAAGGAGAGAAAGGTGAATAATTGAACTTTACCTACCTCCATCCGGACTCCAGAACCATCACTCCGACGATCCTGAGAAAAGACATTATTTTTAGAAGCGCATCACATCGCTCACTGCAGCGCCGCGTTCCACTCACCTTCACGAGGCGCCCTCGGGCTCTTCAGCGACCATTGGCACCATCCGTCGCCTTTCAGCGCCTAAGGAGAAAAAGAGACAAACAAAGGTGAGCGAAGGAACAAATTGAGGAAGGCCTGATTCTTCCACCTTAAGACTTACCTGATTATTGTTGGGACAATCTTTCCTCACCTCGGGTCGGCGCCGCTTCTTTGGCACTTCCGTACCCCAGCCCCTAAGGGGAAAAAGACGCACGCATTAGTGGGTGAAATCAAGATCACTAAGGGAACCATCCATCAAAAAGACTCACCAGAGTTTACCTTCGGCGAATCCATTCCTCAACGCGGATTCTTCATCCTGCATCTGAAATAGAGAAAAGGACAACGGACAATTAAGGCTTGAACTTTTGCAACTGAATACTTACGGCCTCATATCGGAAAAGTCAAGCGGAGTTGAATACTCACCAAACCCGAGATCCAGTGAAGTAACTGGAAATCAACGCGCCCCTGCATCGGAAGCAGGATGGAGAGCTCGCCCTTTCAGACTGTAAGGTGAGACTCTACGGGGAATCGCAGAGGGGGTTCAAGGAGTGTGAGAGGGGGAAGGGGGGAATCCGACACATTATCCAGCAGACAGTCAATCCCCTTTTACATCTACAGAAGGATTCTTCTACGGGCCAGACAGGCGAGGTTTGGGGGTCCAGTCCAGTCCGTCTTCCGAGTCCTGCGCATCACCTTAGAAGAGGTCTTAGCAGTCCAGAACAGGTCGGCGCCTCCGTGGGAATCAGGTGAGCGTTAGACTGTCCTGGCAGGACAGTCACCTAGCCAATCAAACTAGAGTGCGACCTAGGTCTCCAAGGAGACCCTGTGCAGGGGGCCTCAAACCCCTCCCTCACATCCTGCCCACTCAGGGTGGTGACTGGCAAGTTCGGATGGGGTTAGAGGGTGGGGAGTAGGGGTATTGATTGGTAGGCTGGGGTTGCTGGTCGAGATTGGGGTGGGGTTCAGGGGGTTGGGTTGTTGCAGGGGCAGTGGTTCGGGGGGGGGGTGTCGCTCCGGGAAGGTCCTGGGGCATTCTCTTCCCTGTGCCTTTGGTGATACAGAGGGTGGCGTATGGCCGGCCCAGGGGAGGCGGTTTGCGATCAATGGGGTGAGGCTGTTCCATTGAGGCAGGTGTGAAATCTTCAGAATGTACAGGATGGACCTGTTGGGCTATGTCTAGAGGGTTGAAATGTGTGTCCAGTCAAAGTATCGAAATAAAAGGATCAAATGACTTTTTTTTCAAATCCAAAAGGGTTGAGAAAAAAAAGGGTTGAATGCTTTTTTTGATTTATTTACATATATTTGTTTAGTTTTGTATGTAAAAAGAGAAAACGGGGGGTTGGGAGGGGAACCTCCCCATACATTTTTTAATTTTTTTTTTTAAATCTACCTTTTTTTCAATCCTTTTGGCGTCGAAAAAAAAGGCATTTTGTCCTTTTGTTTTCGAACATTTGACATAGAAGTGTTGAAATGCATGAGCTGGAATGTTAGGGGGTTGAACTCCCTGTATAAGGCACGTAAAGTATTACTGTACATGCAGTGTCATTATGTTAATGTGGCGTTTTTACAAGAGACATCTTACCTCGGCTGGAGAATTGCGATTTGGACAGAGAGGGGGAGGCTGTCTCTTCTTATTTTTCCTACTCTATGGTGGTCTGTGTTATCCGACATGACTCAGTTTGCTTTCGCCTGACGAAGGTGGTTAAAGATCAAGAGGGAGGGGCGCTCTTAAGTCATGGGAGTCATACATGGGCAGGCTGTCACATTGATTAACTGATTAACAACTACAGTCCAAATAAGGATGCGATGAGCACACTCGGAAGGATTACTGATCAGGTGGATCGGAGCGCCTCTGGGGTGCTGTTGTGGGCTGGGGATTTCAACGCAGTACTGGAACCAGAAGTAGATAGGAGGGGCTCAGAGGTCTACCCTAAAATCGACGGCTAAGCTGCTGGACCTGTGCTGGGAGTGGAAATTGAGTGATATTTGGAGGTCTAGACACAGGGATCATAGAGGCTATACTTACTGCTCCATGTTTCACAGATCATCCTTTCAGTTAGATTATTTTTTGATATCTGAGAAGACGATGTGGATGGGTAGGGGAAATTGGTATTTTGGAGCGGACTCGGATGCTAGTTTTAAAGATTCCGAGGGTGGGTGGGGGCACGTCCGGCCTGGGTGTTTAAAAGAGAGGGGTTATTGGATGTGGTGATCTCGAAGGAGATTACGCACTTTTTTGTGGATGATCTAGGTTAGGTTACCTCATACTCGGTGCTTTGAAAAGCTTCAAATGCGTGTTGAGGGTGGGGTGTATAACACACAAATCTGGAATTCTAAGACTGATAAAAAGGGAGCTGATAGCTAGTAAGGCAACCATTTAGCACTTGCAAGATGAGCCAGGCTTTGAGTGGGATGTTGTGAAGCACAAGACAGTTAGGGAGGAATTGGAGAGGTTTCGAGCAGCTGCTCAGCGAGAGGTAAAGTTCCTCTGGGGAAAACAGCAGTTAGGCAATACGCGGAAGGTCCACGACCCGACCAATTACTTGCAAGGGTGGCTTGTGTTGACAATTCCAGATTGGCTCCTCGTCTGGTGGAAGTATATTGGGAGGCGCTGCGCCATGGGAAATTGCTGTCTACTATGAGGGAGGCGGTGGTTACTATTTTATTGAAGTCCAGGACAAGCAAAGTGACATGAAATCGATGCAGTCTACTAAACACTTTTGATAGAATGATTGTTAGTGGTCAATAACGCATGTGTCATTGGCCAATATTTACACAAAAAGTGTGCCGTTCACAGAAACCTTTGTTGGAAAGATTGCTAGTGGCGCATGATGCTTGTGTCCTTGTTATTTGCTTAAATGAAAAAGATGTGTTTCACTGATATTTTGTTGAGCAAGAATTTCAGTGCTGGACAAAGTTTGGGGATTGGAAGCATGGAAAGGGGCAGCTCATAAAAGCATAAATAGAGACAGCACAGCTGGAGGATTGGAGAAGGAACACAGGATTTCCAGGTAAGAGGGACCAACTCCGTCTTTTTTCTTTTAATGGATCTTAATACCGTCCTGACGGCGTCAGTCTGTTTTGAAGCAATTTAAGTCCCTAAAGTTCCAGGAAGGACCTTTATTCTTCAGCGACCTTACTCTTCAAAGACTGTTTCACCAATAGCTGATGACTCCATTCAAACCTTCCTCTCTCCTCTAAGGTTTCCCCATTCCATGCTCCTCATATTCATCCCAGCTCCTCTGAATGCAAACTACTTGTAACCCCCAGCCCCAGGAGTATCCTCTTTGTACAACGCTGTTGCTTCCAGACTAGGCATGGGCTTTATAAATCCCACACATACAAATACAAAGGAACTAAAAAAGGAAAGACAAACAGCGATAGTTATTAATGTAATATGAGGATTTGTAGAAAAATGTTACAATATCGTAATTAGGGATAGCGTGACATGTCTACCTATAGGAAAGCTGTTTCGGGAAGACAGTTTAAGCCCCAACATGGGAAAGAGATTTACATTGTGCAAAGTGTATTAGGCTCCAGTGTAGTAGAGTTGAAAGGCGATGTAGCTACTAAAACATGGGATTCAATGTAGTTAGTGGTTCTGAGTGTTACTTTTTATCCACAGATTAAGCTGCTATTTTGTATTGCTCAGGGAATTGGGTTAGTTTTTCAGCTCTAAAGAACGGACTAGCTCCTCCCAATCCGAAGGATGCAATAAACGTGTTTTCTGACAGAAGTGCAGTTGTCTCTACATGGAAGCCGTAACTTTGCATTGAAACTGTTCAGGCACATCCCAACACAGACAAAACCGTTGCCTTTGCTTGTTTTATTAATGTTTATGGGTAATATGCATGTGCTCTTTGTACCTTGTTCCTAAATCTCAAGAAACGTCTGTGAATTAGCCTTCTTACATGAGAGCAGAAAGGAGAACATTACAAACTCAGCAGAGCAAAGGCAGTACAGTAGTTAAACAAGATAAGACGCAAAACATACCGACCTTTACTATTTCATCACTCAGGAGCTGTGTCACGTGTTCTACTGAAGCCAACCGTGTATTCACTCGAACTGTCGTAAACGAAGGCGGGTGCGACAGATGAAACAACAGATCATCAAACCTTCTTTCAGCTTCCACAGAACCAACAGCAGTGACTAGCTAGGAACGAAAACAACAAAATACAATTTTTTACAGAAAGCTCCATGTGTGACGGAAGGGTTATTATACAGAGGAGCTGGAGATGCAGTATTTTGGATTCAACAGAGGCCACAAGTAGGTGGCAATTCTTCACTTTACCAACTGACTAAACGTAAAACGGTTGATGCTACAGAGTGTTTATATCAAGGAAAGATGGCTTTAATGAAAAAACATTACCAACAACATTTTTGTGCTTCTTGTGATGATAGTGTGAATGGCCAAGGCAACAATTCCCATCTGGCATATCTCAGACTCGTACCCAACCCCGCCGAAACTCTTTCCAAGATAAGCACCATTCTGCCTTTTCGAGAATCCAAAGCGCAATTCATTGTACTATATATATTTTAAATGTTTGTTTTACACTAAGCGAACAAGCCTACTGAAAAAACTGTCAAAGCAAGGATTTTGGAAACAAATGTTTAAAAGAACGTCCTGTGACAAGGCCCCCACTCAGCGCACGTTGGGAAGCCTTCTAGTGCGCAATGCAGAGCCAGTCCTACCACTGAGGTGGTCAGTGGCAGCAGAGAGGGCCCCTATTCCTGCCCCACTCGTTGTACCAGGATGTTGGCTTGCATGCACTTATATCCAGCCTTACCTCAAGGCTCAGAAACTGTCCAACGTCTCTTCAGTTTTAGCGACCGCCAGCCTGATGCAGAAAGCCAAGCAAAGAAATTCAGCATCAGCGCCCCACATGCAGAGAAGGAAAGATAACAGAGAAAAAAGCAGAAAAAGAGAAGCCCTTGCCCCGCAGGCCCCCATTTGCCAGTTATGGTAAGGTACGCAAACATAACTCGTGCTACCACTGTCCACTGCAAGGACTAACACCCATGACCTCAAAGATGACATCACAAATGTCATTGATGACATCACTGATGCCATCACATGTCTGGCTCCCTCTTTTTTTTGTTCACTGACATTTGTAGGGCCGGTGGCTTTCTTCACTGACAGGCAGGAAGTGAACATCCAAAAAGTACTATATTTGTAGACCTTACCCTTCTCATATGTCCTTACACTCTTTTCCTAAGGGTTCAGTCACATCATGTGGTACATGTGCATAGGGGAAGAAGCAGGCCTGAAACACAGCAATCATTTCTGTGCATGAAAATAATCAGTTAGGTTATGAACACTTTCTGGTAATACTGTTGCTTTTTTTCTTACTTTACTTTCCAGGTATATGGGCATATTTGTGTTCGTTGTGATCTCTTTATGGTTTGTGTGCAGTAGTACAAATATGTAGTCAGTGAGGGGGGTATTAGCTACTTATTACATGTTTCACAGTATGCGAAACTTTGAAAATAAAGCAATCATCATTATACTATGTAGCATGGCAAATATTTGAATGTTGGACCTCTATGGTGCATGCTGCAGACAATGCCTATGTTCCTGCATGAGGTTGTTGCTATACTGGAAAGAAGACTGTAGTGCATTGGTGTTTATAGCAATGGATTATGTGCTGAATTATGTATTGCATGATAGTTCTCCCAATGGCCTCATATAGTTTTGTGGCAACATTATATTGACAATCCCTTGTGGAGGCTTGTTATTAAAACTAAAGGCACATGTGATGGCATCAGTGATGTCATCAATGACATTTGTGATGTCATCTTTGAGGTCATGGGCGTTAGTCCTTGCAGTGCACAGTGGTATCACGAATTATGGTTGCGTACCTTACAATAACTGGCAAATTTCTGGGGGTTTTTGGTTTTACCTGTAACCATAACGTCGCTGTAGCAACGTTTTTTCATTGAATTTCATAGGTTTTTTAGTAGTGCAACTTAACCCTAACGTCCCTTTAACAATGTTTTTTGTTAGTGAATTTCATAGGTTTTTAGTAGGGTGCTTTAACCAGAATGTTGTTTTATCATAGTTTTTCAGGCAAGGTGATTGGGTTTTAGTAGTGCAACTGAACCATAGTGTTCCTTTAATAAGGTTTCTTTCACTAAATTCCATTACTTTTTAACAGGATACGCTTAGTTTGTATAGATGTACTGTACAGCATACTGAAGCCGGTGGCTCTATACTAATAGCCACAGTGGTTGGGACCAACGCCTCTGTTTGCGGACATCTGATGGAGTCCAACGTGCCGAGAAAGGGAGGGGTGGTCATAAAAGGTGGTAACATGCAGCAAGGAGCAAAAACATATAGAAACAGCAGCAAGTGCGTGAATGGGAAGGGAAAATGCAGTAGCTGTACAAAGTCTGTAATTTCGCAAAAAAGCAAGCAAAGCATAGGGTATGCAGCATAATGTTCCTGTACACCTGATTCACAATCCAACATAGGACGAAGAGGCAGGAGGTAGAGATGTCCACTATGGAGAGCAGAACTTTACTGCGACGTGGCGAGTACACTAAAGTTTGTTGTAATTGCACAGGCCCGGTAGTGTACAATAGTAGAAAAGATGTTTTCTGTTTGCACGCAGCAATGGCTACCACCCTAGAATGGCTGGAGGAGAATTTTATGCATGAAGAAATGAGTAAGGACGATAGCCCCATTGGTTGCCGCTGCACTGTTAAAAGGGAGAGTTACTGCAAGGGCAAGCACCCTAGAATGGCTGGAGGAGAATTTCCCGCATGACGAAATGAGTGAGCATGGTAACCCCATAGGTGGGGAACGCAGTGGCAAGAGTAAGACAATTACAATATAGCACTTCATGTAAATTAATCACACTTGTTGTCCTTTAAAATAACATACAGGAATGCAAAGGAGTACACCAGAAGTGGCAC